>NW_016816550.1:573805-575077 GCF_001698545.2 Rhinopithecus bieti | reverse complement strand
AAAAAAAAGAACTGAAGCTCAAGCAAATATTTACTCAAAAAAGACCAATAAGTTGTGCAACTGTCTTATATCACCTGAGCTGAGTAAGACTTGCTCAGGAGGGAAAGTCAGGGATAAACCCTAAGATTGCACCTAGCAGGACAGAAATGATCTCAGAGTGAAGCACATAAGCTGGTATTTTTCATTTCTTCAAATTATTTTAGAAGAATCCCCTGTTTGCCAGAAAGATGTGTATTTGAAAAGGATGGTCCAATGGCTTGTCGATGGTCTTGTGTTTTCAAGAGTGAGCCTTTGGGGAAAGTGTTTGGAATCGTGCCCTGGGTCTTCTTACCACCATTAGGAAGTAACTTGTTTCACTAAAAAGTGATAAATCCAACAATAGTAACAATCAAAGTTCCCAGAAGAAGTAAACTTCCATTCACAAGAGCAGTGGCTCACGCCTGTAATCCCAGCAATTTGGGAGGCCGAGATGGGTGGATCTCTGGAGTCCAGGAGTTTGAAACCAGCCTGGACAGCATAACAAAACCTCGTCTCTACAAAAAACACAAAAATTAGCCAGGCATGGTGGCGTGCTCCTATAGTCCCAGCTACTCGGGAGAGTGAGGTGGGAGGATCGCTTGAGCCCGGGAGATGGAGGCTGCAGTGAGCCAAGATCACGCACTCCAGCCTGGGTGACAAAGTGAAACCCTATCTCAAGAAAAAAGATGGACATTTGATTAAATGGGTCACAGTCTGCTAGGAAGATAAAACAATCTTATATGTATGTAATAACGTAGCTTTAAAATATAAAGCAAAAATTTACCGAAATAAAGAGGAAACAGACGAATTCACAATCATGGTGAGGAATTGTAAGGCAACTCCCTTACATTTGAAAATACAAGCCCACCAGAAAACCTTTGGACCACCTTTCCCAAATTCACATCTTTCTGGTTAGCAGGAAGTTATCGAAAAAGAATTCCAAGGAATGCAAAATGTAGGTATATGTGCTTCATTATGAGACCTGGATCATTGTTATAATTTCTGCCTTGTTAGTTATTTCCCTCCACAACTGATAGAGAAAGAAAGAAACAACAGGCACGAAATTAGAAACAATAAGGAAGATTTGAATCACACAATTAAGTTTGATTTAATTGATATATTTTGTGCATATATTTAATATTACATACTATATATAATATACATTATATATGTGTATATATATATATAAATCCAGTGTGCTTGAAACATTTGCCAAAATTATATGTACTTGGTCCATAAAGCACATCAAAATAC
>NW_016816550.1:566981-573736 GCF_001698545.2 Rhinopithecus bieti | reverse complement strand
ACAATAGGTTAGAAAAAAAGCTTTGAACTGAGTAATAATGAAAATATAGCATAGCAAAACTTGTGTGGTGCAGTCAAAGCTATGTTACAGGGAAATTTATAGCTTCAAATTCATAAATTAGGAAATAAAGCTAAAAGTTAGTGATGTCATTATTTATTCCAAGAAGAGAAATACAACAGATTACATTCAGAGAAAGCAAAAGGAAGGAAATAATAAAGATAAGCAGAAGAACATAAACGGACAATAGAGAAACTCAAGAAGTGAAAAGTTGGTTCTAACAGACACTGGGGCCTATCAGAGGAAAGAAGGTGGGAGGAGGGGGAGGATCAGGAAATATAACTATCGGTACACTAGGCTTAATATCCGGGTGACAAAATAATCTGTACAACAAAACCCCATGACACAAGTTTACCTATATAACAAACGTGCACATGTACCCCTGAACTGAAAAAAAAAAAGTTGGTTCTTCAAAAGACTTATGAGCAAGAGTGATAGGAGTTTCGTTTCCCTTGAGGCAAAACCATGACTTAAACCTAGGCCGGCCTTGACCAAGCGCTCCTCAAGTGTCCGCTGTCACAGGAAGCCCTAAGCAGGTTTGTGGGAAGTATGACTGTGTCCTGGTTTGGAAAGCTTGCAGGAATGCCAGTTGGGGAGTGCCATAGAGGGCCAGGGTGGGGTTGGGAGTGTGACTCAGTGCCCAATCATAGTACAGGAGATGCAGAGTCATTGGACTTACTCTCTGGAAGCTTCAACAATCAATCATGGATGCATTCTCAAACTGCCAGAATCTCTTTTACCAAAAATGAACAATTTCAGTGGCCTACAGCTTGAGTTTTTTTAGTTCTCTTCTCTCAGAGTAACTATAGTATCACACAAACTAAATATTTATATGGCAATACAATGGCTTATACTTGCATATCAGCTACCGTGTTTAACAGAAGTAGTCCCCTGCCACCATTTCCCGTCAGGGTTTACTCAGTAATAGGCCACCTGGCTGAGGGCTGTGATATTTCGCTAGCCTCCTTCCGGAGCTGGGAAAACTCAGGCAGTATTAGTTTCAGATCTCTAAAACCTTCAATTTGAGCTAATGCTTCCTTGATTTCCATCTTGCAAAGGAATCCAAGTGGCTTTCTCAAAAAGGAAGGAAACCAACATTTATTAAGTGCCGACTATGTGCCAGAGATTTTAAATTAATTAATCCATATAATTTTCACAACCCTTCTGAGCTATTTTCATTTTTCAGAGAAGAAAACCAAAGGACAAAATGTTTAAATATCCTCACCGTGGTCACAGAGTTTTAACTGGCAGTTTTATTTTTCTTTTATGCCAAAGCTCACTTTCTTGAGAAATGATGAATTGAAATAAGAAAATAAATCTTGTGGTCAGAAAGATCTTGATTCCAGTTCTGAGTCTGCCACTTAAACCATTGTAACCCTGGGCAAGTTAGCTGACCTCTATTGAACAATAATACCAACACAGTTGTCCCTTGGTGTCTGTGGAGGGTTGGTTTCAAAACCTCCCATGGATACCAAAATCTATATACAATTGCTTAGTGTTTGCATGTAACCTATGCATATCCTCCTGCATACTTTAAGTCATTTCTAGATTACTTATAATACCTAATACAGTGTAAATGCTATCTCACTATGTTGACCAGGCTGGTCTCAAACTACTGGCCTCAAATGATCCTCCCACCTCAGTTTCCCAAAGCGATTGTTACACTGTACTGGATTTTAAAATTTGTATTATTTTTTATCTTTGTATTGTTATTTTTAAAAATATTTTCTATCTAAGTTTGGTTGAATCCACAGATGTGGAACTATGGATGTGAATGGTCAACTGTACATATATCCTGAGACCATTGAGAGAATTAAATAAGATAATGCGGACAAGCGCTAAGTGCAGGGCACAACACACACAATATGATTGCTACTCCTACTCCTGCTATCACTATTACTACTGCTGCTCTTGCTGCCACTGTGCTACTATATTACATTACCTATCTGGCCTATGCTGCCTCCATTTAGCTCAAATGCTGAACTGATGACTGTGCTAGCTTCATGCCATGCTATCTAAAGGGCCAAATCCACTAGCCATAAAAAGAAATGAGGAAGTTATGGCTGATAGTGAAGCACGGGCCTCAGGAGTCAGGTCCCATGGGTTTTGTTTTGACCACTGAGTCACATCGTGACCAACAATCACACGGACATTGGCCAGCTCTCCTGTTGTTCATCAAGGTTAAAGACATAAACAAGCCCTCCTGCTTTGCACATGAAAATTCACCGCTTGCTTGAGAACATCCTTGGGGAAAAGGTCTAGAAAACACAATTAGCAATTTTTTTTTGATGGAATCATTTTCTTCTTCCATCAGGGTTTTCTTTTAAATTCTAACCTACCCAGCTGATCTTCAGGTATATCTGAGCAGAGTAGCACAGGGAAGATAGAAGAAAGGGATGATGCCCTTGATACAGAATGTAAAAATGTTACTACAGATATTCATCGCTTAAGGGTGGGAATACGCTCTGAGAAATGCATCATTAGGCGATTTTGTCATTGTGTGAACATCATAGAGTTTACACACACAAACCTAGATGGTATAGCCTACTCCATCATATAGCTCCATTATACTTTTATGGGACCACCGTTGTATATGCAATCTGTCGTTGACTGAAATGTCATGATGTGGCACATGACTATATTTGAGGAATCAAAAATGAGTCCGTCCAGTTGGTGTGTCCTGGAGGTGTTCAGATGTTTGTCACATGATTGTGTGAATGAACTGGCAGGCATCTGTGCAGTCATTCATTGCATGCAAAGCACTGGAATCCAGAAATTTATTTTTTAACCTTTTTGGTTTTGGCCTTCTGATGAACCTACAAGGTTTCATGTGTGTCAGAAATAGTAGTCCCTATGCTAAAAATCTTCCCAAATTCTCTCCTGGTAGTAATAAGCAATATGCTAGAGCTCCCAATTCCTACTGGGTTTGGCCCTTTATAATACTTATTATAATTACAATTATTTGTTTTGTGGTTAATTTCCTTGATAGGTCCAGCATGGAGCACAGAAACTGACACATAGAGGATACTTGCTGAATACCAATCAGTTGAATGAATGAATGAGCAAATGAACTACTTACTATCTAACAAACCAATGCTTGGAAATGGTACATGTTGCAGACTTCAGCTTAGTGCCACTGTACATTCTAGTTTCCTTTCCCAGATTTTACTTCCCAGGTAGGCTGAGGTGCACCTCTCCCACTTTGTTGAACTGAAATTAGGAAACCTGTATGTTAGTGTGAGTCTGGTTTTTTCATGTAGTGCTTTAAAACTCCCAGCTCCACTAGTGCCAGGGTGTTCACAGGCTCTCTCAGCATTCCCCAGGAGCAGAGACAGGGAAGTAAGTGCCTTCCTATTTGTCTACAGAGTGACTCAGCTTGCTTTAATGTTGCCTTGTTCTGTGCAAGTGGAGAGCTGGATACTGAGAGAGTCACGGCCAGCAGAAATGCCTCCTAGAAATCAAACATGCATCTAGCAGAGCTCACTGGCTTCATCTCCCAAAGAGAGGGGCAGATTATATAAATGCTGATTAAGTCACGAGCTCTTGGTGTGGTGACATTTCACTGCCAAGCAAACAGATCAAGGAGCCAGTGAGCCTCCAATAAATGATGATGCCTTTTGTATATTTCTTTTCACTTCCCTCACAGGAATAGAGATGATCAGAAGGCAGAGAAAAACTTAGATTAAAAGTATTGGTCTAGAAAGGTAAGTATCCCAAGAAGCAAGGCTAAGGGAGGGGCTGCTTGAGTGGAAGGAACATGACGACAAGGGGAGCCTTAATGCTTTAAGCTTACACAGAGGCAACTGCTGTTGGAGGAGCAGGTACACTCACAAGCTCATCACTCATCTGCAGGTACAGACTTCTCAGGCTCAGGAGCACATGTGGACAGTCCTCTTCCTGAAAAAGAATGCCGAGGAAGGTATGTGTCTTACCTCTAAAAGACTTTCTTTATCATTGGCCTTGCAGTTCTTCTGATGTCACTACAATAAAAGCCTGACTATGAAAAATAAACAGTGTTGTTGCCCTGCCCAGATCCCCTTTTTGGCAGCTGCACCCAGCTTCCAGGTGCTGTGAGCTGTTGACTGCTGAGAACTTACAGCTGCAGGCTTCCCTGGAGGACTGTCCTCAGCTAACAGGAACTGAGTCCCCAGTCCAAAGTGCCCCAGCCCTGGCATCCCATAGCCAATGACTGACCAACATAAGAGTATAAAATGTCAACCCCCTTGCTTCATGGTAAGATAACTCTGGTGTCATTTATGCTGCAAGAACCACCCTGGAATCAGGTTAAAGCTGGGCTCCAACTCAACCACATCCTTAGTTCCTTCCTGTGCCCTGTCCTGCTTCCTGTCTTCCCCCTCCTGAGAATACTCTTTCAACTGAACTTGAACAAGACAGTTTATTTTTCTGACTTTTGATGGGCATTTGGGTAGTTTCTAGTTTCTTTTACAGTTATAGCTAATGCTGCTTTAAACATTTCTTTCCGTGAGCCTATGTACCCATTTTTGTTGGGTATATTCCTAGGAATGAAATTGCTGGGTCATAGATTTGTATATATCCCACTTTAGTAAATGCTGCCAAACAGTTCTCCAAAGTGGGTGCACCAATTCACACTTCTATTAGCTGCAGCGTAGGTATATGTACCCAATGTATGACTCTGTGGCATCACAGGAACTACTTCTAGGGTTCAAGATTTAAGATAGGCACTTCATACAGCTAACACTCACATAGCACTTACCACATGACAGGCATTCTTCCAAGAGCTACACCTGTATTAATCCATTTAGTCCTCACAAATCTACCTCTATGACGTAGATGTTACTATTCTCTCTGCTTGGCAGCTGAGGCAACTGAAGCAGAGATTTCAAGTAATTTGCCTAATGTCACATGGTAAATGATGGAGCCACGATTTGAACCCAGGCAGTCCAACCCTTAACTATAATTCTTACTGATTCTTATAACTCATTTTAATCCCTGCTTATGTTCTTTTCAGAAGGAAAGTTTAACTCTCACTTATTCCTTCTGCAAGCATTAACATCCAGGGAATCAGGGACATTTTAAGACTATAATTCTGAAAAACAAAGCTCAATGACTAGAATGGTTTCTTCCAGTTGCACTTCCCCCAATCCCAGCCAGCATTATGTAAAGATCAGTTTTGTACTTGAGCAGATGCTAAGCGGTCTGTACTTCCGTGGCTACAGAAAGTACTTAAGAGAAAGCAGGAAAGACAGTTCCAGAGAACAGCCTTTTTCAAGTGAAATCCTGCCAAGGCACACTCAGATATTCACAGTGGCGGTGGCTGAAAGTTACCCAAGATAGAGGCATAGGGGAGGACGATACAACAGCAAAATAATGAAGCCCAGAGCTCTTGTGCACTGCCAGTGGGAGTGTGAATTGGTGCAACCACTTTGGAGAACTGTTTGGTAGCATCTACTAAAGTGGGATATACACAAACCTATGACCCAGCAATTTCTCTCCTAGGAATATACCCAATAGAAATGGGTACATAGGCTCACGGAAAGAAATGTTTAAAGCAGCATTAGCTATAACTGTAAAAGAAACTAGAAACTACCCAAATACCCATCAAAAGTAAGAAGGATAAACTGTGGTATATGCATCCAATGTATGACTCTATGCCAATGAGAATAACTGAACTACAATAATACATAACAATATAGATGAATTTCACAAATGTGTTGAATGAAAGAAGCTGAACACACACAAAAAAGTGTATGCTACATGATTGCACTCACATTAAGTTCAAAACTAGACAAAACTCATCTATTGTATTAGAAGACAAGATAGTGGCCACCCTTCGTGGGGGAGGTGACTGGAAAGGGGCATGAGGGGAAAGGACCAGAGTGCCGGTCACATTCACTCTGATGATCTAGGTTGTAGTTCCGTGGCTGTGTTGGCTTTATGTGAATCTATCAAATTATATGGTTATGATTTGTGCACTTCCAGTATGGACATTATGCTTCAATTAGAAGTTGAAGAAATGACAGAGAACAATCTTGTTAAAAAGGAAAGAAAACCTTCCCACATAGACAGGATGTCTCTTTCTTTCCACAAGGAAAATTATTTCAATGAAGATCAAAGCAGTTTTCTTACCCGGCGACCACACCTGTAAGTTCAAATTCCTTAGGGAGGTATTTGGTTGATCTCTCAGAGATCTCTTCTTATTCCACATGTTTTGCCCTACACGGATTACTGAAATGGTTTTTGTATCTCAAAGCACCAGGCCTAGGCCATTTACTCAGAAGATGAAAAACAGTCAAGAGAGGCATTCATTAAGCACCAGAATAAAATGTGTCTGTCTTGCCCCATTCATGTTTACCCAGGGCGTGGGTTTATGATGAGGATGAGCACGCAGAGTAGGGGAAAGCTGTGTCACATGGAGCTAGTGCCAAAGCAGCAGGGAGACCCTGGCAGGCAAAGGCTTCCTTTGGAGGCTCTTCCAGCACTGTCCATTCTGATGGCATTTCCCACCCTCCCTTCTTCAAGGCAATAAGCAATCTCAAAGAAACCAACAATCTAACTTCCAATAACCCTGTCAATTTATTTCAGTACACAACAGGGTCCCTGATGTGGAAAAATCAGATTTCTAGGCCTCTTCAACATCTGTTCCTGGTAATCCCAATGTATTATCTTTTTTCATTGCAAAAAGCAGCTGGTGAAGCGTCATGGCATTTCATTACAAC
>NW_016816550.1:563813-566751 GCF_001698545.2 Rhinopithecus bieti | reverse complement strand
AAAAAAACAAACAAATAAATATAGAGTGGCTTTTGAGAGATTATTTGTGACTTTAGTGAAGAGGGGCTGAAAGAAATGCTCTCTTCTTCTTCATCACATGAAAGTCCTTTTTTCTCTGTTAGCATGATAATGGACAGTCACATTCGAAAAAACTTGAATGTGCAATAATGATTTGTCAAAATTACCACCGTTCTTTGCCTTTAGGCCTGGGGATGTTCATGTATTCATTTGTTTGCTTCACAAACATTTATTGAACACCTACTATGTGTCAAGCCTTGCCATAGGAATTGAGCACCAGGCCGTAAATTAGCAAAAACCTTATTGCAAGTCTCAGGTTCCAAAGTCAATGTACACAAATCTGTAGCACTGCCACACACCAATAATTACCAAGCTGAGAATCAAATCAAGAACTCAATCCCATTTACAATAGCAGCAAAAAAGTAAACTACCTAAGAACATAATTAACCAAGAGTTGGAAGATCTTTACAAGAACTACAAAACACTAATGAAAATAATCATAGATGAAACAAACAAATGGAAATACATCCCATGCTCGTGGGTTGGAAGAATCAATATTGTGAAAATAATTGTACTGCCCAAATCAATTGATAGATCAATGTGATTTCTATCAAAATACAAACACTGTTTTTCACAGAATAGAAAAAACAATCCTAAAATTCATATGGAACCAAAAAAAGCCCAAATAGCCAAAGCAATCCTAAGCAAAAAGAACAAATCTGGAGGCATCACATTACCCAATTTCACATTATACTATAAAGCTATGGTAAGCAAAATAGCACAGTACTGATATAAAAGGAGACATATAGAGCAACGGAACACAATAGAGAACCCAGAAATCAAGTCAAATACTTACAACCAACTGATTTTGACAAAGCCTACAAAACATAAAGTGGGGAGAGGACACCCTATTCAATAAATGGAGATGGAAAAATTGCATAGCCACATGTAGAAGAATGAAACGATCCCTATCTTTCACTGTATACAAAAATTAACTCAAGATGAAGTAAACACTTTAATCTTAAGTCCCAAAACCATACAAAATTATGTAAGATAACATAGGGAAAAGTCTTATATATCGGCCTAGGTAAAGAATTTATGACTAAGATCCCAGAAGCAAATGAAACAAAGCAAAAATAAATAAATAGTACTTAATTAAACTAAAAAGCTTCTGCACAGCAAAATAAATAATAAACAGAGTAAATACAAAATCTACAGAATGGGATAAAATACTTGCAAACTGTATATCTGACAAAGGATTGATATCCACAATCTGCAAAAAACTCAAACAAATCTGCAATAAAAAAAAACTGATTCTGTTAAAAAGTAGGCAAATGGCCAGGCGCAGTGGCTCAAGCCTGTAATCCCAGCACTTTGGGAGGCCGAGGCGGGCGGATCACGAGGTCACGAGATCGAGACCATCCCGGCTAACACAGTGAAACCCCCTCTCTACTAAAAGTACAAAAAGTTAGCCGGGCGTGGTGACGGGAGCCTGTAGTCCCAGCTACTCGGGAGGCTGAGGCAGGAGAATGGCATGAACCCAAAAGGCGGAGCTTGCAGTGAGCCGAGATAGCGCCACTGCACTCCAGCCTGGGTGACAGAGCAAGACTCCGTCTCAAAAAAAAAAAAAAAAAAAAAAAAAAAAAAAAAGGAGACAAATGACGTGAACAGACATTTCTCAAAGAAGATATACAAATGACCAACAGATACGTGAAAAAAATGCTCAGTATACTAGTCATCAGGGAAATGCAAATTAAAACCACAATGAGATACCACCTTACCCCAGTAAGAATGGCTATCATTCAAAAGCAAAAAAGCAGTAGATGTTGGTGTGGATGCAGTGAAAAGGGCACGCTTAAACACTGTTGGTGGGAATGTAAATTAGTACAACCTTTATGGAAAACAGCATGGAGATTTCTCAAAGAACTAAAAGTATATCTACCGTTAGATCCAGTAATCTCACTACTGGATGTCTACCCAAAGGAAAAGAAGTCAATTCTATGAAAAGACGCCTGCACACTTGTTTATCACAGCACAACTCACAATTTCAAAGATATGAAATCAACCTCAGTGCCCATCAAACAATGAGTGGATAAAGAACGTGTGGTATATACATAGGGATCCAGTTTCATATATATATTCATATATATCCATATATATTCATATATATCCACATATATCCATATATATTCATATATATCCATATATATTCATATATATATCCATATATATGTATTCACATACACACGCACACACACACGCTGTGGAATACTACTCAGCCTTAAAAAAGAACGAAAGAATGTCTTTTGCAGCAAGAAACAACTTGAGAATGGAAAACCAAACACTTCATGTTCTCACTTATAAGTGGGAGCTAATCTGTGGGTATGCAAAGGCATGCATAGTATAATGGATGCTGAAGACTCAGAATGGGGGAGGCTAGATGGGGTATGAGGGATGAAAGATTACCTGTTGGGTACAATGTACATTATTTGGGTGATGGGTACACCTAAAGCCCAGACTTCACACTACACAATTCATCCAGGTAACCAAAAGCCATTTGTACCCCTAAAGCTACTGAAATACAAATTTTAAAAAATAAATTAGCTCAGAATTTAAAACAAAATACTCTATTGCTGAAATCCTCTGTGAAGGACCTACTTGGGAAAGGACAAAGTGTTGTACCAGGGCCATGCTCCTCCAACAAACCTTAGATCCTCTTTAGCACAGAAGTCTTCATTCAAAAAATTGGACCAGCTCTCAGTCTCCCAGACATTCAACATTCCCCACCCACAGCTGCTGCTGTTCAGGACACTTCTTGAGCTTTTTCTTCATTACTTAACTGCGGATGTAAGCAAAGATGGAGTATGTTTGTAATAGAAAGTTCTGGATGATCTACCCTCTAACAACCTCTCCAAACTAA
>NW_016816550.1:543959-563381 GCF_001698545.2 Rhinopithecus bieti | reverse complement strand
AAAAAAAAAAAAAAAAAAAAAAGGAGACAAATGACGTGAACAGACATTTCTCAAAGAAGATATACAAATGACCAACAGATACGTGAAAAAAATGCTCAGTATACTAGTCATCAGGGAAATGCAAATTAAAACCACAATGAGATACCACCTTACCCCAGTAAGAATGGCTATCATTCAAAAGCAAAAAAGCAGTAGATGTTGGTGTGGATGCAGTGAAAAGGGCACGCTTAAACACTGTTGGTGGGAATGTAAATTAGTACAACCTTTATGGAAAACAGCATGGAGATTTCTCAAAGAACTAAAAGTATATCTACCGTTAGATCCAGTAATCTCACTACTGGATGTCTACCCAAAGGAAAAGAAGTCAATTCTATGAAAAAGACGCCTGCACACTTGTTTATCACAGCACAACTCACAATTTCAAAGATATGAAATCAACCTCAGTGCCCATCAAACAATGAGTGGATAAAGAACGTGTGGTATATACATAGGGATCCAGTTTCATATATATATTCATATATATCCATATATATTCATATATATCCACATATATCCATATATATTCATATATATCCATATATATTCATATATATATCCATATATATGTATTCACATACACACGCACACACACACGCTGTGGAATACTACTCAGCCTTAAAAAAGAACGAAAGAATGTCTTTTGCAGCAAGAAACAACTTGAGAATGGAAAACCAAACACTTCATGTTCTCACTTATAAGTGGGAGCTAATCTGTGGGTATGCAAAGGCATGCATAGTATAATGGATGCTGAAGACTCAGAATGGGGAGGCTAGATGGGGTATGAGGGATGAAAGATTACCTGTTGGGTACAATGTACATTATTTGGGTGATGGGTACACCTAAAGCCCAGACTTCACACTACACAATTCATCCAGGTAACCAAAAGCCATTTGTACCCCTAAAGCTACTGAAATACAAATTTTAAAAAATAAATTAGCTCAGAATTTAAAACAAAATACTCTATTGCTGAAATCCTCTGTGAAGGACCTACTTGGGAAAGGACAAAGTGTTGTACCAGGGCCATGCTCCTCCAACAAACCTTAGATCCTCTTTAGCACAGAAGTCTTCATTCAAAAAATTGGACCAGCTCTCAGTCTCCCAGACATTCAACATTCCCCACCCACAGCTGCTGCTGTTCAGGACACTTCTTGAGCTTTTCTTCATTACTTAACTGCGGATGTAAGCAAAGATGGAGTATGTTTGTAATAGAAAGTTCTGGATGATCTACCCTCTAACAACCTCTCCAAACTAATCTCTTATAGCCACTCCCCCTTCTTCACTGTTCTCAAGTCACACAGGCCATCCTTCTGATCCTCAAATGTGCCAAGCTCTCAACGACCTTAGGACCTTTCTGCTAGCTGTTCTCCCAGCCCAGATTCTCTTACCCCGGATTTTCTCAAGAATTAGTTCAACAATATCTTATTGTTACTATAATATCAGCTTAAATGCCAACCCTCAGAGAGCTGGCATCTAAGAGAGTCCCCAGAGAGTGGCCCTCAGAGAGCTCCCAACCATCACTTAAAGTAACCGTACTCCATCCATTCTTATCACAGTCTCCTGGGATTTCCTGGTCTCTAGATGTGTGTATTGTCTGTCTCCCCGTCCTCCATAGAATACAAGTGCATTAACAGTAGGGACCAAATATGTCTGGTTCACCTCTGTGTCCTCAGCAACTAGAATAGTGCCTGGGATGTAGTAAACACTCAATACATATTGGTTTAACAATTTAATAAACAAGAGAATGAATGCCGAAATATTGGAAATAATAAGAAAGTCCAACAATTGGAGATTTGTTCAATAATTATGGTAAATAATTATTTACCAATGGACTACGATCTAACCAACAAAATTGATGTTGTGGGTTAATATTTTTCAAACTACAAAATATGATCTGTCTGTGGCTCATGTAATCAAGTAGTGAATCATGACATAGTGTATTATCTTATATACTAATTCATTATAAAATAGAATAGGAAATATCAGAATACACAATATATTATGAAGATAACTATTGGGCAAATGTGTGTTTATATATGTGTGCCTACTGGGTAGCAATATAATAAATTTTTCTATTACAGATCATGGTCAGAAAATTTGGAAATCACCGTTGCAAAAGATTAATGACAAGGAAATACATTCATAATGCATTAAATGGAAAAAAGTAGATAGCAAAAAATAAAGAGTGCATGTATGTAAGAAAAAATATTAGATTGAAACATTATTTGCTTTAAAAAAAGCATAGACAGGCATAGAAAATCAATTGAAAAAATAATGTTGAGTAGATTTTTTCTGGGTGACTTCATTGTTTTCTTCTTTGTATTAATCTTTGTTTTTTTAAATTATCTACACAGAATACATAATTTTAAAATGTAAGTTATTTCTAGAAGATGCTGTATAATATCCTTTAGAAAACAGGCTTTTAAAATGAAAGTACCTCAGTGGCAATATCATAAATTACTGCAAATAAGCTTTTAAGTGGCTATAGAAAGCATAATTATGACTATGAGTTCTCTATACAAAGTGTTTCATCTCACATTATCTTGTCTAATCTCCATAATGATACAAGAAGGGAGGCAAGACAACAGTCATCCTTATTCACAGAAGAGAAAACTGAGGCACAGAGAGGTTAAGTGACCTGTCCACAGTTGCACTACGAGTTAGTGGTTGACCTGGCAAAGAACTCAGGGCCTCTGATTGCTAATCCACACCCTACATTTCACCTACTCTACCGTAGTCTGTAGTCTTGATACTTTATTGTGCTGCATGGAACATAATTATTCCCTTTTAACTTCTGTCATGAGGAAGTGAACTTTCCTTTCCTTGGTCCTCATCCTTCTATGTCCTTGAGGCTGCCAGTTTTAGAGAATGACTCAAGCACTCTCTTAGCCATATTTCTGTCCCTAGGGCCACCAGAGTATTGCCATTTCTGTGCACTCATTTCATACACTGGAGACACTGTAATACGGGGGGTTAAGAGCCACCAAGATTTAAATCCCAGCACTGCCACTTATTGGCTCTGTGATCTTGGGCAAGTTGTTTAACTTCTCTGGGCCTTGATTTCCTTATCTGTAAAATGCGGATGATTACAATATTGATTGTTTTCCCTTCATAGGGTTATTGTGAGAATTAAATGCATTAATACATGTAAAGTACCTAGGTAGTTTCTGAAGTCATAATACACATTATTGCAAAGTATTGCTATTCATATTATTATATAGTATTGGAGGATACTATGGCCAAACAACTTGAACTATGTTCTCTGATTCTCCTCATTTTTCTCCTCTTCCCACCACCCAGAGTGGAATTTCCTCCATCACCCTCTTAGTTTTGTCACTTATTTTGAAACTCCTCTTGGTGTTCCATTCCAAAAAAGCTCCTGATTTGTCCCTGCTTTGTTTGAAGCTGTAGCTGCCAATACTGACTGTTTCCTATGTATATTTACATATGCATCCTACTGAGGGGGTGACAGCATCCAAGAAGAAAACTGATGTGTCTCTCTTATGGACATTCTCTGTTTGTCTCTCAGTACCCGTTACCCTCTCTTCTAACAACAACCCAGATTTTTATCTGGACACAGATTCTTCCCTTGATCTTAAGTCCAAATGATCTAGGCAGGGCTCCACCTCTCATATCAGGGTGTAAAAAAGAGAAAGAGAAAGGAAGTTATTTTCCGGTAGCTCATGTCTGGTAGCTTCCCTCTGATTGGACTAGCAGAATTTAAATGAGAAAATAATGAGAAGTTATTGCCAGTGCCCTATTGCCTTGTGAAGTCTGAGAAGAAAGCCAATGGAAGGAGAAGAGTCAGGCTCAACCTCCAGATGGACAGAAATGGGTCTTGGTGACAGCACCAGAGCCCCTGGATCAAGCCTTACCTAAAGCCAGCATCTACCCTGAACTTCTCGATTATGCAAACCAGCACTTTCTCTAACTGCCCCTTAAGACAGTTGGAGTTGGGTTTTAAATACTTGCAAAGGATCCTAGCTGATAAATTTTGCAACAGAAATGTCCTCAGAACCATTAGTAAAAAACAGCTGAATCGCCTCCAGGAGAATGGAGCAAAACAAACACCAGAAGAAAATTAAACATAAAACACAGTGAAAAAGTATTCCAGTATCTAAGTATCTCAGGACAAATTCAAGTCCAATGTCCTTTGTATGATTCCAACTTCCATCTCTCTTCGTTTCATTTGAAAAATGCACCTCTTTATACAGAGTTACCTAGAGACTTTTCACCTAGGCTAGTTGGACTCCCTACTCCCACTAAAACAAAACAAGAACACCACTTTCAGCAAATACAGGAAGCAAAGGTAGTTGTAACAGAATTTGAAACACAACGGTGTTGTTTACATTAAACATACAAAGACCCAGCAAGAGGCTCCTTGAGAATTAACAGCTGTCCAAAGCCAGGGAGTGGTGGACCCGGAAGGCAACTGAGTTCATGGTTTCATTTTAAAGGCCAAAACCATTTTGGTCTAAGCCTGTGGTCCTCAGAGGCCCTGGTCTGGCTGAGTTCTCATCATTGAACCTGTCGTATACAAGTGGGTATCTGGGATATTTGTATAGTGGACTTTAAAGGGCAGCCTCAGAAGAGAGTGAGCCTCATCATTGGAAGCAGTTAAGGCAGGTGTCCGGATAGCCATCAACAAAGGGCAACGTGGAGAGAATTCGAGCTTTGTTTGTGTGTCTGTGTGTGTTGTGTGTGCAGATAATATACAGCCTGGGAAAACAAGAGAGTGTAAAGTTAAGGGAAGAAAATAGGATTTTGTTGACTTTAGATTGGGCCCTCTCCCACCCTTAACTCCCACTCTTCCCCCATCTACTTGTCACATGATTCCCCTTACCTCTGACAGGCAGAGAAGTTGCCCCTTCCCGGAGCCAGGCACGTCTCTTCCTAAGAATGGCTGGGAGACCAGAATGACAGCTGTCTCAGAGAAAATGCAAGTCATTGGGGGCAGGAAAAAGAGGAGAGAGAGGACAGCTGGCTCACTCTGCTGCCTTTTCACCTTTTCTCTACTTCCTAAACCACCCTCTTGGCTGCCCTGTTGGCAGATGTGAACTGGAAAAGGCTACTTGGGGTGCCGTGTGAAGATCAGCCCCACTGCATCCGTGAGTCAGTCACAGGTTGTGCAGGGAACTCACTCACAGAGCTGGGTGGCCTGAGGATGGGCTGTCCTGGCTAGAGAGCCTTGGCACAACCATCCTCTCCAATGGAGGACAAAATAGAGAAATACCAGGCTTGGGGCCGCTTTGAGTGGTCCCACACTTGAAATGCCAGGGAATATGATTGGTGCAATGAACTGTGTGGATCACCTACAGAGTTCAAAAGAGGAGCCCTCTGCGTAGAGGTCCAGTGTGGCTTTATTTCACAATCCCAAAAGCATGATGATGTTCCTTTCTGAAATCTGCTTTGGGGGCTCAGAATTTTAACCTAAGACCACTTGAGTATCTTCTACATATTGAATAAAGATAAGAAAGGCAGTGGGAAGGAGTGGGTAGTAAGCGGAGAACCAAACAGTTGGGTCGTTCTCAGAAAAGGGCAGAGGATCTCCCACAGTTTAGGTGCATTTCTGTGAGAAATGTATCCTCCCCACAAGCGCCTAGTGAGCACAGACAGAATCCCTACTCCCCAGACGCAGCCTGGGAGGGGTTTGTAATCATTAGCTCTGGCCTGATAATAAATCATAAACACAGCTTTGCTTTTTCTGAGACAGAAGTCAGGGACTGATGGGTGTGGTAGGCATGGAGGGTGTTAAAAAAAATAGATATTTCATGAATTCCCCAAATATATGTTAAAAGCAGTCTTAATAAGCCTCATGACTAAAAGGCATTTAGTTAACAAACTCCCTCAGAGGCTCTTAACTTCCTCAGAGAACTGTGTGAGAGAAACATTGACAACAGTGTCCAGGTGGGTTTCTGTGCTCTGTCTGGGGATGCCTGCCACTGTGCTAGGCTTCAGAAGCTATGCATGGAATTTAACAAAAAGAATACTGTTTGTATCTCTAATTCCACACCCCAGCTATATCAAAGGCTCGGGCCAAATGATTACCTTGAGTTTTGGGAACAACACAGACAATCAAGTTGGGTAATTCCAGGCTAAAAAGAAACAAAAAAGTTTTCCTCTTATTCAGATAATAAAATAGATATTTTCCCACGTATCACATAATTGTGTGCTTAGTAATAGCTCCTTGAAAGTCTTTTTTTAAAATTCTTTCACATGAACTCAAAAGTTCCACCCTTTGGTGGTTTTTTTTTTTTTTTTTTTTTTTTTTTTTTTAAATGGTGGTTTTTGATAAGACGGATTTCTTATAACTGCAGTTGGGATCGTTAGAATGTTTTATTTTGTAACTATAGATACATACAGTCAATACATCCTCTTTCACCATTAGATATTGCATCATTCTTCTGTATTGTCTTGCGCCTATTTCCTCTCCAACCTAGAACTACTCACAAAACAAAGTAGATATTCCTAAATTATATTAATGACAGTCCTAACTTAGTGTAAATAGACAGAAAAGGAGTCCAAGCTCCTCATGACTGGAGCCACGTCTCATTCTTTAGTGGGTTCCCAGTGCCTATTACATTCCTCCATGTAGAGCTGATGCCTAATAAATATTAGTTCAGTTCAGTGCAAGGGATTTCATGAGCTTCTAGCCACTTGTGAGTCACCAGTGTCTGTACAGCTAATTGGCAGTCAGGACCTAGGCTATAAACGGAACTAGGCAGCACAGGGACAGTGAGGTCACCCTCCCTCCATACTAAGATTTCTCCAAGTGTGGCCCGCCAACCACCAGCCTCAAAGTCACCAGGGTGTTTGCTAAAAATGCAAACCCCTGGGCCTTGCCTTTAGCAAATCATAATTTTGGGCATCAGGCCCAAGATGCTGGGTGCTGAGTTGGAGGTCCTGGGTTCTATACCCTGCATTGGGCAGGTGCTTATGATAGAATGCTACTTCTATTACAAGCTTGAACCCCAAAACAGCGATATGGAGCAATCAAAGAGAAGCCAGAGGAAGATTTGTTAAAGGCTGGACAAATAGCTCCTATAAGGAAATCCTAAAGGCAATCTAAACAGAAGGCCATGAGGTTTAGGAAGAGTCTTCAAGCACACAAAGGAATGCAGCTTTAGAGAGAGAGCTAGGCAGGCAAGACTCGGCACAGCCACTCTAGCTTTGAATCTCCGGAAGACAAAGAGGGGCATGCTGTCTTGGAAAACATGAAAGCCTCAGATGTCTTTACATCTCACCAGGAGCAGGCTCGCCCTTAACATCTGCAGGACTGAGCCAAGAGTACAAACAGAGGCCTACATACCATATGTATGAATGTTTAAAAGTTATGTATCAAGCTAACAAATGCTTAAATTAAAAAAAAAAAAAAAAAAGTTATTTCCTTCTATCTTGACTAGTAATCTGTCATAACAATTTGGAAGGCCAGGTGTGCATTTAGAGTTTGGAGGCTCTTTGGAGTCTCACACCGGAATTTGGAGGAGCAAAGGGACAGAGAGAGAGAGAGAGAGACAGGGAGAGAGAGAGAAAGAGAGAGAGAGAGAGAGCGAGCTGACATTCAGCCATCCCCTTTCACCCTTCACCCCCTGCAGGTCCATCCTGCACTGAGTGAGCCTGGCAGCCCATGTATGTGGCTATCTCAGCTGCCTCACCAAGTTCCTTCCACAGACCTCCCTGTTCTGCCCTCTAAACAGACACACCCACCCTGCAGGTCAAGGGGAACTGGCTGTACAGTCAGCTCATTGTAGGCCCCGCAAGCAGACTCAGGACTTGTAGGCAAGAAATTTAGGGGTCCAGGAACCCAGAGGGTGTTATCAAAGGTGGGCACATCCCTTGACTTTTCAGAATCTTGCTTGGCAGAGAGTGGTACAGTTGGAGAAAGGGCTTCTAATATAGTACAGCAAGTCCTTAGATAATGTTGTTTTGTTGGGCTGGGCATGGTGGCTCACGCGTATAATGCCAGCACTTTGGGAGGCTGAGGTAGGAGGATGGCTTGAGCCCAAGAATTTGAGACCAGTCTGGCCAACATGGTGAAACCCCATCTCTACAAAAAAAAAAATACATATATATATACACACACACATACACACACACACATATATATATGCATACACAAATATATACACACACATATAAAATAATTTTCAAATATATATGAAAATTAGCCAGGCATGGTGCATGTGCCTGTAGTCCCAGGCTACTCACGAGACTGAGGGTGTAGTCCCAGCTACTCGGGAGGCTGAGGCAGGAGGATTGCTTGAGCAGGGATGGTCAAGGCTGTAGTGAGCCGTGATTGCGCCACTGCGTTCCAGCCTGGGAGACAGACTGAGACCCTGTTTCAAAAATAATAAATGTTTTAAAAGATTGTTTCATTCAATGTCCTTTATTGTAGTGTTAGTGAGAAGAAAAAAAAATTTCCTGGCCAGGGCCACTGTCTGTGTGGACGTTATTCCCATGTCTGCTTGGGTCTTCCTTGGGCACTCTGATTTCCTCCCACATCCCTAAGCTGTGTCCATTTGGCGAACTGCTGTGTCTAAATGGTCCTAGTGAGTGAGTTGTGGATGTGTGAGTGCACCCTGCAATGGGATGGCATCCTGTCAAGAGTAGGTTCCCACCTGGCGCCCTGAGCTGCCAGCGTAGGCACTAGCCACCCACGACCCTGAACTGGAATAAGTAGGTAAATAATTATCCTATGTGTTTTCATTAATCGCTCTTAAATGTATGTATGGCTTACATTTATTTCAATGTTTTGGTCTTCATTTACAAATTTGGTGATGTTTTTGTGACCTGCCATAGGAGATCTCTTAACTCTCATTTATATCAATTAGCCTATGGAAAAATTGGTTTCATTATATGTCATTTCACTTAAAGTCACAGTTTCCAAAAATCAATCCATGATGTCAAGGGAAGACTTACTGACTGTGCTTTTCAAACTTTAATGTGCACACGAATAACCCAGGGATCTTGTTACAATGAAGATTCTGATGCGTTGAATCTGGGGTGGTGCTCAAGGTCCGCATTTCTAAAAAGCTCCCAGGTGATGCTGATGCTGCTGGTCCATGGACCACACTTTCAGTAGCAAGGGTCTGAAACCCCCAGGCCCCAGGCAGAGGTCCCTCTAGCTCTGGTCTAAGAATACATGGCACTTCCCACACTTCTGGGACCAAGAGAAGTTTAATGAATGCCTGCTCAGTAATATAGATTCATTGATAAAGGGATGTTGGTGGCGGGGAGAATAAAGAGAGAAAGGAGGAGGAGGGAAGGAAGGAAACAAGGAGGAGGGAAAGGACAGAAGATCTTTTCCCTGGAATTGGACATTGTGCTGGTACAGGAGTTTGTATTCACTGTGACTTTCTTAAAACTACCAGCCTTTTACACATTTAATTTTTCCCCCTTTTCCCTTCTGTCTGTCCTCTGGTTTTCTAAGTCGTTTAAGGCCAGTGACCAAGTATTCTAGTTCTTTTCTTTGTACTAACTCACTTTCAGTAAAGCCTACTGAAATGCAGGTATTTTGGTTCACAGACCTGGATCCTCCCCCCATCACTACCCTGTCTGCTAAACAGAGGAAATGTTAATTTGGAGAAGTTGTGAAGCTTCTGGAAATTTCCATATCACTGAAGATTCAGAAAGTAAGTTCACATTCCCTCTGTACCCTTTAGTTATTAAATCATAAACTTTAATTCAAGGTATTTTAAAGGGCCCATATGAATTTTAATTTGATGTGAATGACTTACAAATCTGAATAAAAATCAGATCATATAAAACTGTGCAATCTCTATTACTTTTAAATAATAGAACAAGTTGAAAAATAATCAACAGCCAATGTAAGACTCCTGTATAATTCAATCAAACCCCTGTTTTCTGGACTAATGAAAGAGGCAGGGAGGGAAATAATTCCAAATCATTTGTATGTGACTTTGCATAAGATGGACACTGCTACTTTGATGTTACTTAAGTGTCTGTTTAAATTAGTGACATTCTTTAATGCTGTAGTGGGATAGCCCTGGCAATACCTGGGAGGTGTTAGCCTATAGCTTTTAGCATTGAAAGCCACACCAACAGTTGAATGTTCATGAAGCTCATCAGGAGGCAACCCTCCCTTGTCAGAACAAATGGTTTGCTGTATAAACACATCAGAGTGTATTACCCTAGACCTGCTTTGAGAGTAAACGTGGGGTGACCACTCATAGAGGAGACTTTCGGATGTTGGAGTGAGAGGAAGAGCTATTGTCTATGCAAAAGTCTTTGTCTCACTACCTATCAGAGTGGTGTCAGAAAAGATAGACACGATTGCAGCCCCGCAGCCTGGCACAGCAATCAGAGCAAGGAACCACTCCCACATCCCAGATTACCATGCATAGGGAGCATTGTACATCTACAGAGTGAGTGAGATCAATCTACATTGAGCTCAGTCACATGGGAAGGGGGCCCCCATGGCTCAGACTCACAAGTTGGAAGAACAGTGGTTCTCAAACTTGAGTGAGCATCAGAATCATAGCTCATGAGGGCCGGGCATGGTGGCTCATGCCTGTAATCCCAGCACTTTGGGAGGCAGAGGTGGGTGGATCACCTGAGTCAGGAGTTCGAGACCAGCCTGGCCAACATGGTGAAACCCTGTCTCTACTAAAAAATACAAAAATTAGCCGGTCATGGTGGCAGACACCTGTAATCCCAGCTACTTGGGAGGCTGAGGCAGGAGAATCACTTGAATCCAGGAGGCAAAGGTTGCAGTGAGCCAAGATAGCACCATTGCACTCCAGTCTGGGCAAAAGGAGTGAGACTCCATCTCAAAAAAAAAAAAAAAAAAGAATCACAGTTCATGAAAATCCAGATGGTTAGGCCCCACCCCCAGAATTTTTGGTTCAACAGGTCTGGAGTGGGACCCAAGAATCTGCATCTCTAACTAGTTCCCAGGCGAAACTGCTGCTGCTGCTTCAGGGACCACATACTGAGAATCATTAAATCATTAAAGTCTGACTACACCTGGTAGCATCTCTTGCTCCACCTTAATCTTGACTTAAAAAATTTAACAGCTTCAGACCAGCCCTCTGCTGCTTAATAGTATCCTGACAGGTGCCCCAAGTTCCATTAGAGAGTGTCTCTTTTTTTTTTTTTTTTTTTTTTTGAGACAGAGTCCTGTCTCCCAGGCTGGAGTGCAGTGGCATGATCTTGGCTCACTGCAACCTCCGCCTCCCAGGTTCAAGTGATTCTTGTGCTTCAACCACCCAAGTAGCTGAGATGACAGGTGCATGCCACCAACGCCCGGCTTTTGTATTTTTAGTAGAGATGGGGTTTCACCATATTGGCCAGGCTGGTCTCAGACTCCTGGCCTCAAGTGATCTGTCTGCCTTGGCCTCCCAAAGTGCTGAGATTACAGGCATGAGCCACCACACCCAGCCAAAATGGGCTCCTTTGGACTTGACAGTGTTGTCTCCTTAAAGAGGTCACTGTTAAAATATGAAAACACTTGGGAGAGGTCCAACCTTACCACTCACTACTTTAGTTCAGGGCTTCTCAAACGGCCCACTGAAATGCCTGACAAGCATTGAATATACCGATTCCTGGGCCTTGTCCCGATGATGCTGGTTTAATTAGTCAGGGCGAAGACCAGGAATTAACAGGTCATTCTTGAAAAGCTCTGATTAGGGGAAGTAAAGGAGTGGGGAACTGGGTGCTATGGTTTGCATACAGTGAGATTAAAAAGCATCTGAAACAACATTGACTGCTTCACAGCTTTACTAAGGCCTAACCTTTGGCCACAATTATGTAGATTTGAAGAAATTATTTCCTCAACTTCAAGGCTTGGCATTGACTGCGCCCTAAAAATAACTGGTAATGTGGAGTTAACTTGACTGTGCTATCTTTAGAAATGTGGTTGCTACAAGGGCAGTTGCTACAAGGGCTGAAATGCATCTGGACAGATGTCTGGTATTTTAGAATTTCTAGAAAAAGGACTGAGGAAAGAAGGTCCTGCTCCCTCTGCCAATCAAGTAACTAATACCTCTGGTCTAAGCACTAGCTTAGCTGCCAAAAAGAAGATAACAATATAGTCCCTTCCTTCCATGACCTCACAGCATAACTAGTTGGGAAAAGGGTGGGAAGGGGTTGAACAAAAAATCCACAAACCAAAAGAATGAACATCACAGGTAGAGTATGCAACATGTCTTGCTGCTATCATACATCTCCCAGTCACCCCTTTCTCCTCGTTTCTTAAATATTTAAGCACCTGGTTCATGACCTCCTCCACCGCTGGTGCTATCATAATTCTTGTGGTCAAATTCTCAAATTCATGACCACAACTCCAACAGAGTTGATCCTTTCAAATCTCCAGCTTCTCAGATCTTTGACCTTTTCTCCTCCAACAATTGTGTCTCTGCCCTGCCTCAGCCACTCAGCAGGTCACACTCTAGACCTGTCATTACCAGTGACTGCATTCCCAACATATCTCAGTTTCAAGTTTCCCACTTTCCAGTTACCACTTTCGAGCTTTCCATATGACTCTCTCATCTCCCAACTCCAATGATTCCTGAATCTCGTCAGGAGTTCTTATCCACTGATCCTACCAGCTTTTCACTCCCCTTAACCCCTTTAGTAACCTTGCTTCCCTTCTTACCTGGCTTTCATCCTACGATAACACCCATTCCCTTTCCTACCACTTCAACTACCTCAGTTCCCTCACCTCTTTCTCCTACCTTCACATCCCTATGCTGTTTAAATCCACCTTTCCACTTCCTTGGCACCGGCATGCAAGGAGTTGAGGCAGCTCTATGATTACTGGTCTCACTTTAAATTCATGACCAGAAACTTCCAAGTAGGTCTGTAATGCTGCCTGTTACACTTCCCTAGTCAGTCTATTCTTTCAGTCTCTAAAACAACTCTATCACCCTTTTTCTTCTCTCCTCCAATCTTCAATACTGCCTTTCTCATTTTCACTTTTAGTTGATGATCTTGCCTATTTCACTAACGAAAGTAATCAGAAGAGAACTTCCATATCCTCCACCATATATCCCAGTCTCTCTGCCTCTGTGATCAAATACTTAATCTTCTCTTCTGTCATAGTAGACGAACTATCCATGCCCCTTTCTAAAGCCAAAGCAATCCATATGTTAATCAGATCCCATACCCTCCCAGCCTACTGAGACTTCCCTCCTGTCTGCTGCTGCATCATGAAGTTAGCCCATCCTGCTAAAACACGCCCACAAGCACACAAACTCACTCTTACATTATGAATCTAAAACACAACAAAACAGAAATAAAATATTCTTTGACCCCATATCTCCCTCCACTTACTGCCTTGTTCCTCTGCTCCCTCTACAGCAAAACTCAAAAGCTATTTCTATTTGCTCTACTTCCTCCTTTTTTCTTTCTTGCATTCACTCTAACAAGGTTTTCATCCTCACTGTCCCATTGAAACTTCACTTTTAGTATCACCAATGGTCCCTACAATTAAGTCCAAGACTAATTTTCAGACTTCTCCCTAACTTGACCCATCAGCATCATTTCTCCTTCTGGAAATGTTTTCTTCTCTTGGCCTGCCAGACACCATCCCTTCTTGGATCTCCTCCTATTTTCATTGATTTCCCTTCTTAGTCTCTGTATTAGTCCGTTCTCACACTACTGTAAAGATAACACCGGAGACTGGGTAATTTATAAACAAAGGAGATTTAATTGACTCACAGTTCTGCATGGCTGGGAGGCCTCAGGAAACTTACAACCATGGCAGAAAGGGACGCAGGCACCTTCTTCACAAGGCAGCAGGAGCAAGTGTGAGTGTGTGAGAGTGCAGGGAAAACTACCATTTATACCATCAGATCTTGTGAGAACTCACTCACTATCACAAGAACAGCATGGAGGAAGCCACCCCCATGATCCAATCACCTCCCACCAGGTTTCTCACTTAACACCTGGAGATTACAATTCAAGATGCAGTTTGGGTGGGGACACAGAGCCAACCATATCAGTCTCCTTTGCTGGTTACTCCTCATCTTCCTGACCTCTAAATGACAGAGCATTCAGTCCTCGGACCTCTTCTCTTCTTTGTCTACTCTTGATGCCTAGGTGATCTCATCCTGAATGTCAGGGCCTTAAATATTAGCCATTTGCTGACAGTTCCCAAATTTATTTATTTAGCCTTGGCAACTGTCCTGACCTGCTAGCTTGTATGTTCAATTGATTCCTCAACAATCTGTACTTAGATTACGCTCCTCAAACTTAACATGGCTTGAACCAGGATCTTTATTCCCCTTACCCAAATGAGTGCAACAGATAATACCATTCTTTAAATACCTCAAAACAAAAATCTGGCTATCGATCCTGAATCTTCTCCCTATTCTTATATTCTTCATTCAATCCATCAGCAAATTCTGTCAGTTATAATTGCAAAGTTATCCAGGATCATCACTTTTCAGCAGAAACTACCATGACCACCAAGGTTTCATCTACCATCATTTTTTATCAGTACTATTGCAACAGACTTCTGGCTGTTCTCCCTGCTTCCACCAATAACCCCTACAGTTTCATCATAACACAACAGTCAGAATTGTCTTTTTGAACACTTAGATCATTTTATTCCTCTGCTCAAAACCCTCCACTGGTTTCTAAATCATTCAGGATGAAGTCCAGAATCCCCTCTGTAGCCTATGAAATCCTACATGAACTTGCCCTACTAGCTCTAGGCCCTAATCATTTTCTCATTGAGCTACGGCTACAACGAACTCTTTGACATTTCTAGAATGTTCCATATTTAGGCTTACTGCTTCCTCAGCCCCAAATTTTCTTCCCCTAAAAAGCCACATTGTTCATTCCTTTGCTGAGTTCAAGTTTCTGCTCAGAAGTCCTCACTTCATAGTAATCTTTCCTCACCTTATCTGTTGTAGCATTACTGTCTCTCTAGCTCCTCTATTTGCTTTTTCTTTCTATCATCTGAGATTATAATATGTCTCAGTTTCGGTCCCTGAAATCACAAATAAATAAACAGAGCCCGAGAGAAGGGCTCCAGTGCAGGTAGTTTATTAGGGGAGGTTATCCCATGAAGCAGGAGTGAGGAAATGGGGAAAGTGAGATGGGGAAGGAGGAAAAGCCAATGGCCAATGTAAGGGTGCTTTCATAAGGTTGCCACTTGGGCCATGAGGGCTCAGTTCCATTGAGACCTCCTGAAAAGTATACAGAATGCCTCCTAGAAATTTCAGCCTGAAGTGCTGAGCTCACCCCTGGTAGTTAATGCACCCCACATCCAGGCTGCAGGCCAAAAATTCCCAAGGTGTTGGAGAAGCCCCAGAACTGAAAGTAAAAATGCATAAAGTGCATGCTTGAGGAGAGATGCTGTGAATGTGAGGCAAGCACAAGTTTGCAGGAGACTGTCCCCTGGAGCAGCAGGTGAAATAAGAGGTGGGCTGACAGGAAGTGTTGTGGGGCACAAGTGGGTCTGCTGCATCTAAGTCGTAAGTTCTCCTCCCCTGCTAGAATATATGCTATCATGGTTTTTTTTTAAGTCATGTTTATTAAGGTACAATTTACATACAGTAATACGCAGCCTTTTGAGCATTCAGTCCACATTGAAGAGTAAAGTTCGATGACTTCGATAAGTGTATTCGGTCATAAAACTGCCACCACAATCAAGATATAAAACACTTCCAACACCCCAAAAGTTACTTTCTGCCCATTTGCAGTCAATCCTCTATTGCCACTGGCAACCACTGATCTATTTTCTATTCCTATAATATTGCCTGTTTCAGAATGGTATCATATCAAAGAAATTGCAGTGTGTAGTCATTTGTGCCTGGCTTCTTTCTTAGCATACCTTTTGAGATTCATCCATGTGATTGCATTTACCAATAATTTGTTTCCTTTTGTTGCTGAGTCATTCTGTCTTATGGATGTACCACAGCTAGTTGATCTATTCTCCAGTTGATGGGTTGTTTTCATCTGTTACAAATAAAGCTGCCTTGATCGTATGTCTATACGTCTTTGTATGAATGTATGCTTTTATTTCTTTTGGATAAATATGTTAATATAAGCACTGTTTTGTTCACCAGTGCATCCTTAGTGCTTAACTAATTGCTTGGCACATAGTAGGGTTTCAATGAATATTTGTTGAATGAGTGAACATAGAAATAGCATGTTCCAAATGATGAAGAGCCATCTTCATGCCCAGGAGGATTCAAGTAAAAGCTGAGAATTAAAGTAGCTGTACACTGCATAGATGTTTGTAAACATCTTATCTGAATAACGTCTGGAACAGCATGTATTTCCATTATGGAATTCATGGAACAGCACTCATATATCTCATCAACTAATCCCCAGACCTCAGCAGGCTCATGCTTACTACACAGAGGTACAGGGCTTTTTAATGCTCTGCCCTGTACATGACTCATGCTTTGGTCTCCCTGTTTGATTGAAATTCTAATGCAACTTTCCACCACTTGATTTCTTTCAGGCCCTAGGCCTCTGGACTCATGCTGTCTTCCATGGCCACATTATCAACAGATGCAGGAACAACACTGTAAAACTCATAGCCTCCTCCCTCTTCCTAGCCAGTACAATTTTGTACTGGTTAATGGAATCCCATGGGTAGTTCCTATTCTAAGAGTTTCTGAACTTTCACGCAATGTGCCCCAACCTTGAGTGCTATGTTCATGACACATTTTCTCATAGATATTGTTATTACTTGAGTTTTTCCTGGCCAAGCCAATGGTCCTAATGGACTTATATTACAAATAATAGCAGACATTTTAGTCATCCCTCCCCCTATCAATAGTAGTTCTAGGAGGTCCCAGGGGTGTTTCACACGTGCTCGTGAACAAGTTTGCTCAGATATCTCTATGTCTATACACCACCCCTTGCTGTTAGCCATATTTGTTCTATTACTATCCACTGAGCACAGTCATTAAAGCCTGGAACCTTGAGGCACTGTCAGAGCCCAACTGTCTGGAACAATAGATAGCAAATGCCTTTTAGATTTTTGAGGTACCCTCTACTAAAGTGGTCCCATAGCAAGGTGGCTTGGATGCTGCTGGGTTCCCAAATTGAATGACACAACTCTGTGAGTTTTTACTTACAGACCTTTTGTGAATCAGTCACTCAGCAAGCACTTATTGAATATCTATGGTGCACCAGGCACTATTTCAGGGTCCGGGGCAGAGAAATGAAAAGACAGGCAGTATCTCTGCATCAGGCACCTCATATCCGTTCAGCCTCATTTCTGATCCCAGCATGGCTACAGTGAACAGTTCCAGACACACTTCAAGACACTTTGCCAATGAGAGGAACCTAAGTGAGATTGGAAAGGCAGAAGTTAGGAGAGGCCAAGAGGCTAATATTATCAGAAAGTTGTAGAAGACAGATGTGACATAATTTCCCAGAGAACTTTTGAGAGCCAACCATTTCAGTGCTTTGCTGCAGGCTGAGGTCATCAGGGGCCATTTCTCTGACCTTCCAGCTTCAGTCTTTTTGATCTTCACTCCCCTGCATCCTTCGATATTTGCGTAAGCTCTGATTCCTACATCAAACCCCTTTATTTATGTAATATTATACTTACAGGGGCTCTATCTTCTAAGATAGAGAACCTGCACCAAACCCTTGTCTCAGGCTCTGCTTCCGAGAGGGAAGCTAACTAAGACAGACCCCATACTCAAGAGGTAAGAGACAAACAAATTAATAAGCAAGCAATATCATGTTTGCCGGTGATAAGGACTAGGAGTAAAACAAAGGGGAATGGTATGTGAGAGTTACTGGTGCATGAGAGGGCATGAGACAGCAGCCACTTTAGACAGAGGGCTCAGAAAAATGACTCTTGAAGGAGGTGATATTTAAATTGAGATCTGGAGGATACGGAGAGATCCTTCAGGGCAAAGTAATCAGGACAGAAGACATAGCAAATATGTAGGCAGTAGAGTGAGAATGGGCCTGGCTAAGGAAGACAAAGAAGACCCTGTGGTTGAAAACTCAGGGCAAAGGGGTGAAAATGAGGTGGGAGAAGCCAGCAGAATCTGCTTAGGTCAGTTTTCTGTAGGCTCTTAGAAGGGGAGTTTTATTTACTGCTAAGTGGAGTGGAAAGCCATAGAAGGTTTTTAAGCAGAGGAGTGATCTGATTTATGATTTGGAAGTAGTTATCTGGCTGCTTCCTGGCAAATGGAATATAGAGAGTGGTGCAAGAATGACAGTTCATTTCTCACCAGGACCCAAACAGGGGTTCAGAGGCTGCACAGGGGTCAGTTTAGCATGCCAATGACCACAGGGCGTGTACTCATAATTACACCTCCCTTCTAACGTCCAAAACTGTCTTACCAGGCCACGCTCCTTAGGCCTGGCTGCTTCATCCCTGGTTCATCCTTCTCTGAGGGGTTGTTCCCTCTTAGGATACTCCTTAGTTCCTCAAGCACAAAGACTTCCAATGGGCTTGTCCCTGCAGCCCTCCAGACACTCCAAGGCCGTTGGAGTACCAGCTAAGTTGCCACTGGCACCCTCCTCATATACCAGGAAGACTCAAGTCAGAGGTATCCATGTGAGTTAAAATTGGCCTGGCCTAGTTAAAAGAAACAAATGAGCAAAGCAGAGACCCGCCTTCAACAGAGCTGTAGCTTCTCAGCTGCTCTAACCATTTTGGCATAAGTAGATGTGCAAAAATGGTCTTGAGATTGTTAATGGTATCGAATCACAGAAAATATGATGGAATGGAAAGATCTCCAATGATAGACTCAAAATTGAGTTTTCTATTCTCGGTTTGGGAAACAAAATGAGGAGGGGCTAGCTTTCAGGAGATGGCCCCTATTTCCATAATTATGGGCAATTGCACAAGTTACTTAGAAAACACGAGAGTCATAAGGCTGGACTGTTTTTAGACCAAGCCATAATTTAGATGTGGGAAGTGGTTTCACGTCTTTGTATCACCACCACAACATACGCTGTGTTTCAATCTATCAGGAACTCAAATTTGATCAGCTTTTTTTTTTTCTTTTTTTAAGAAATGTGCAGCAAATTGCTTTTCCTAATTAAGGTAGATGAAGACATAAGCACGCATACTACTTACCACTCTGGGATAAAATTGACTTTCAAATGATATTTAATGGACCAGCCTGATGGTAATGCTCTGCAGTTCCAGGCAGGAGGCCTGGATTTGATTCTTTTGCTGCAGGGAGAGAGGAATATGTGTGCATGTGCGTGAGAGAGAGAGTGTGTGTGTGTGCATGTGCGTGTATGTGCATGCCGCGTGTGTATACATGCATGTGTTTACAGTAGCAGCTAATAAGGAGGCAGAGGATGAGAACAGGTTCTCAAAAAATCTGTTTCTTTTGAAAAAAGGTTAACATTTGTCGTTCCAAAGAAAGGCGAAGAGGAGAAAGGGGATGAGGAAGTGAAATGGTGGGGTGTGTATGGTGGGGTGTA
>NW_016816550.1:541489-543369 GCF_001698545.2 Rhinopithecus bieti | reverse complement strand
ATTTTTAATAGAGACGGGGTTTCGCCATGTTAGCCAGGCTGGTCTTGAACTCCTGACTTCAGGTGATCCATCCGCCTCGGCCTCTCAAAGTGCTGGGATTACAGATGTGAGCCACCGCACCTAGCCATAGCTATATTATTAAACACCTGCTATGCACCACAAACCACGCTAAAGGTGCTACCCACATTATTGGGTTTAATACTCACAAAAGTCCTATGAATCAAGTGTAATTGTTTTCCTCAATTTACACAGGAGAGAATTGTTGCTTGCAAAAGTGAAGGAACTTGCACGAGGCAAGTAGCAGAGCCAGGATTCAAACTCAGATCAGATCCAAAGTGTGAGGTGTAGACCACTACACCTCACCGCCTCACTCAGGCCCTGGAATCCATGACAGAGCTCTGCTTGTGGTGTTACCATCTTTCACATCTGAGATAAGATGACCCCTGGGAAGAGTAAGCAAATGATGGTTGGAGCAATCCAAGTGCAAAGGCAAGCAACGACTTCTGTGTAAGGTCAGAGGAGGCAAAATGATGCTCTTCATTTAACTAGAATCCTAATTTACACCGCATGACTCTACTGGAAAATAGATACTCCAGACTGCAGAGATTAGCTGAAGAGCAGGGGAAGGCAGCTCGTCTCACTGGATCTGTCCCACACCTCCTGTAGTTCTATTAATACTTATTCCATATAAACCAAGTACAACCGGATATCATCTGGACCCTCTGTTTTTTGGAGGTCTAGGTCAACCCAAGCCCCCAGCTCTATATGCAACAGAAGTCCAAAGCCTTCCACAGAACTTTGGTGATCCTTGAGAATTCCTGCATCTGCCTCGGTGATCAGTGGCCTTTGCCTCTCAAGTGTGTAAATCAGACCCTTCCTCAAGGGCCATGGAAAGGCCACTCCCAAAATACATTCTGGAATATACCTGACTTTACTGAAGCGTTCAGAGGGAAACATAGAAATGATTGACACTACGTGATTAAAAAAAAAAAAAAAAACTTTTTGAGTTAGAGTAGGCATCACTGACTTAAAAGTGCCCCATGGTTACCTTGTCACTATGGTTGTACTGGCCTCACCTTGTGGATTCCTGGCTGAGTCCCTCTTGGCTCCAACTGTTTTACCCTCCCTCTATTATCTGCTTCCAAACTTAAATAACCAAAAACTGGGCGGAGGCAGCGGGGCTTGCATTTCATGCAGGGGTTCCTAATCTGGTATTAAGAGTTCAGGGGTTTCATAAACTTGGATAGAAAAATGTTACTTTATTACACTAACCTCTAACTAAAACTTAGTGTTTGCTTCTGTTATGAATCTAATCAACAACCTACAGCAGTATTATCTGTACTTGAGACCCTTACCACCAGGAGAAGTCACAGATATTTTCACCTCATAATTGTTGCAGCTGAATCAAAATATCCTCTTTGTTCATCACCACTTTAAAATTATGCTAGTTATTAGTCTTGCCTGCTAGATCTTGCTATTAATAGATTAATTAAGAAGGACATATATCAGTTTCACATATTTGACTCTTAAAATTCTTTGACAACGAAATTTCAAAGTAATTGCCTTCCTATGAAATTCTGTGCGTTTTATTTTATACATTTAAAACATGATTCTGAGAAGGGGTCCACAGATTTTACCAAATTGCCAATGGGATCGATGGCATAAGAAGAGAGTACGAAGCCCTGACTTAAAGTGGCAAAATTTTTATATGAATTCTATCACAATAAAAAGCCCCGATTTAATGAGACCTACTGTCCTGAGAAGGCCATTGTGGCTACCAAGAATCCTTTTTCCCCCATAAGTTTGAAAGTCTCTGCATAATTCTCTCTCTCTCTCTCTCTTTTTTTTTTTTTTTTTTTTTTTTTTTTTTTTTTTTTTTT
>NW_016816550.1:538012-539092 GCF_001698545.2 Rhinopithecus bieti | reverse complement strand
CTAGGCTCAGTTGGAAAAAAAAAAAAAAGTTTAATAAATTAACATTTTAAATGTAATGATTTCCAAACATGTCATTAGAAAGCAATTGCTTACCATCTGTCTTTTGTTGACCAGCATTAAAAGGTAAACAGCAATATCCCAGGCTGGAGAAGTGATGCCGTGATTAAGCATCACTGTGTGAGAGCCCACAGTACCCCTTAGCTCAGCTGATATTATGAAACCCATCCTCCAAGTACTGAAGGGAGTGAATGGGAAGGGGGAAAAGGTCATTTGGAATAACAGTGTGCTAAGGCTGGATGCTAATGTTGTTATGAAATCTCAAGATTCTGTTATAATTATACTCATTGAACTCACCCACTTTTCCATGTTCAAATTATTTTATGTCAGTTAAATTACATACCATTAATGTTGAATCTACTTCAGTTTTCCTGTTTGTTATTTCATTTTCAATTTTGCTTGTTTGTTTCAAGTAAAGCACCATATGACATGTTGGAGACTATGAAGGTATTAAGGCAGAAGGTAGCAATCCTCATCAAATACTGTCTTTGAGGGCCTGGGAGTAGAGAAAGCAGTGGTACCCCAGTAGGGAATAATATAAATTTTCCATTGAGAAAAGGATACTTACGTGAACAGAAACAATCATCTCTAAAGGCCCTCTCCCAGGGGCAGCACCAGAAGAGACCTCAAGAGATTTCAATGCATAACCATAGCAAGGAAACGTGATTTGTGGATTCACACGTTATAAAAGCAACTTCTGTTGATTTTCTGTAAATGTCATGTGAAATAAATTGCTCTATAGCTTGAAGATTGTTTTGCAAGTAAAAAATGTTTAGGATGGCATTTTCCTTTAGAGGAATGAATTTATACTGAACTAAAAGACTTGAACAGTTTTTTGCTTATTTTTTTCATGAAGCAAATACAATTGTGCAGGCCACTGTGTATGCATACTGTACACGTCTTGCTGTCCATGTTGGGACACAATAAAGATGATGAACTGTGAGCACAAGAGTTGCTGTAAATGTTACCACGTAGCCACTACTTCTTTCTACATTTTGGTAAACATGAGCTTTTGAGGGAGGA
>NW_016816550.1:515836-537984 GCF_001698545.2 Rhinopithecus bieti | reverse complement strand
CCTCCAAGTACTGAAGGGAGTGAATGGGAAGGGGGAAAAGGTCATTTGGAATAACAGTGTGCTAAGGCTGGATGCTAATGTTGTTATGAAATCTCAAGATTCTGTTATAATTATACTCATTGAACTCACCCACTTTTCCATGTTCAAATTATTTTTATGTCAGTTAAATTACATACCATTAATGTTGAATCTACTTCAGTTTTCCTGTTTGTTATTTCATTTTTCAATTTTTGCTTGTTTGTTTCAAGTAAAGCACCATATGACATGTTGGAGACTATGAAGGTATTAAGGCAGAAGGTAGCAATCCTCATCAAATACTGTCTTTGAGGGCCTGGGAGTAGAGAAAGCAGTGGTACCCCAGTAGGGAATAATATAAATTTTCCATTGAGAAAAGGATACTTACGTGAACAGAAACAATCATCTCTAAAGGCCCTCTCCCAGGGGCAGCACCAGAAGAGACCTCAAGAGATTTCAATGCATAACCATAGCAAGGAAACGTGATTTGTGGATTCACACGTTATAAAAGCAACTTCTGTTGATTTTCTGTAAATGTCATGTGAAATAAATTGCTCTATAGCTTGAAGATTGTTTTGCAAGTAAAAAATGTTTAGGATGGCATTTTCCTTTAGAGGAATGAATTTATACTGAACTAAAAGACTTGAACAGTTTTTTGCTTATTTTTTTCATGAAGCAAATACAATTGTGCAGGCCACTGTGTATGCATACTGTACACGTCTTGCTGTCCATGTTGGGACACAATAAAGATGATGAACTGTGAGCACAAGAGTTGCTGTAAATGTTACCACGTAGCCACTACTTCTTTCTACATTTTGGTAAACATGAGCTTTTTGAGGGAGGGAAATTCCAGCTATAGCTACTATTCCAAAAGCCTATTTCTTATTACTTGAATAATTTTTGGTCATTTTCTATAAATCCAAAAATCAGCACGCATCTATTGGTCTTTGTAGCCATATTACATAATACTGTACTGAACTTTTCTGCCATGACCTTTTATGGTCCCCATGTTTAGCAGCAGTTAATGCCAACCGTACTTTCTCAGTTCTGATCATCCAAAAAATAGACCCTGAAAAACAACTTAGGTTTGGGCAGTGTATATGGGAGGTGATCCCAGGAAACATAATTGCTAGAGTGGATAAAGTGAGATAAGAAATAGTGAAAGGACAAGAAAAGGGTGCTTTAATGAGTAGGCTTCTGCTGTGGGCAACTAGAGTTCAATCCTGAAGACGATCCTCTTAGGAAGCTTGTAGAACACTCCTCAGAATTTTCCCAGCTAAGAACATGGAAGCTGGGTTACTTATTCATCAGGTCCCATTTCTCATGGGTTGACGGTTGCTCCTGGGACCCTTAAATGCCCCAGCATTTCTAGCCTCTCCTGCAAAGAAGTGTACAAGCTCCACTGTTACCCAAGGAGGCCCTTGGGCAGAGAAACCAAGGAAGCCCAGCACTCAAAATGGGCAACTGTTGATGTGCACAGGAACTAGGTGGCACATGCAGGCAAACTCAGAGGAAGGCCAAGGAATATGGGGCGGGACATTAATAGTGTCTGCTATAAAAGACATAAAATCAACCCAAATGCCCATCAATGATAGACTGGATAAAGAAAATATGGCCCATATACACCATGGAATACTATACAGCCATAAAAAAGAATAAGATCCTGTCCATTGCAGGGACATGGATGGAGCTGAAAGCCATTATCCTCAGCAAACTAACACAGTGGAGCAGAAAGCCAAACACTGCATGTTCTCGCTTGTAAATGGGAGCTGAACAATGAGAACACATGGACACAGGGAGGGGAACAACATACACTGGGGTCTGTTGGGGGGTGGGGTGCAGGGACAGAGAGCATTAGGAAAAATAGCTAATGCAAGCTGGGCTTAATACCTAGGTGGTGGGTTGATAGGTACAGCAAACCACCATGGCACACATTTACCTATGCAACAAACCTGCACATTCTGCACATGTACCCCAGAACTTAAAATTAAAATTTTAAAAATAGTGTCTGCTATAATAGCCACCATTTATTGAGCACTTACTATATTCCAGATACTGTTCTAAACTCTTTACATATATTAGTTAACTTAATAAAGAGCATGCTTTAGTAGCACATCTTAAAGTGCCTTTGGCTTTGTTATTTACATAACCCGTTAGCTGTTCTAAAGACGATTTCATATTGCTGACTGCATCAAGCAACAGGGAAAGCAAGTAATCAAGTCACCCATCAGATGGGTCAAAATAGCCCAAGCCATCTTTCCAAAGCCCGAATGATGTCATCTCTTTCAAGCAGTGAGGAGGATAGAGTAGTCAGAGGATTTCTCAAACATCATCTTGTAGTCGCTGATGGTGTTCTAAACTTTCTTTGATGCTTTTCTAATTCCATTCTCTCTCTGCTTTCATTTCCCTTGGAAGGAAACTACAAGAATCTTTTCTAAAAGCCGGTTCCCCAGGAGAATGTATTCCTGTTTTCCAGAGACAGTAAAATGTACCTTTGCACAGCACAGTCATTGTTATATAACATTACATCAGGAACACTCAGTGCTTTCTATCAATAGTCTCCCATCTCCCATTTCAGTCGTGTTGACAGGAAAGTCAATCCAAGTTTTTCTGAAATTTGTGTTTGTCTTTTATCATCATTCATGTCACTCTCTAAAGTGACAGCCCCAGTGGCACAGTGGTATTTATCATTCTCTCTGCTGGGTACACTGCAGAAGCTGAAATTGGGTAGAACTTTCCAGGCAGCAGTAAATCCCAATCATAGATCAATAGGTACAGAGCCTGGCATCCCTTATCAACACTTCTTCTCTGCTAACTTGTACATATACGAAAGCCCAGAACAAAGTCAGTTAGGAGTGAAGTTTCATTGATGATATCTGCTTATCATGATGGACTAGACAAAAAGAGATAATACCTTTATTTCAAGGCCCCCTTTCTTCAGTTCTGTTAGTAAAGGCACTCTCTGTTGGGCAAGACAGGAAGTACCAATGTTCTTTGTTAATGCTTTGTGCTTACATCTAAATTTTTTTTTTTTTTTTTTTTTTTGAGGTGGAGTTTTGCTCTTGTTACTCAGGCTAGAGTGCAGGGGCGTGATCTCAGCTCACCGCAACCTCCGACTCCCAGGTTCAAGCGATTCTCCCGTCTCAGCCTCCCAAGTGGCTGGAATTACAGGCATGTGCCACCATGCCCAGCTAATTTTGTATATTTAGTAGAGACGGGGTTTCTCAATGTTGGTTAGGCTGGTCTCGAGCTCCCAAACCTCAGGTGATCCACCTACCTTGGCCTCCCAAAGTGCTGGGATTACAGGCGTGAGCTACTGCGCCTGGCCTATATCATAATTATTCTAGTTTTATGCTAGTCTGATACAGGGTCACCATGTAACATAAAAGCATTTTTTTCCCAAAATTAATGTGGAAAAGGGATGGAACCTTTGGCCTACATTAATTGCCATCTAACACTTTGTCTTCTGGCCATGAGACAACAGGCCCCTAATTTTAAAATTCAAAGGGGAAATTAGAAAAATCAGGAAGTATATGCCACTCTCAAATGTGCTGGTTAGTGGCCATATGTGGCCAGTACCACGGATCATAAACTATGCCTTGTGCTTAACACGGCTGCTTTAAGGCATGCTGCCCGGGTTGAAATTAATCAACTTCTTTCCTGGGAATCATGGTTAGAAAACTGTTCAGTCAGTCTTGACAAAAACACACCATTCATGAGCAGAGAAGTCTATGCTACTGGCCATCTATGGAATTCAGACCCAAACTATTGTTCATGATTTGCCCAGAAACAAAAGGCATAGCCACCATCTGCTTTTGTCTAGATACTCAAATTTTACAAATAGCAGCCGCAGCCTGGTGAGGGTCTGCGGAGCCTAGATGCCTTCCTCAGTTCTGTAGTTTGGGGACTTTCTCAGCTACAACTGCCAGATTACATTGGATAGAATGGGAAGATTTCATTGAAACCCTCAAAGCAGAGCTTCTTGGCTCATCCAAATTGGATCCCTGTGAAGCCCCAAGAAAATAGCCCAGAGAAGGGGGTAGCATTGTTATGTTTCCTAAGAACAAGGATAGGCCCATACACACTGGTGGACTGCTCTGCCTACTTGGTCAGTAGAGTTCGGTACAGGCAGGTGACCCCGTCTCTGCCTCAGATAGCCTTGGTGGTCTGATGGGACTCCTACCCGTCTTGAGGCCTCTGTGCAGGCTCTAATCAGAGCCCACCCTCTGCTGACAGATTTGAAGTGTCCATTGCAAATTCTCCAAGAGAAGACCACAGCGAGAGAGGGGAACTTTCAAAATGCTCCAGAAGAGTGCCTGGGACTCCTCTAGTAATTCACATCTGCAGATATTAGGTGGTACAGATGCCCACATCTTAGTCATGCTTCCCTCTATGAGCCCAGGCCGGCTGACTGTCAGCAATCTCTATCTGTGGGCTTTGTTTTATTGAAAAGACTTTATTTTTTACAACTGTTTCAGATTTTTTTAAAAAAAAAAACTGTAGCTATTGAGTTACAGATAGTACAGAGAGTTCCCGTGCATCCCACACTCAGCTTCCCCCATTGTTAGCATCTTGCATTATTAGTGTGGTATATTTGTATAGTTACAATTAATGAACCAATGTTGATATATTATTATTAACTAGAGACCATACTTTATTCAGATTTCTTTTTTCTGTTCCAGAATCCCATTAAGGACACCACATGACATTTAGTCGTCATGACTTCTTAGGTTCCTCTTGGCTGTGACAGTTTCTCAAACTTCCCTTGTCTTTCATGACTTTGACAGTTTTAGAAGTACTTGTCATATATATTTTAGAATGTCCTTCAGTTGGAATTTGTCTGATGTTTTTCTCATAATGGGACTGCGATTGTGTGTTTTTAGAAGAAAGAACCACCTAAGTGAAGTGCCATTTTCATCACATCACTTCAAGGGTACACACCATCAACATGACTGACCGCTGTTGATGTTGCCTCTTGATCAGCTGGCTGAGGTAGCATTTATCAGGTTTCCCCACTGTAAAGTTACTCTCCCCCAATTTTTTCTATATTGTATGCTTGAAAGAAAGTCCCTGTAGCCAGCACATCAGGAGTGGGAAGTTATATCCCACCTCCTTGAAGGCAGAGAACCTACATAAATTATTTGGAATTTATCTGCGCAGGAAACTTGTGTCTTTCTCTACCATTTATTTATTGATTCAAGTACTTATTTATATCAGTATGACTTGTGGATATTTATTTTATACTTTTGGTTTTATTTATTTATTTATTTTCTCTTTTTTCTCTCTTTTTTTTTTTTTCCTTTATTTCATACTTTTGGTTTTAAATCAATATTACTTCATGTTGTTGCTCACGTTTTCCAGCTTTAGCCACTGGGAGCTTTTCAGTAAGCCCCTGTGTCCCTTTGACATATTCCCATCAATAGTTTTTTTTTTTTTTTTTTTTTAGCATTTTCTTACTTTTGGCACTCCAGTCAGTTGAACATTGAGGACCGCTGTGCTGGCCATTGCTAGATATATGTATTTACGAAAAGACTGCCATCCTTTGTCTATTTGGTGGTCATGCAATGGAGGGTACAGCCTTATTGTCAGTGGGGGTTGCATAAGGAATTGTAGATTTGGCCGACTGAAGTTTTTGGCCTTGATTGAGTCTGTAGAGTTCTTTTATGAAATCCACATTAATCCACTTATGGTGATACTAATCCAAACAGCTGAAATTAGTAAAATGTATCTGCTAGCTCCGGCCTCTGGCAAGTGACAAAATAAGAGTCAGGTACAGCTGCAGTCAGGCAAGAGAAAGAAGAAACATCATGGTTATGTCAAGGAGATTTTCAAAGAAATGGTGCAGAGCAAAATCCACAGACACTTGAGCAAGAGAGAGCTCTTTCTGTGAGGCCTTGGCTCACTTAATGCCTGCAGCTTTGACAAAGAACATCCAAAGCATACTCCCCTCCACCCACCCAGCTGCTTTTATTTTATATTTTTCTAACTGCTTTTCTTAAAGATGTTTATTAGGGTCAGAATAAAAGAGGGGATACGAATAAGGGGGGAAATACTTAAAGATCCTACTTCAGGTGGAAGTCCCTTTATATTGCAGGACTGCATGTGAGAATCATTTGAGCTCCTTAAGACTCTCTTCAAGACAACACATGAAAAAGAAAATCTTCTTTTCACCAGTATAATAAGCAGCCAATGCAATCCGGAGAGCTTGAACATCTGTAGATGTCGTTTGATTGATAAAAAACAATATTATTTTTTCTCCCCCTACAATCTAGACTTCACTAGAAGCCCCATTTTTAATACAATCCCTCTCTGGTTATTTTATCGCTCTGATGACTAATATCACATGCCCTGCCTGTGTTGCCTGTCTGTTTTCTATTAATCTTCAGATACAGTCTCTCATTGGATCATGTGTCCTTTGTTTCTAATGTAAGACTATGGTCATCATACCATTGTATCAGGTCCCAGATCAGCACTTCCCGCCTCCCTTCACAATGGTGCATCCCTGCCCTTGAATAACCTGCACTCAAACCAGGCTCAATGGTGCCCAAATGTTTCCATTGCCCTTAGGCCTATGCTGCACCTGATCCCTATGCTTGGGTCAAGAACATCTCCTTTGCCCCATTCATCCCTGTTAACCAGGTTTTTCCTCGTTACTCCAACCTGAAAGGGAGGAAATCTACTACCCTTGTCCAATTAAGGAAGCAACTCACATCCCACTCACCACAAAGTCCTCCTTTCTTTATCTAAAGGTGACACCATGTTTTGTCCATGTCTGATATTCTCTAGTCATCTCTGCCTCTAACCATATCTTGCCTACCTTGTCCCCAAAACCCACCTAGATGAGCCGTGCTAGACCTCAAAGGTCAGTCCAGTTTCTAAGATGGATGAAATGATAACTCATGCTGGGTGGGGAACCAGCAAACAAAAAGTACAATAGATGCCCTCAAGATCAAAGATACAAAAAAAGTGAATGAAGCTCCTCCATCTCACCTTCCTTTGATCCATACAGATGCTCTGTAGAAGTTTGGTGATCATGTGGTTGTGTGTGCATGCACAAGTCCACAGTCCACAGATTACAATTACTATTTAGAGAGGTTCACAGCCCCAGCCTCCATCCTGTAACGCAGCACAACCTGCACCCTCTCACTTGTTACTGTATCATTGGATTCACTAAAGATTTCCGTGCAAAAGATCTGGCCAAAGCTTTCCACAATAGGTCACACAGGAAATTTTAAAATTTTAAACTTTTCCTATCCTTCATTAATACATTGTGGACTTTTGGCTGCAGTCTTTCATGCTTACGTACTGAATTGTCTTTCATCTGGTTCCTATTGCACTTTTAAGTTCATTTTTTTTATTTGCTGCAGCACTGCCACATCATTACATAGCATTTCTGCATGAGTTTCTTGAGGGACAAGCCTAGGCCTCACCTGTCTTAAATCCTCAGTATTTAGCACAGGTCTTCTACAGAGCATTTATGCAAATGCTTGCCAAATTGCTGCTAAATGTTTTCATCACAGCACAGTGGCTGGTAAATTGTAAGTCCTCATAAAGAGGAAATTGTACCTATTTTATTTCCTGCACAGAACCTAGCATATGCAATGAAGTATTTAACAAGTTCTTTTGAAAACTGATGCTGTAACTTGTCTCAACTTTCCCTACCTGTCTATATTTCCTATGTGTTTCTCTTTGTTAGTCATACACATTTGCAAAAAGGTAAGGAAACCAGAAAGGCAGGGATATTTTGCCTGCTGTCTTTTAAAGCCAAATAGGAACAAATCAGTGTCTGTGACATCACTGTTATCTCCTTTGGAGATGAACATCAAGGACTATGGTTTTAGATGTTAAGTAAATGACACTAAGACCAGAAAAACCCTAATAGATGACTGAGCCCATTTCATCAGCTCCCTCAGGCCACCTGCCAGTGCGAGAGAAGAACATGCAGTAACCCTATCAGCCCGCTTCAAAATTAGAATGAATTCATGAGAAACAAAAGATCTTGTTTTCATGGGAAAATATCCTTTGTGATATCCAACAAAGGGAGAATAATTTTGAAAGCATGTGACTTGGGGTCCCATCCTGCAGTTCTTGCACAGACAAAACTCTCATTGACTCTATCAATAGAATTGTTGCTACATAAAAAGTCTTTTGCAAAATTTTCATGATGCTTCAGAGCGCATTTTAAGTGCATCAGCCCCAGCATCCCACGCCCTCCCCATTTTAATAAAGCTAGAGAAGGTTTCCCTTCGATTGCCCTATTGTGCAGCAGGAGACAAACACAGCATAGGATTAGAAGCCAGTAGACACCCCTCATCCCCACCCCTGCATATATCATCATACCAACATCCATGGCAATATAGAGAAGGTCAAATTTCAACTGGATTTCTGAGCTTGAATTTACCATTTCAAATTGCTCTTGCCAGGTAGACAGAAAACTGATTTCTTGCAGGCTTCAATAAATACCATCTCCAAGTAAAACCACATTTTCAAATAGATAACAGTATAAAGATTGGTATTGCTATTCCAGCTATGGTTGAATAGCAAGCAGTCCATTCCTTTTTACGTAGTATGCTCCTTAAGAGCCTCAAAAGATGAAATTGGGCCTTCAATACTGCTGGAATGAAGGACACATGGGCCCGATCTCTTCTTTTGAATCTCTTAGCAATGTACTGCATAAAATAGAATGTATGCAGGAAGACTTCTCTCAAAAAAAAAAAAAAAAAAATAGCCAGGCAAATCTTTCCTATTAGGTTAATTCATTCTCTCCCATACCAGTGATGTTGTCATTCAACTGATACAATCTTAAGTTGGGTGCTACATTCTTAAATAAAAATTTTTAACTCTTAATTCATAGAGTTTTGCCCTACAAGAAGCTAATACTTACAGTATCACAATAACATAAAGAGAAAAATTTGGGAGTCTGGTCCCTCTCCTTGGAACTTTCAAGAACTGACAAAGATCCTTACTAGCCTGAGATGATATAGGCCAGTTGTTAGCCTCTGGGAGATGAACCAAAATTATGTGACCAGTACAAAATTAAGAAGTCATCCATATAAAAACCTAAAGCCTTAGGTCTTCATTAAATATTCCATGATAATTCTCTCTCTCCCTCCCTCCCTCTCTCTCTCTCTCTCTCAGATACACACACACACACCCCCTTATAGGGACGTTTTTAGCCTTTAAATGTACTATGTTTTAAATCTCACTTTTATTCTTTCACAAATAGTAATATTAATCAGAGTAATGACTGACATGTATTGAGTGCTTAATATATACCAGATGCTCGTCCAAGTGTTCTACATTATTATCTCATTTAATGCTCACTACAACCCCATTGGGAAGGTACAGCTTCATCCTACAAAAGAAAAAAAAAAATGATGCAAATAGCAGGTTTTTAGTACATAATTGTTGACTGATCTAAATAAATGGAGCCCAATAGGAAGTTCCTAAAACTATTAGCAAAGAAGCTGTGGTCAGTGACATTTCCTTAATGATTCTGTATTATGCCTACCCTTAGTCAATAGGTGTAACAGAGACAGTTATTAGCTTCCCAATATCCATTCCTTTCTTCCTCATTAGAAACGAAGCCCTGATTTTCCCCGCAGAATTCCTTGCAGCTAGATATGACCTTATGGCCAAATTCTCACCAGTGAAATTCATAAAAAAGTGTTGTCTGGTATTTCTGGGAAGAACTTTAAAATGAAGGAGGCAGGTCCATTTTCTCCTTCCTCTTTCCTGCTGTTCAGAACACATATGTAATGCTAGTATTCATTGGCTGTTTTGGACCATGAAGTGACCTTAAGAATTGAAGCCACATACAGCTGAACAAGATAAAGAAGTGTTGGTGCCTGACATGGTGAAGTCACCTTACCACTTCTGGCTACCTACATCCAAACTTCTTTTACATAAAAACAGAGAACTAGAATTCTAGCTTGTTTAAGCCACTGTTACTTTTTATTTTCTATTATATGGAGCCAAACCTACATCAAACTAACAGTTGGCATATACACAATAACAAAAATGTTTCTTTGACCCATATAATGAAAGGTATGCTCATATTCAAAGGAGATTAAAATGTTCAAAAGCAAAGTCTTTGAGTTTACTCAAGATGAAATTTTCTCATTATGAGAGTAATACACTTCTATTTGGAAAACTTAAAAAATTTGGAAAGAAATAAGAAAAAATTACACATCTCTAATTCTACCAGTCAGAAAAGAACTGAATTAATTAATTTCAATTAACCCTTGAAAATTAATATATAAAACATCAAATCTTGTGGTTGAAAGAGACCCTAAAAGTCATATTGTCTGAAATTTTACTAAAGCCAGCATCCTTTTGACAGCACTTCTCCCTGATGTCTATCCAGTCTCTCCTTGAATAGTCCCAATGATAAAGAGCTCAAAGATTTATGAAATGGTTTAGTCCATAGTTGGAGTCAATCTGTCTTAAGTTCTATCTTACATTAATGAAAATTGGCCTTCTTGATATCTGAAGCAGCCAAAGAATAAATTTATTGCCTCTCAAACATCATGTTCCATTAAACATTTGAAGGCAGACATAAAAGCTATATTTTCCATAGTCAGTCACAAACTATGTGCTAAGCATTGTAGCAGGAATGGAAACATAGGCCATGACTGAAAATAATCCAAGTGATATATAGTGATGGCAAACTGTGTGAAGACAGGAGTAGATATGTTCCAACGACCTTTTTTTTCTATTATTGATGACAGAATTTGGTGTCAAACAAAATATGGAGGGTCAAAGGAGCCAAGCAACAAGGAATATGATGATGTCTTTAATGAACAGAAAATACTCAAACAGCAGCAGAAGTACATTTGTAAGTGAGTAGTAGGGGTGGAGAGTCAGGGGAAGAGGTTACAAAGAGGTTAAATTTTGAAAATAAATTTTTGAGTTGTATATGGGACACACAAATAGGGATGTACAATAGAGTCAAAAACATATGTCTGGAGTATAAAGGGATGTTAACTCTTATGTTGTCCTCTTAGTCCGGCTATTAGAAGTAGTAGAGGATAGGGTGCTGTGCTTCTGAATGGTAAAATGTCCCAAGAATACAGGAATATGTATAGCCCACTCTAGACACTGCCATCCTCCCTTGAGAGGGAGAGGTTCTTGAAAGAGACATAAACACACACAAAAAATAATGAAACAGGAAAAATGAAACAAATCCTTATTGATTTCCGAATTTAGATCCCAAGCTTCCAAAAAAAGATATTGTAATATTTGGGCTGGGCCACGTGTAGCATAACCTTTTTCCTAAGGTATTTAGTGTAAATGTCTTCAGCCCAAAGCAGGCTGTGAGTGAGGCCTGTGAATGTTTTACCTGCCCCAAATTTTAGATCTAACCATACTCCAGTCCCATGTCAAGAAAAAAGAAAAGTTAATTGGTTGGATATGCTCCAGGAGACTAGGCCCTGAATTGGCTTATCATTTCTGGCATATGGATGGCAGAGAAAGAAGAGAAAAGAAGAGTCTCTAATAGAAAGTAGGCCCTGACCCTTTCCACTTCAGTAGTATTTCCGAGAACAGCAAAATAGTCACACCCAAGTGCTGACCTGTTAACACACATTGACTGTGCCTATTGGCAAACATAGTATAATCATGTCCCAGATTTGAATCCAAAACAAACACTCCTCCTCGGAAACAGATTGAAGGGAGAAAGAAAAACAGGCTCTTCTTCCTAGAGTAACTTATAGGCAAGGGAATCATAGCTTTTGGATAGCTTCGTAGACTTAGTGGTTTGTATTAAAGTTGGAACCAATTAAATCTCCTAGGTCATTTTAATAAGAAGTCCTGAGATCTCCTTCCAACTTACACTAGGGTGATTAAATCATGAACCCTTAATGAGGAATTTGCACTTATCTCTGTTAGGTTAAATTTTGCTGCCTTTGTTTCCTAGCTCCAATCTACGACATTATCTTCGAATATTTATTTTTTTCTATGACTTATTTTCCAACACTCCCAGTCTAACAATCTCTTCAGCTTTAGTTCATTTCTAAATTTGATTCATGAATCTTTGGGGTCTTCATTCAAAGAGCTGAAGAAAGTAAAAAAAAAAGAAAAGGCCAAAGTTAGAGGTCTGGAACCCACTACCAAAAACCTCATCCTAAGCTGACAAGAATCTAATTTTTAAAAAATGTTCAAGTAACCATGAAACTTCACAACAGTAGAATTATTTGGATGTTACTTTTCTAAGCTGCCCACAAAGACATCATGACTAACAAATAGTGGTTTAAATCAAGCTATTCCACTGGCCACTCCAGTATCCTGTCTGTCTCGGGACTCTATTTTTAAAAAGGAAATGAAAATAGTTCACTTTTCAATTATACACAAGTACAATACCACAGAGACAAGCTAATGAAAACACTCCTCACAGTCATTGTCTCCAAGAATCCACCTTTTCTTGTGTATATGTGACAGATTACATCCCTAATCTGTTTGCATCAAGCTTGGAACAAAGAAATTTTATAACTAGTGGCAATATTTTGTTATGTATATTTGCCACACAGAAGTTTTTTTTTTAAAGGCAGAGCAATTAGCAATTTTATCAGTTTGTTCATGTATTTGCATTTTGTATATATTTGCATTTCATATTTAATTTGGTGCCCCATAACTGTTATAAAATTAACTAGACTCAACAGACACTTTTACTTACTAACACTGAGTGATGTGCCCTTAAATTAATAATTAGATCTGAGATCTAATTATTAAATAGATAAATAAATAGAAGTATAATCAACAGGAAAATTGCTCTTCCATGCAACTGATATTGAGTGCAATTGCCTTTAGTACAGCATACATAGAGGTAAGCCTATTGAGACATATATATCAAAATATATAATATTCTACTGTCAAAATTTTAAAACATTTGTTAGATCACTTCAGAGGATAATAATTTTTAATAAAATCTGTAACATTTCTGCAAGTATCTTTAGATGAGTTGTTAAAACAAGAAACTTCAGTCATGCTATGTTTACAAGTGAGTCTTGGTGCCTGAGTCTCTGATATGAGATTATAGTGACTAATTTTAAGATATTTCTTGGAGAACAGCATTAGAGAAATTCATAGAAAAGCTTAGAACCACTTAACCTGCCAAAAATCTATTCAGTTTTCAATCAAACTAGTTCTGCTTCACGAATGTCACCCCACCTCTTTATGCTTGTCCATCCATCCAGCCTTTGTTATTTATTCCAGTGCTCATCCAGGCTTTGTCTTCTCCAAGCCTTTGTCTCCCTCACCCCATCTCCACCCAAACTTGGAGAAGGACTTGGCACTCTCAGCAGCAGTGGCAGGGTAGAGACACCACCAACTCCTGTCAATATCTGCCTACTTGCACCTGATTCACACACTGCTGACATTAGGATAGGCTCTGATCAGCACATCTAGGAACAAAGTTACGAAAACAAAATAGCATCTTGAGTTGACCTCAAAAGCAAAATGGTAACTGGTGTCCACCTGTTTGTTCATTTGCTCTTAAACAAAATGGCATCTTGAGCTGACCTCAAAAGCAAAATGGTAACTGGTGTCCACCTGTTTGTTCATTTGTTCTTTTAACAAATACTTAGGAGCACCTGCTACGTGCTCTTAGTAGTAGACTTATAAGAAACATAATCTGTATCCCACTTAACACACTAAGACTTGGGCTTGCACTGATAAACTTTTTCACAGTTCTTTGGCACTATATTTTTCTTTATAGCCATTTTGTTTTGGGTATATTTTACCTTCATGAATTATACCCACAGATGTAGCACATAAGACGTGAGAGTGAGGTGGAGTGGGAATTAGAAGGACAGAAGAGTGAGGGAGGTGAAAAAGAACTAAAGAAAATCCAAATGTACATAGCACAAATGAGAGAGTGTGTGTAAGAGAGACAGAGACGAGAGAGACAGAGAGAGACAGACAGACCTTTTCTCTCCATTTTCCAGCTTTCTCTCCCTTTCTCCCTGGCTCCTTCTTCCACTTAAAAACATCCCTATGAAAAAACTTAAAGAAAAAAACAGTAAAGGATTTCTGTCCCCTGCATACCATTGATACAGCAGCCAGTGCCATGTTAATGATTAATTTGTCACATCGAACCTCTAGTAAGGACATAATTCCCTTTTCCTCATCCACAGATTATCTTTGAAACATAGAGTGGAAGGCACTTAGACTTATTGGACAAACCCATTCTCAGTAAAGCATTTTATCATCTGTTCAAGTAAGACCGTGCGGCTTATATTTTAAAATCAATTTGAAGATACCTTTTGCTCTAGCAACTCATCAATGCCCAGAGAGATTTGAGACAAGGGCAAGAACAGTATAGGAGGGAAAGTTCTTAGTGAACAAAATGGAAAGGAGCTCAGCGCTAGTTCTCTCTCTAGAACTAATTAGGTATTTGACCTTGGCAAGTCATTTAATCTTCCTGAGCTTCAGTTTCCTCATCTGTAAAATGGATATGTGACCATGTTTCTTCTGAAAACCAAAACCATCTTCCCAAGAGTTAGCCGAAATCACACCTTACCAGCTACACTGACGTGACTTTGCTATTCCACTGGCTCTATTAGTGTGACTACTTTTTCAGGACTGTCATGACTAGGTAAATGGTTTGAATTTTCATTATAGGACGTTGCTGGAGGACTCATCACCACTTCAATGGAAAGCATCAGGAGACCATTTGTGCCCTAATATCTCTCATTTCAACATCTTTTTTTATCTTAACCAATCCTGGACTGTCATGTGGGAGGTCTTAATCAAATTCCCCTGCATGGAAATACCCACCTTAAAACAAACTTCCAATTCTCAAGAAACTCTGACCTTACCTTCCCCTCTCTGAGGGTAGTGTCCCTCTCTGAGACACTACCGAAGGAAGAATCTCAGTTTTGTCTTAACAATAGGTTGTATTGGTGATATCTGGGGAACCAGCTTTTGACACCTCTTAGAATCACTATAATAATACGCATGAAAAATTGTTGAATGTCATGAATTGCAAAAAAAATATGAAATGGGGGCCAGGCACAGTGGCTCACACCTGTAATCCCAGTGTTTGGGAAGCTTAGATGGAAAGATGATTTGAGGACAGGAGTTTGAGACCAGCCTGGCCAAAACAGTGAGACCCCATCACTACCAAAAAAAACAGAAAAATCTGTTTTAAAATTAGCCGGCCATGGTGGCATGTACTGCCTATAGTCTCAGCTACTCTGGAGGCTGAGGCAGGAGGATCAGTTGAGCCCACGAGTTCTAGGCTGAGTGAGTTATGATTGCACCACTGCACTGCAGCTTGGGCAACAGAGCAATACCCTCTCTCAGAATAACCAGGAGCTAGCCTCTCCTCCCTCCTGTGTGACATCTTTGCAGAGGATCATAAATAATACTCTGCTAAATCAGAGGGTGTCAATATGCCAGAAGGGCACATGAACACTCCTTGAATGGCAAGGAGTGAATGGCAACTCCTTGAAACTTTTGTAAGATGTTGGGGAATCTTACACTTAGTATTGGAAGCAAAGAGAAACTTTTTCGCCTATACTTCTCTTTGGACTGTTCTATTTCACCTACACAGGTGACAAAGCTGGTACTCTCCAGTTACCAAACCAAAGTTGATCTTTTAATCTATGACATAACTGGACAATGAGTGTATAGATGGGTGAGTAGCTATGAAAAGATGTTTCCACTTGAGTTGCCAAATGTAGGACAGGCTTTTCAACCTGAGAATTCAAAGAATACAATCTTAATTTCGATCAAATGTCCCAGCTTCACACATACTAAAATTGTTTAGTTTGGTTTACATATTCTTCAGCTTCTTCTGCCCCCCTCGATACTATTAATTCATCGCCATCCTTCTCTTCTCTATATCTTTTGTAATGAGTCCATCCACCCATCTTCGTTTCATGTATGTATATGAAATTTAAATTCATACATAACAGTTTACTCATCCAGAGTGTATAAACAACATCCTCAGCTCTGAAGAATGTGGTCAAAATAAGGAAGTTCACAAAACAGGCTTCAGATTACCCAAAGGAGGCTAATTATTAACCAGAAAACCAAAAATGTTTAACATTCAAGTTAGGCATTTGGTCCAGTGACTGACAGGAGAAGCACCCCCAATAAATGGTGTGTTACCAGATCTTGGATCATGTCTGCCTAGACCCCAAAGCATTCCTATCATATATCTAGTGGAGTGTCTGGCACAAAAGTGGCACTTGATGATTGATATATGTTGATTGATTGGCAGACTGTTCACAAAAGAAGACAAATGTATGAAAAACTATTCAATGTCACTAGGTAAACAGCAACATTTATATTTAAATGAGATATCATTATTTGCCAATTACGTTAGCACAGTTACAAAAGATAATACATAATGCTCTCAAGGGTGGAGCCAGATGACCACTCTTATGCAACATTAGTGGGGGTGCAAATGGTTACAACCAGGCTAGAAAGGCATTGGAATCAAGCTTTATGCCCTTTATCCCACTGTTAGGAATTTATCCTAAGGAAATAACTTTAAATATAGCCAAACATAATAACATTATAAACAGCAAAAATATTGGAAACAGCATCCATGTCCAACAACTGAACAATTCAGCACTGGCTAATACATATTTCACATTTATTATCTATGGGAACTATGTAAGATATTGTTTCATTTAACCCTTACAGAAACCATATGAAGTAATTCATATTATGCCTATTTTATAGATGCTAAAATGGAAGTCATTTGCCCATTCAGAGAGCTGAAAACTAGAGGAATCATGACTGGAATTAGGATCTGTTTGACTCCATAGCACTTACTCACACAGTACCTCTATACTATAAAATACTATGCATTAAAATTAACTTTCAGTGATAGAAAAAAATTAATGTTGAAGGAAGACATGATAGAAAATTGTATGTATTTAATCTGAATATTGTAATATGCACACACAACAGAGGAGAAGTTTTCATGAAATGCATCAAATATTAACTGTGGTTATTTCTAAGGAGTTGTTCTAAGGAGAACTGCTATTTTCTAGTTTATAATTTAAGTACTTTTTCTAATTTTCTACTACAATCAATATATGGCCTTTATAAAGAGGAAAACAAAATGGTATTGAGAAAACTAAGGTTTGCTGATAACGGCTGAAATGAAAAGTAAATATGACCTTTGAGAGGCATCCAGGTCCCACAGAGGTAAACATAGACTTATACAACAGTAAAGACCCTTCACTTGCTGTGGAATCTGGCCCTGGGAGCACCACCATACTTGCTTTGCTAGGGATCTCAAAGTAATGTGTATTTCTTGGTTTTCATCTTTATGTCTTCATCTATGAGCAAAGCATCATGTGGATGGATCAAGGTGGATTTTTTAATATAACCCTGCTTTTTACTGCAGGCATTGTGAGAGGAGACCAGATGTCTCCTCTCCATTCCTTCTAACTAGCAGGTGTCACACACCTTCTGGTGCTTGTGAAGCTGCTCAACCTTCTCCAATCATCACATGTCAGAGATCCATGTGGTGATCTTAACAACAGGGCCAAATTAAGCAGATCATAATTCTCAATCTGAATCACTGCAGACCTGCCACATGGGAAACACCTGAAAATACAAAGCCTTTGGCACCTGCACCCTGACTACAGCCTGAGCTGAAGAAATGTGGACACATGGCAGAGGCCAAGTCCATACAAATGCATACAGATCATTTTTATGATTGTTTTCTTGCTTCCTTCAGAGACTTGACCTGAACATGCCAGCAAAGGATAATTGTTAGGTAGAGGTTTGTGGTCCTGTTGTTACCATGTTGTTGTGGAAGCTTCTCCACTTGAGTCATACAGATAAGGCATTCATTAAGACATGGCAGAGAAAACATTCTCAACTAGTTGGAGACTGAGCAACATAAACTCTGGGGATTAATTTTTTTTTTTTTTTTTTTGTTTGCCATCTCTTTTTCTGTGACTTGGTTGCACAGACACACTGAGCTCTGTGCCCAAACCATTCATTCTTATTTTCACATGGTTTCTATACAGATGGTAAAGCCATCAGTTAAAGATCTGTGACTCTGACCTTATCCATTCACCACCCTTTCAGCTGCCAGTTGGTTACAAATTATCTCGCTTCTCATACCATTCCTAGTCCATGAATTGGAGTTCTCTTAACCTCTGTTGCTGCTCCTGCTCAGTCTTATTGAACTTATTTTGATACAAACGTAGTTAACTGCTTTTTTCCGTACTTATTCATGATATATTCAAGTTGGGCATAAACCTGCTTTATGAAATTGTAGGAAGAGAAAGAAGATGTAGAAAAACAGAATCAACTTGCATTACTATAATAGCATCCACAAAAGACAGCATAAATAAAGATGGCGGTTATTAAAGTACCTAGGTTCTCATAAAAATGGGAAAGCAGTATGTTACATGGAGAAGAGAATAAATATACTAGGTGGACTCTTCATGGAATCTTAGGGTTGGATCACGAATTTTTGAGGTCATATGATCCAGTGTCCTACTTATAGGACAAGATATGTAAGCTATTCTGGTGAGACCATTCTGATTCTCCTCTTAAAATTCTTCTGTAATGATAACACACTCCTAGTTCAGAAATCCACCCTTGGGTTCTTTGGCCCCAGCTGACAAGATGTCCTTATATTTGATGAAATTATCCCCTGCCTTATCAAAGTCTACTCTTTCTTGTCTTTCCATAAGCATGGGGCAGAACTTTCTAGAACTCTTCTCTATCTTCTTCTGACTCCTTTATGTATTATAAAGCAGTCTTCAACTTTTGAAAGCACAGTCAGATGGATAGATGGGGAATGAGGAAGTCCATGTTAAAAGACTCCTCATTAACAGGTAGATAACTGCCCCTGCTCTGGATTAATTCTGAATACTTGGAAAATCACTCATCTAGAGAAGTAATTTCTCCTAAGCAAACCAAGGCAAGAAGCTCCTGATGGCTTTGCCAAAACTTTGTTTTGGAAGAAGTCAGGGAAATCAGGGTCCAAGTCACAATGTTAAGAGTTTCTGCTGTTAGTTACTAAGGATAGGAGTCTCTTAATTTTCTCACTGTCCTGCCATTCATTGCCTTTTAGGTCTGTGTATACACACGCTTGGAAGACTCATGTCCTGCAGTCATGGCCTAGTTGGGCCTCAGCATGGATTCCCATATACAGAAAATTTTTTAAAATATTATACTTGCATATGGTTGAAATAGAAATATTAGCAATGTTTCAGATAACATGGGTCCATTAGGCAACTTTGGGCTGGTTTATGAGTGTCACCACCTCTAAGAGTGTGCCTTTTATAAGACGTGTGATAAGGCGGGGTCTACCTACCATCAAAGGAAGTACAGATGATCCATAAAACAGAAGCTAGTTTCCTGAGACACCATACAGCTAGAAAACAATTTTGTTGTTAAAGCTCTGAGCTCCAAATATAAGCTATACTTGAGTGAACATAGCAACAAAATAGCAAAGAAACAAAAACAAATACTATATGGATGCAGATAGTGGCTATATTTGTTATGTATTGCTATGTAATATATTACCCTAAAACTCTAAATTAACATTTATTACCTTATACAGTTTCTGTGGATCAGGAATCTAGAAACAGCTTGGTTGGGTGCTTCTGGGTCATGGTTTTTCATTGAGTTGCAGCCAGCATGTCAGAGGCAGGGCTGCATTCATCTGAAGCCCTGATTGAGACTGGAGGATCCACTGCCAATGTGGCTTCATCATACAATTGGCACATTAGTGCTTATTGTTGTCAGGATACCTCACTCAGTTCCTCACCACGTAGATCTCCCCATAGAGCTGCCTGATTGTCCTCACAACATGGCATCTCTCTTCCTTCAGAGCAAGTGATTCAAGAGAAGCAAGGTGAAAGCTGCAATCTTTCATGACTTACCCTCAGAAATCACACTCCTCAGAAACCACCCTCCCTACTGGAGACCCGGGTCAGCCTTATTCCTATGTCCTATTTGAGAAAGGGCTACACAAGGATGTGAATACCAGGAGGAGAGAATCAGTGGGGTGCCATGGTGGTTGGTTGCCACAGTGGGCATCAAAGGAATTATGGTAATTCATGGGCCCACTTGTTTTATAATCTCACCCCAAAGAGGAATTTTTTTTGATTCATTGATGGGGCCAGTTCCCACTTTCTCTCCTCTGCTCAAAGTGGGCAGGTCATCAATTTTATTTCTGGGAACAAAGTGAAGAGGGATGATGAAAATAAGTAACTAAGCACTCTGAAACTAATTTCAGTTTCCACACAGTTTATAGTTTCTTTCTCTATAGCCAGTGTTCCAGTTGTCTGTTCTCTTCACATAGCACACCACTCTTCAAGGTCTGCATGTTGCTTGAGCTTCTTACAGCAAGGTGGTCCCAGGGTAGTCACACTTCTTTAATAATGGCTGGCATCGAAGAGACAGGAAATGGAGACTATCATTCTGTTAATACCTGGGCCTCGAAACTGACATGATTTAATTTTTATTATATTCTGTTAGTCAAAGCAATCACAAAGACTGTTATGTTTCAAGGGGAGAGGTCATAGACCCCCATGATTCTAAGAAAAGACAGTAAAAAAAGCGTGACCATCTTTCGCCCACCAGAACTGGGGATCTTAAATGGAATACCTGCCCACCTGAGGCAATGGAACTATTAAAATACCAGAAACTGGCACAGGTATCCTTGAGACTCTGAGTTTTCTATCTCCACCAGAGTGTCTTCTGTGCTGTGTGGCAGATAGAGCCTGGAGTGAAGCCCACATGTTCATTCAGTCATTTGACAAATATTTAATAAGCACTCCCATATGCTATCCACTATTTCAGGTACTTGAAATATATCTGAGTGAAATTTTTAAAAATCCTGTCTTCTTGGAGCTTACAGTGTAGTGGAACATAAATGAAGAAATGGGATAAAAGAACAACTTTCATTATCAAGTGTTTGCTGCCCACCAGGCACTATGCTTGGCACTTAACTGTACATTATTTCATCTCATCCTCACAGGAACCTCCAGGGGAAGCACTGTTTCTTCCCACACAGCTGGAAAATAGTCAAGCTGAGATTTAAACCCAGGGTCTCTCTGATTTTAAAGTGTATGTTCTTAATCACCGTGCCATACCAATTCCCGTATGATAGGTAAGTTTCTAAAACTGCAAAGAAGCACAGGATAAAAGTCTCCATGTAAATCTCAGGTCAAGAAAGAGGCCTGGATAGTAAAAATGACCAATGTCTGCCAAACACCTAACCATTTATAAGGAGTTTTTGTTTACCCCAACTATCTTTTGAGGTTTTGGGTTTTCCTTTCTTTGTAGATAAGAAAACGGAGATACAGGGAGTTTCCGTGATTTGCCCATCTGGTTAAATCTTCCACAGCTCTGTGCAGATGTAAGCGTAAGTGTTGGCCACAGTGAGACTCAGAGGTCGATAGGGCAGGAAAGCCTACCTGGCAGAATACAATTGTCCTTTGGCTGTTAATACAGGAAGCAAGTGTTATGGTTCACAAAACTCCCTGAACTGCTCCCACAAGCCAACATGGAAAAAGCAACGAGAGCAATGGGAGCAGGTTGAAGAAAGAGTCCTCCTTCCCATTGACCTGTATTTCTCTCTTTTCAAAATAGTCCTTGGCCCCGTAATCCAAGCTTGCACTCTCTCTAGGCCAGAATCACTGCAATCTGTTTCGGGGAGACAAAAGGCTCTCTCATTACACAACCATATTTTCACCTTGATATTCCTAAAATAAATAACTTACCATTACACTAGATAATGCCCTCCTTTAAAACTCTGAGTTCCCGGGAAGCAGCGGCCAAGGGACCAGATCTCATCCACCTTCACATTCCTAATAACTAGTTCGGTGCTCAGCATATAGTAAGTGCTCAATAAATTTTTATTGAATTGCTTTAAATCTTATTTGACCCTAACATATGTAAAACAGGTTTTAAGGTCATTTACGAGATCAAAGGTCTAGCAGCAGATGACAATGGCTTAATAAAAACCTTTGTCATGTTTGTGGTTAGCAGTATTAAAAACAAAGACAAAATAAAAAAAACAGCAAAGTCTGTAGATTTTTCTTTTTGTTTTTTTCTTTTTAGTTTTATTTTGTTTTTAATTGACACATAATAATTGTAATACTTACGAGGTAGAGTGTGATTTTTTTTTTTTTTTTTTTTTT
>NW_016816550.1:512467-515510 GCF_001698545.2 Rhinopithecus bieti | reverse complement strand
GCCAGGATGGTCTCGATCTCCTGACCTCGTGATCCGCCCGTCTCGGCCTCCCAAAGTGCTGGGATTACAGGCTTGAGCCACCGCGCCCGGCCGAGTGTGATGTTTTGATACATATGTAATATCAAATCAGGGTCGTTAGCATATCCATCACCTCAAATATCTACCAATTCTTTGTGGTGAAAACATTCAAGATTCTTCTACAGTTGGGCAGGGTGGCTGATGCTTGCAATCCCAGCATTTTGGGAGGCCAAGGTGGGCAGATCACTTGAGGCAAGGAGTTCAAGACCAGCTTGGCCAACATGATGCAACCCCACCTCTACTAAAAAAAAAAAAAAAATACGAAAATTAGCTCCATGCAGTGGCACATGCCTGTAGTCCCAGCTACTTAGGAGGCTGAGGCACAAGAATTGTATGAGCCTGGGAGGCGGAGGTTGCAGTGAACCCAGATCACACCACTGCACTCCAGCCTGTGTGACAGAGTGAGACTCGGTCTCAAAAATAATAATAATAAAATAAATATACTTCCGAATGATTCTTCTAATTTGTCAATTAAAAAACAAACAAAATACCCCAAATCCTTTCTTCTAGCTTTTTGAAAATATGCAATACATTATAGTTAACTATGGTCACCCTACTGTGCAACAGAGTACCAGAACTGAGTACCAGAACTTATTCCACTGTAATTTTGTACCTGGTGAGCAGCCTTTCCCCTTCACAGCTTCCCCTTTATCCTCCCCAGCCTCTGGTAACCACTATTCTACTCTACTTCTATGACTTCAACATTTTAAGCTTCCACATATGAGTGAGATCATGCTATAGTTGTCCTTCTGTGCTTGGCTTATTTCACTTAAAATAATGTCCTCTGGCTTTGCCCATGTTGTCACAAATGGCAGGATCTTGTTTTTCATGACTGAGTATTATTACATTGTGTATATGTACCATATATTTTTATTCATTCATCCATTGATGTAAACTTAAGTTGGTTCCATATCTTGGCTATCGTGAATAGTTCTGCAATAAACAAGGGAGCACAGATGTATCTTCAACATACTGATTTTATATATTTTGGATATGTACCCAGTAGCGAGATTTCTGGATCATATGGTAGTTATATTTCTATTTTTATCTTATTGTATTTATTTTTTTCTTTTTCAAGACAGAGTCTCACTCTGTCGCCCAGGCTGGAGTGCAGTGCTGTGATCTCGGCTCACTGAAACCTCCGCCTCCTGGGTTCAAGCCATTCTCCTGCCTCAGCCTCCCAAGTAGCTGAGATTACAGGTGCCCACCACCACACCTGGCTAAGTATTGTAGTTTTAGTAGAGACAAGGTTTCACCATGTTGGCCAGGCTGGCCTTGAACTCCTGATCTCAAGTGATCCGTCTGCCTCAGCCTCCCAAAGTGCTGGGATTACAGGCGTGAGCCACTGTGCCCAGCGGTAACTCTATTTTTATTTTTATTTTTTGAAAGTTCACACTGCTTTCCATCATGTCTCTACTAATTTATATTCCTATCAACAGTGTGTAAGAGTTCCCCTTTCTCCACATCCTGTCCAGCATTTGTTATTATTTTGTCTGTTTGATAATATACATTCTAACTGGAGAGGTAATACCTCATTGTGGTTTTGATGTGCATTTCCCTGTTGATTAGTGATACTAAGCATTTTTTCATATACCTGTTGGTCATTTGTGTCTTCTTTTGAGCAGGTCTTTTGCCTATTTTTAAACCAGATTATTTGTTTTTTTTTTTGTTATTGAGTTATTTGAGTTCCTTATATATCTGGATATTAACCCCTTGTCAAGACGCATAGTTTGCAAATATTTTCTCCTATTCTGCAGATTGTCTTCACTCATTGATTGTTTCCTTTCCAGTGTAGAAGCTTTTTTAGTTTGATGTAATCTCATTTGTCTATTCTTGCTTTTTGTTGCCCGTGCATTTCAGGTTTTATCCCAAAAAAATCAATGTCATGAATTGTTTCCCATGTGTTATCTTTTCTTTGCCTTTCTTTCTTTCTTTCTTTCTTTTTCTTTTTTTTTGAGACAAAGTCTTGCTGTGTCACCCAGGCTGGAGTGCAGTGGCACAATCTCAGCTCACTGCAACCTCCGCCTCCCAAGTTTAAGTGATTCTCATGCCTCAGCCTCCCAAGTAGCTGGGATTACAGGCACCCATCACCATGCCTGGATAGCTTTTGTATTTTTAGTAGAGACGGGGTTTCTCCATGTTGCCCAGGCTGGTCTTGAGCTCCTGGGCTCAAGCAATCCACCTGCCTCGACTTCCCAAAGTGCTGGGATTACAGGTGTGAGTCACTTCACCCAGCCTCCCATATGTTTTCTTCTAGTAGTTTCATAACTTTGGGTTTTCTATTTAAGCCTTTAATGCATTTTTAATTGATTTTTTTGTATATGGTAAGAGATAGGAGTCTAGTTTCATTCTTCAACATGTGGATATTCAGTTTTCCCAGCACCATTTATTGAAAAAGACTGTCATTTCCCCAATGGGTGTTTATGGTGTTTTTGTCAAAATTCAGTTAGCTGTAGGTGCATGAATGTATTTCTGGGTTCTCTATTCTATTCCACTGGTCAGTATCTGTTTTTGTGCCAGGACCATAGTGTTTTGGTTATTATAGCTTTGTAGTATAATTTGAAGTTAAGTAATAAGATGCCTACAACTTTGTTCCTTTTGTTCACGATTGCTTTGGCTATTCAGGATCTTATGTGGTTCCACACAAATTTTAGGATTTCTTTTATTTTCATAAAGAATGTCATTGGTATTTTATAAAAATTTCACTGAATCTGTATATTGCTTTGCGTTGTATGGACATTTTGATGATATTAATACTTGCAATCTATAAACATGGGATTTTGTGTTTTCTTGAATTTTTTTCATTAATGTTTTATAGTTTTCATTGGAGAGAACTTTCACTTCCTTGGTTAAAATTATTCCTAAGGGCTTTGTTTTGTACATATTGCAAATAGGATTTTTTTTTAAATTTCTTTTCAGATAGTTCACTGTTGGCTTATAGAAACACTACTGATTTTTATATGTT
>NW_016816550.1:498282-508498 GCF_001698545.2 Rhinopithecus bieti | reverse complement strand
AGCAAATTAAATAATTTAAATAGGGACAACAAAGAATTCAGTGTAATGAAAGAAACAAAGATCTATAAGTTGAGAGACCTAAATTCTAGTCTTGCCTTCGTCACAAATTAGTTGATGGAAAATATTCTACATGATCCCTAAGGTTCATTGTAGCTCTAATCTTTTATGAATTTCATTGTTGAATAAAATCTCTGGCTTTCAATACACACATAAATAATATACTACATACATTCATATAAACAACTTTTTCATCAGGGTTTTTAACTTACTTCAAAGTAATCCTGGGGAGGGGCAATATTAGATTAGAAGCACTTCTTAACTTATTTTCCTACATAGAATTACTACTTAACTTATAAGAACTATAATACCAATATGTCTTGTTATTATTATTTTAGTTACAATCTGATGAATATTTAGCATTCCCTTTTACTTCTTTATCTTCAGGTAGATTTATGTACCCCTGTTGTAAGGTTCAGCATCATTATGACACTTTAATGTTTACTAAGTTGTTAAGTATCATATGCAAGTTAATTCTCATAGGAGACTTTTAAAAGTGAGCTTGGATTTTTAAATGGAAATAATTGTTCTGGGAAGAAGGAAATATTTCCAGGAAATACATGCCACCTTAGTGTGAAACCATCATAAGAAGCTGAGAAGGGATAAAACTATTGTTGGAGCAAGCTTCCTTCTAGCAAAGCACATCGATCCTCTTCCTAAGGGATAAATAGGTCATCTCTTAGGTCATTCCTTTTCATATAGTCAAGATTAACATATTTACTTCTTCTCCATGTATCACATTACTCTTTTTATATCCGGGTTTTCAGTATTTGACACATTTCTTCCCACACAATATTCCTCTGTGAGATACATCCCTTATTCTGGTGATTGTTTTAAAGTTAAAAACTCATCTGCTTTTCAACTGGGGAAAAACCTATGAGTGAGGATGTTTTCCATGTTAACCTAATAGTATGCACCTCAGTAACTCTCTTGGTTTGAAGATTTTGTAAAACCTCTAATCTATCCTATGAACAGATGGAAATAAACAATAAGGTCATCTGCAAATTATATTTGCCACGAGAGAGCAACCTTAACTTCTTCAACTTAGGTGATTAAAATATCAGAGTCAAGTAACACAGTGGATTATTTTTGTAAATTTTAACTTTCATGATTTAAAAGCAAAAGGCAGGTTTTTTAAGTTGAATAAAATCTTAATATAATACCTGCAAACATATCTGAATAAGCCATATTTTTAAAAACCATGATGCCCAGAATAAGTAAAGATAGTTATATTGTTAAAACAGCCTAAATAAATAAATTGTCCTACTATTAACATAGAGGTAACATCATTTATTTATTTATTTTTTGAGATGGAGTCTCGCACTGTCGCCCAGGCTGGAGTGCAGTGGCGTGATCTCGGCTCACTGCAAGCTCCACCTCCTGGGTTCACGCCATTCTCCTGTCTCAGCCTCCCGAGTAGTTGGGACTACAGGTGCCCACCACCACGCCTGGCTAATTTTTTGTATTTTTAGTAGAGACGAGGTTTCACTGTGTTAGCCCGGATGGTCTTGATCTCCTGACCTCATGATCCACCCACCTCAGCCTCCCAAAGTGCTGGGATTACAGGCATGAGCCACCGCACCTGGCCAAGGTAACATTATTACCTGAGTTAAGAAATAATGTCCAATCAAAGGGCTTCTTTCTTATTAAACATGGATGCTCATGTTGTCATGACCTATCAAGACATGGTACCCATGAATGCACAGAATCATAGTCGCATCTTAAAATGAAAATTTCTACCATATTAAATAGTGATTTTTTTTTTAGATGAGACCATTTTCTCAACTGAGATGAAGAAATGGTTTCTTTTGGCAAAATGATTAAATCAAACAAATGTAGACAATTATTTTAGTCTTGGAATAATCATCAGATTCCTCCGTTTCCATGAGAGAAGAACTGCTAGTGGAAAAATTGACGCTTTAGTATAGAAAAGGGCTAGAATTATTCCTACCAGGCATTATATCATAGAATTAGGCTATTTCCACAGAATTACAAACACGTCTTTGGGAAAGGAATTAGTTTGCTGAGGTAGGAATGTGTTTGATCTTACAGAAAAACAAACAAACAAACAAACAAACAAAACAAAAATAAAACAGACATCAAGACCTTTATTTCTACCTTTCTGAGCAGCATCTTCCAGAGAAAAACATGTTGAGATAGACTCTCTCCCTGCCTCTAGTCTCATAGACCGTGGCTCTGACCATGTGCATAGACTCCCTCCCTTTCCTGAACAGCAGGCTCATCCTACCCAGTTATGCTGTGCTCCTCACAGTCTCATTGTCATCATGAGAGCTGTCTTCTACACTAATCATGCTATCTCATCTTCTCTGTCTCCATTTCTCCACGGTTCAGTATTTAAGCCCCACCCTTTACCTTCATCTTTTGCTAAATACTTAACATACATTTAAATGTTTTGCCAGGTGTCCATATTACTGTTGCCTTAGAAGTTTAGAACAATCTTCATTTCCAAGTGTTCCTCACCTTAAAGATCTCTATTCTTCCTCCAATCTTTCTCAAAATAGATTAAGTCGGAAATGTTAGAACTAATTATTTGGGTTGGCTACAGTCTGATTATTGTGCCCTGGGTTTCTTATTAGAAAAACACAGGGGCCTCTGCTTAGCCATTACTCCTACAATAGAATAGGAAACTATTTGACCACACCACACTTCCCCCAAACTTGGTTTGTACCAAGTTAGAACAGAGTTTTTTGGTAAGTCAAGAGTTGAGATAAGTAGAGGTTCCCCCTACCTCCAACAAATGTGCCACCACTGCAGTGCCACAGGCTGCATGGCTAGTGTCCCACAAAAGCATTCATGTATTAGCTGCCTCTTCATTGAGTAATATTCATCATCTCTTAGCTATTTGGCCTGCCTTGGGTTTAAGGGTGGGGCTTTATGTACATTTAAAAATTATACAAATCAATAATTTTAAAAGGAGACAACAAAAAATAAGAGTCCTCCTATCACTCAGGTAGAGATGACCAGTGGTTGGAGAATGTTGGATATCCCTAAAGTCTTTTCTATGAGATATATTGTAATACGCATATTTTGCCTTGTCTTTAAAAGTTATTTATGGACATGTCAAATTCTAGGAAATGATCTCTTGGGTTTTATTTGTTTTAATTCCTGCAATCCTTTAATTCTGCTAGTTTATTATAATAAATGAATTTAGTACATATTTCTGTCCCACAAAAGTTTATGCCTCAGAAAATATATTATTGAAATGTACTGTAATTATAAGTCCTTTTTACCTCTTTGCAGCAAAACTTCACACATGGCTAGAAAGCATTATCAGTGTCCTTCCCTGCAATGAAAATGAAAATAGAATGAAAAATATTAGAAACTCTGAACATGGACACATTTCACACCCAGGCTCAGCAGAACAACTAGGTCTCGTCATGCCAAATCACCCAGAGACCACCCTGAGTGTTTATGGTTACAGAGGAAAAAGAAACAAGCATAAGCATCAATAGCAAGATTCAAACTTCAGCTTAAATTAATCAAAGAGCAGAGCCCTGATTCCTGCATTTACTTCTCCTCCCATTTCCGACATGTTCAGGCTTCCCACATCCTCTATCCTAGCCTGTCCTTTCTTCCTACTACCTCATCAGTGTGGCTCAAAACCCAGGCTCCCTACCACTCATCTTCCACAATGAAGATGGGCCACATGGAACTAGACCCTGTGGTCATGCTGTCAGGGGATAGGGGAATGGTGAGACCATCAACATGAAAAACAAAAGATCTATGGCAAACACTACCAGCTACCTATGCCAATATCCATTCTCCTCTTTCTCCTTAGTAACACAACTTTAATTTTTATCAGGGCATGTTGCCACCTGTTTAAACAACTGCATGTTCCAGCCTTCATAGCAACTAAATACAGTTTCTCAATGTAAAAGCCAAATTCCTTCCAAAGGCCTTCAAATTGTAAGTTGTAAGTAAGTTGCTGCTTATGATGGAACTGACTCAATTGAAAGCAACTACTTAGTACTCCTCTGTTTCTTTCTACCTGTTTTCCTGCTGGCAGCTTGAAACATAGATGTAATATCTTGAGCTCCAGCATCTATCTTGTGCCATGAAATATCCTTAAGGAGGGGTACTGAGGCTATGGAAGCATAAATGTCTGAGCCCAGGGCTGGATGGCACACCACAGGGCCACAATAGCACTCCCAGATAACTTAACTTCACATTTTCTTTATCCAAGAGTGAGAAATAATTATATCTTGTTTAAGTATTTGTTATTTGGGGGTTTTCTGTTACATTGATATCTGGGAAAAGAATGTTCCAGAAAAGAGAGCAGCAAGAGCAAGGGCTCAAGGGCTGGAGCATGGGGCATCAATGAGGCTGAAACAGAGGAAACGAGGAAGAGTGTGAGATAAGATCAGAACGGTACTGAAGCCATTCTGCGAAGGGTCTGGAAGGCCTTTGGAAGGCTTTTACACTGAAAGATATGAGGCGTCAGTGCAGGGTTTGGATCAGAGGAGTGACATATCACTTCTATTTTAGTGACATCCATCTGGCCACTGTAGTGAAAAAGCATAGATACAAAGAGATCAGGTGAAATATCGTGGTGGTTTGAACTAGCATAGTATCAGTGGAGTTGGTGAGAAGTGTCAGATGTTTGATATTTTCTGCAGGCAGAGCCAACAAAATTTCCTGACAAATTGAACGTGGATTGTGAGAAAGAGAGGAATCAAGGGTGTCTCCAAAGTTTTAAGCCTGAGCAACTGGAAGGATGGAGTTGTCATCAACTTAGATAGGAAAGACTGCAGCCAGAGCTAGCTTGGGGGTAATGTCTAAAACTAAAACCATCCTTTCCTCTAAAATCTACTCTTTTGTTTAGTGCTATCTTACACAGTCGACGTAGACCTACACAGTCACCCAGGAAGAATCCCAAAGGCCACCCTTGACTCTTCTTTCTCTAAAATCTCCATAAAGTCCCATCATGTGCTTTGATTTCTACTTCCTAACTATCTGCCCACTTCTTTGTCCACAGCCACCACTTTGTTTGAGGTCAGCATCATTTCTCACTTGCATTATTATAAGAGCCTCCAAATTGGTGATGAGTCTTCCCTGGATTGAACCTTGCAACATGAGACATCTTTCTAAGCAAACTCCCTCCAATGGCTCACCACTTCCTATTGTCCTTGGATAAAGCACTGAGCACTGTTTGTTAAAACTTTTGGTTTTGAAATAATTTCTGGCTTACAGAAAATTTGCAGGAACTGTGCCAAAACCTTTCCAATACCCCTCACCCAAATATCTAATTTTACTTTTCTCCCGCTCATGTCTTTCTTGGTGAATCATTTGAGAATAAACGGCAAACACAATGCCCTGTACCCCTAAATACTTCAGTGTATACCTTCCTCTAAATGAGAAAAATAACCTTTACAATTGCAGTACAATGATCATAATCAGAACATTAGCATTGCTACAATATAATTATTTAATACAGACTTTACTCATGTTTTTCAATTAAGCAAATTATGTCTTTTATAGCAAAAGAGGTACAAATATACATACAGATGTTGATGTTTCTGGTCCAAGATCTAATCCAGGATTACATACTGCATTCCATTTTCCTATCTCTTTAAGCCTCTATTTCTCCTAGAACAGTTCCTCCGTCTTTACCTTTCATGATCTTGACACTCTGGAAGAGAATAGGTCAGATACTTGGTAGAATTCCCCTCAGTTTGAATCTGCCTGATGTTTCCTCGTGATTAAATTTAGGTTATGCATGTTTGGCAGAAATGATGTGTCCTTCTCAGCACACACTATCAGGAAGCAGGTCTTTCACACATTTTTAAACCGTCTTCATAATGTTGCCTGTGCTCATGTATTGCCCTCCCCTCTCACCCTCTGCCCATCGCTGCTCCCAGGCTCTTAGACATAGCCCCAGAGAATCCATTCCAGCCTCATTGTCACCTAGTTAATCCACACTGTTCCCCCAGATCTCAGCATAGGGGTCACTTGCCAAGAGATGGTTCCTCAAACCCTAGCCCTCATTTGGGGCCCCCCCTGAGTACCCAGCCATCATAGCACTTATTAGGCTGCACTGTAACTACCTCTTTGCTTGTTTGTAACCTCTTCTGGACAATAAGCATTTTAAGGTACAGACTGTGTAATGTTCACTATCATTGCCAGCACATAGGCCAATGCCTTGCATATAGTAAGTAGGTGCTAAATATATCGTTCCTGAATGAAGTATCACTTCTGTGGAGACTCCTTGACCTTGCAAGCTTCCTCCTGCATGTTCCCAGAGCCCAGCATAATTCCATTATCTCTCTCGTGGTATTGCTAAATTGTGTACACTCCGTCTTTGCAGTGAACTTGAAAATTCCTGGAACCACATCTGAGTTCTTGCATTTGATTCCACTGCACCTTAACAGACTGAGGAGGGAAGGAAGGAGAGAAGGGAGAGAGGGAGGGATTGGGCTTTTGTTTTAAAACTTTGTTCCTTCTGAGTTTGCCTTGAGCATGTGCAGATTGTTCTGGAGTGTCTCTCTCAGCTACTCCTTCCCCTCATACCCCACTTCCTGTTTACTCTGCCTCCCAGAATCACAGTGGGGAGGGGAGGGGGATGGGAGCCAGTCCAGTTCCTTTAACCTCCTTCCCAATCCCTGCAGGGCCCAGTTCAGGAATGATTGCTTTGAGTTTGAGTTTATGGTCTTTACAAGTCTTTATGAGTGTTATCAACAAGAATCTAAAGCTTCTAGTGTGAGTTTTCATCAGTGCATATACTAACAAGCAGTGAAGTAAATGAAGGTAGAAAAAAGAGGAGAAAGAAAGGCCTGGAAAATCTACAGATTAAATAACCAGTCAGAGCAATCCAGAAATTAGTTGCACTGTCTTATAAAGCCTTAAAGAACAAATCAGGTGAAAGAAAAGAAGTTCCTTCCTCAAGGGTTTCTTTTTTCTCCCTTTCCTGGCCCTCATATTTAATTAACAACTAGCAAACACCACTTCTCTTATTATGATCCTTATGTTCACCGAGACAATATCTAATACGCTTCTCTCCTTTGAAAAGCTTTTATGCTGCATTCCAGACTAACTCATCACCATTCAATGAGAGCCAGGAGTACTAGGTCCCAATGGTAAGGAATCAATGGTGAGGAGCCACTAATCAACAAAGGGGCTGCACAACTGCATCTTTCAAATATTGCTGGTGAGAGGGTAAATATTATAACAGCTGTGGGAAACTCCTTAGCAATGTTAAATTAAGTTTAGCCTAAAGCTGCTTCCTGACACATTTTAAGTTCAGGCTAAAAATTTTACATAGTGAACGGTAACCTAACTGGATGTGTAAACTGAATGCAATCTACTCTCCTGCCAATCACTGAGTTTTGGCCAATCAGAGGTGGCCAGCTGTTCAAACTATGTTCAAATAAGGCAAACACCGAGGTGTAAACAATCCAGCTGTTTCTGTACCTCACTTCCATTTTCTGAACATCACTTTCCTTTTTCTGTCTACAAATCTTCAACCACTCGGCAGCACACCAGTCTCTCTGAATAAACCTATTCTGGTTCAGGAGCTGCCTGATTCACAAATCATTCTCTGCTCAATTAAACTCTGCTAAATTTAATTTGTGTAAGGTTTTTCATTTCATAGAAGTTTCTTATAAAGTTAAATGTATACCTATCTTTTGAACTAGCAATCTCACTTCTATGCATTTATCAAAAACAAAAGAGAAAGCCTTGCACTAGAATATTTACAGCTTTGTGCATGATAGCTAAAAGAAATAAAATGAAAGCAACAGCAATGTCCATCAACAAAAGAATGAATAAACAAGTCATGGACATTTATAAAATGGAAAACTACTCAGCAATAAAAAGGAATGCTCTACTGACTTACGCAAGAACATGGGTAAATCTCAAAAATATTATGTTCAGTGAAAGAAGCAAGACATCAAAGAGAACATACTGTACGACTCTCTTAATATGAAGTTCAAGAACAGCCAAAACTAATTATATGGTGATAAAAATCAGAACAGTGGTTGTGTGGGAGATGGGGTGAGGAGGATGATTGATCAGAAAGGAACATGTGGGGGCCGGGTGCAGTGGCTCATGCCTGAAATCCTAGTGATTTGGGAGGCCGAGGCAGGTGGATCACCCTGACTGAGGTCAGGAGTTCAAGACCAGCCTGGCCAACATGGTGAAACCCTGTCTCTACTGAAAATACAAAAAAATAGCAGGGTGTGGTGGCAGGCACCTGCAATCCCAGCTACCTGGGGAGCTGAGGCAGGAGAATCACTTGAACCTGAGAGGCAGAGGTTGCAGTGAGCCGAGGTAATGCCACTGTATCCCAGCCTGGGCAACAGAGCAAGACTCTGTCTCAAAAGAAAAAAGAGAGAAAAAAAAGGTGGGGCGTGGCAGCTCACGCCTGTAATCCCAGCACTTTGGGAGGCCAAGGCAGGTGGATCATGTGGCCAGGAGTTCAAGACCAGCCTGGCCAACATGGTGAAACCCATCTCTACGAAAAATACAAAAATTAGCTGGGTGTGGTGGTGCATGCCTGCAATCCCAGCTACTCGGGAGGCTGAGGCAGGAGAATTGCTTAAATCTGGGAGGAGGAGGTTGCAGTGAGCAGGGATCGTGCCACCGCACTCCAGCCTAGGTGACAGAGGGAGACTCCATTTCGGAAAAAAAAAAGAAAAAAGAAAAGAAGAAGTAAAAAGAAAGAAAGAGAGAGAAAGACGAAAGAAGAAAGAAAGAAAGAAAGAGAGAGAGAGAGAGGGAAGGAAGGAAGGAAGGAAGGAAGGAAGGAAGGAAGGAAGGAAGGAAGGAAGGAAGGAAAGAAAGAAAGGGAAAGAAAGAAAGAAGCAGTAACATTTTTTAAAGTGAAGGTTATGTTCTGTACTTTGAGGTGTTAGTCATGGCTGTATGCATTTATCAAAACTGAACAAACTATATATGCAATATCTGTGCATTTATTACATGCAATTATATGGCAATAAAACAAAATAATAATGAAATGGAGGCTACAGAAATAAATGCTACACAAAAGAATCACAAAATGTTTTGAAAGGAAAGAAGTAAGAATGGTGCATGAAGAAAGAGAAGTTGGGTCTAAGATCTTAATCACAAATACGTAATAAATAGTGCTGCTATATTTGAAGCAAGGCTTTTTAGTAATACAATGACAGCACCATAAGTAGTATCTTTTTATGCAGAGCCACTGTCACCAAGACTAGAGCTTAAAAGAAAAATCAAGTTTCCTTCACAAAACAAGACGAAAAGGACCTTGTAGTACTGTTTCAACAGGTTGTTGTGCTAGAAATTCTATTTTAACCAACCAAAAGGCAACAAATGGATTAGGTGTCAAGAATATATAACCTTTTTGTTTCCTGGCCATATGCTAGATACCAATAGAAAACTAAAATAAGTTTCTTATTGCTTCTGCAGGAAATTCTCACTAACATGGTGGCTTAAAACAACACAAGATTATTATCTAACAGTTCTGGAGGTCAGAAGTCTAGAATGCGTCTCACTGGGCTGAAATCAAGGTGTTGGCAGGGCTGCACACCTTCTCAAGGCTTTGAGGAGAATGTTTTCTTGCCTTCTCCTGCTTCTAGAGGCTGCCTGCATTTCTTGGCTCATGGCCCCTTCTTCCATCTTCACAGCCAGAAGTGGCAAATAGAGTCTTTCTCATGCTACATCCCTCTGATTTTGACTCTTCTACCTCCAACTTCCATCTTTTAAAGGACTTTGTGATTACATTGGGTCCATCAAGGACCCATACAAGGCCATAATCCAGGATGATCTCCCCATCTGAAGGTCAGGTGATTAACAACCTTAATCACATCTGCAACCTCAATTATCCCTTGCCATGCAAGGTAACATACTTACAAGTTCCAATGAATGGAATATGGACATCTGTGGGGGGCCATTATTCTGCCTACCATGGTGAGTTTTCACAACATTGTAAAATGTTACTTTGAGCACCACTCTCATCAACCATCACTTCAAATCCTTCTGTTCTCTATGCTAGCCATCAGATAAATGTTTCCAAAGGTTCCAGGTTTATTATAAGCGGCTACTCAGGTAAATGAGATAGAAGAGATCTTGCTCCACAGATTACATTCTACTTTCAATTGTTTCCATTTAGTTCTACACTATCCTGAAATTTGGAAAATGTCTCTGTTCCAGTTATCAGTTGCTG
>NW_016816550.1:492538-496962 GCF_001698545.2 Rhinopithecus bieti | reverse complement strand
CTCAAAACATTTAAGCTATGAAGAAATCATCAACGAGTACTTATCACAACAGAAACAAAATTATACCCTCAAAGCATCTGTGAGTTATAAGCTGCAATGTCAATTAAATGTTATAAAATACTACACCTTCTTTTGAATAACTAAACTGCACTAACCACACTCCTTGCATTCTACACATATTTTGGCTATTATAGAACATGCATGTGTTTTTTCACAATGTCTACATTTCATTTTTTAAAGCAGGGCTTAAAATTAATACTGCATTGTGAACAACTGGACAATTTTAAATACCTTGGTCAGAACTAGCAATGTGGTACTTTCATTTTCCTCTTTCCTTGACTACCAAACAGGAAATCTCCTCAATTAGATATCTAAGACAGGAGAAACAAGGCCATTATCCAAGGGCACAGCAAGTTCTGTCAGGTATTTCAACATGGTGGAACAGTAGTCAGGTTTTAATTGGCCCTATTGAGCTCGCCCACAAGCTACCTCAGCAGTGTGGTATTCAAAAGGGGGGAAAAAATAACCCTACAAAGTTAGTTTCTATCTTTGACAACATCAAATGAATCATGTCCAGTTTCAACTGAATGCTCATTGATAAAAGTGCACATATCAACACTAGTAATATTGATATTGAAAAGTAAAATAGATTTTAGAAAATGCCCCACCTCCAACATTGTTTATTGAGCTAGGTAAAATAGAGAACTGGTTTCTATGTTTTGCTAGTAATTTCCTAGTCTTTATTATCTACTGTGAGTGTAACCACAGTGGAGAAAGTGTTCTCTAGACAGTCCAAGGTCAGAAAGTTCTCGTGTGCAGCCCTGTTCTTAACTAGGTGATGAGGATATTCTACAACCCAAATTCTTACCAGTTTGGGATTATTCAAATTGGGCACCTTGGCAGATATGTTTTGAAAACTGCTGGGCAAAACATTCTGAAAGAATAGACAAAGAAGTAATAAAATATAACAAAAAGCAATGGAAGTTACAAAAAAAAAAATGTTTCTCTTTGAAGTGCAGAATGCCAAAGCAGGAAGGATTGAAAAGATACTCGTGGTTTTAGGGGACTTCTTTAGACAGATTCACAACCCTCCATTGTCTGCTTTAACTTGACCAAGACTTTTAACACTAAAAAGAAAACAGCTAACTCAACCAAGAAAAAAAGAAAAAAAGATGAAGACTATTTGGGGAGCTGAAATCCTCGTGGTTGTAGGGAATATGTATCTGAGTCCAGAATAGCTACCTTTGCTGCAATCACCACTATTCAAGTACTGAATAGCAGCTGGAAGAGTTCTGTATACAGATGTGGGTTTTCTTTTCCTCAGTCAACATTTTATTAATTAAATATGCTTCTTCAATGGAGCAAGGTGACTCCTGAGGTATGTGGGTATTAGGGAGAAAAAGCACGGAATCCTCTTTTGTTGAAACCAAAAAAGACCTTAAAGCTTCAGCTGCTTTCACCTCTTGTTTCCTTTCTGCAGTCTTCAACCCCTTTGTTCATCCTGAAACCCAGGGAGAAAGGGCAAGAGAACAAACAGGAATCTCCAGCTTCTGCTCCATCTCCTTATTTTCCTACCCAAACTCCATTCTGCACCACAAAAGGTCTTGTGTGCACAAATATGGATAGCCCAGTCTGCATGTCCAAGCTCCATCCACAGCTCCCCACCAAGCCCCAGGCCTAGGGGTGCACAGTCAGCAGCTCATCTGCCACTGGAGAATACACTCAGAACAGATACCTATGAAATCCCTGGAATGGACTCAGAGCCATTTGGACAGGGAACTCTGGGTATCCAAGTGCCCAGAGTGTGGTCTAGAAGTAGGGACACAGTTCTGGGCATTCCTTTGGCTCTGAGGATTCTTTGCCCCATGGAGAGTGGCAAGGCCTGATGACAGTCAGAGTTGGGGTCTTGTATAGTGGAGAGTCCTGGGCATGAGATTTGCATGAGTCAAAAGATAATACTAGTTTTCAGAGACAAAAACAGTTGTTGGTAATACATTATCATCATGTCCACCACCTATCAGAAAGTTCTGCACAGCTCCAAGTAAACTAGCTAGAGGCCTAGTGAAAGTGTTCGAAGTGACTCAAGAACAATCTTTACATTTCCTCGAGTTATTAAAAAAAAAAAAAGACTATACCTGACTTAAAAGAAAAAATAAATAATTTTAAGTTTAAATTATCTTAATAATTAAAGCCATTTAGCCTTGATTAGAAGCTACATAAACTTTTCAACTTTCAAAAGACTAGTAATTAATTTTAAGAAACAAATCCAATATGCTACATCTTTAGAGTTTTCAAAAACTTGCAATCAAGTTTTTTTATTAGTTGGGAGCAAAGCATTATCTCCAAAACTTTAAAAGAAAACATTCCTTCTGTCATTATTGTATACAAAACTCTTGAAAATAAATAAAAGAAAGATGCAATGATTGGTAAAAATGTACTAGATGTACCATCAAAAGATAAATAACTTTGGGAAAAAAGGTACATTGCATGAGATTTGAGCTCTGAATCCACCAGAACTGTGTCCAGTTTGCAAAAATCTGAGAACCATTGGCAATGCAGAACAGAGGGAGGAAGGGACTGGGGGAGGGAGAGAGACAAAGAGGGAGAAAGACGGAGACAGGAGAGACACTATTTTTCAAAAGATTTTTGCTCAGTAACTAAAAATAAGGGGAAATGATGAGGCATATGCAAATGCCAATAAACTTCATTTAAAAATAAAAAAAAATGTCAACAGTAGGCTAGTTTTCAAGTTGCTCAAAAGTATAATTATGGCATGCTCTCTAACAAACTGTTTTCAGGTTCACGGGAAGAGTAAATTAGGCCAGACCACCAAGAAATATTGGATAAATGTAAGACATGGAAATCCCCATGTGAACAAAGCAGAAAGCTGTGTTTAGGGGCAAAACCAGGCTTTCTCAGAAGCTTTGGTACAAGATTTTGATGTAAAAAATTCTTACATTCTTATCAAATGTAAATATCTGGAGGGTAATCAATTGCAACCTAAGCTGTTCCTTTTTGCCCAGTTCATCTATCTGTGCCTTCCCTTTAGTCATAAACTGCCATGGAGTTGGGCACTGTCAAAGAGCAACAGTATCTCTGAGAGCTCTCTGAGGGGTATGCCACACAATGTATTCAATTCTTAAAATTCAACTCTATTCAACTCCTAAAATCTATAAATGACTTTGAGATTCCTCACAAAAGACCTTCTGAAAACATGAAGTCACTTATTGCTTTACCTCAGAAGTTCAGCAAAATTTTCAATAGCTTGAGAAGATTTAACTGGAGAATCTTTTGGGGATTTGTCCTAATTTTGTTTCACAAATTGATCTGGAATAAAATAGTAGTTACTACCAGTGGAATAGTACTTACTGGGCCCAGAAACCTTATTGGTTCATAAATATCCCAATGCTCTTTAACAGCGAGCATCATTATTCCTAGGTCAGACTCACTGTTTATATATAAAAAGTTTCTTACATGAAGAAATATTTTCAAAAATAAAGTTAATAATTGATAACTCTTTGGAGTTTAGTTTTGCTATCTACATGTACTTTTCTGTATTATATATACGGAATAATATTCCAAAAACAACTTTCAGTGAATGTCCCCAAAATGCTTGCTATCACTTGCCCAAACTGTGAATTAAATTATTTATCTTTATTTTATTTTATTTTATTTTGGTTTTAAGTCAAGTTCTCCTTCATGGCTTTGAGAAAGGAGATAGTTTACTTGTTGCTTCACGTATGTAATTAAAATTATGCTTTTCCTTAAAGTGGACATATTGTCCTAAGCCTCATATATTCACGAAGAATGTAGGGTGGGGGCAGAAATGGAGACATGAAACAACATTTAGATTAAGAGAGAAATGTGCAGGTCAGCAGGCCCAAATCCCCACAGGCAAGCAAACGAACAAAACCAAGAGAGTAACATGAAAGGTTTTTAAGCTTGAAATGAGGAACAGAAGCAACAGACGAGATGATTGGAGCAGCATTTGTTTTCCCCCAAAATCTAGAAATTTTACTTCATACAATTTACTTCATACTGACACTAGCCAGTGGTTGTAAACAACCATTTACTTGGTGTAAAGAACTTAATTTCAATGTAAAGTGACTCTGGGCAGCATTGGTAATGCCATTTCCGAGTTGTAGCCACTGTAATTGTGAATATTAACTGAGATAGTGAAACATGGTGTCAAGTTTTCTATTGCATTTTTTCAAGTGGAAAAGTTAACTGAACGGTTGACGCACACAAAGTGGTGGAGAAATTGTGCATATGCCATTTTTTTGCTAAAAACTTTTGTTTCGAGCTATACTGCTTTGAGATCTCATTTCAGAAGGGCATAGTCTTCAACCACAGTTGTGATGGTTGTAAACCCTCACAATTGGGCATTCTTAGGGATTTTTTTCCATCCCTGGGGTTTGCAAGTG
>NW_016816550.1:487500-491778 GCF_001698545.2 Rhinopithecus bieti | reverse complement strand
TTTTTTTTTTTTTTTTTTTTTTTCAGTTTCCTTTATTTTTTGCTTACACTTTGATATTTTAAAGGGGACACAAAACAAGAGGCTGTATGTCTTACATTTGGTGCCGCCTAGCTTATCTTTACACAAATTAAAGATTAACTTTCTTTGGCAACTGGCAAGCACCCATCTTGACACTTCCCCATTTTTTTTTCACTGCAGCTAAAAGCTGATAATAGACTTGAGTTGCCCCTGCCCGCCAGCACCACAAAACATTTTGCTTCTTTTTTAAGACTGCAAACTTAAATAGATTTTAAATTCAAGCCCTATGAGCTTAGAGAATGCCTCATGACTTCAACAAGTTGATCTGACATTTATCCCCCAAAACAAATAATGAAATAAAGAATACGCAGAGCATATTCTTTCACCCTTCCCACCATCCCAGTAGAGCACCATAATGGCATCTAAGCATTCCCAAGGGCTCCACAGCAGCCTGGATCAGAACTGCTGTCCACAATTGCAGACTGGCTCACTGAAAAACTGGAAGCATTACTGGACGCCGCTCAACAAAGCTTAGCCCTTTTGGGAACTAGTGAAAAAAGTCATCGATCATGTTATAATACATTTAAATATCTACTCAGATAAACTTAAAAACCTGTAAGGTGTGTGCACTAGGATTAGCTGGTCTTCCCTTTCTAATTTTCACTTCTCAGTAACCAAATGAAATTTCAGCCTTATTTTTATGCCTCGAAACACTTTAGCTTGTGCTTGAGCTTCTTAAAAAATTCAAAATATTAATTACGCACTCCAATAAGTTAGCCAAATTGGTTGAAAGATGCAATATATGTACCTTCTCAAATACTTCAAATATTTCTGAACTTGTTAAGATGTATGGTCCTATCTTGGTACTGAATTAGAAATAAAGTTTGGAAGTAAATTTTGTCAGTACCTAGTTCCCAAACAAAGCTAAATACTCGCATAGATGAATATCCACCACCATGAAACACCAGAGAGAACACAAAATTTACTTTTGCTAGTAAATCAATTGATTTTTATTTAACGATGAAACCATTCATTGGCAGATTAATGAGGACCAGACGCTTGTCCAGTTTAGTTGACACATTTGCTTTTTTATTTTTTAGAATATAGTCTACATCTGGATTAAAAAAAGTTTTAAATAAATTTAAGACATACAACAACAGTGGAACCCTTCATCATTCTATGTACAACACGATAGAATGTCAGTTGGTTCCATTTCGGTTAAGTCCACTTTCTCATAATAATGTTATTATTTTCACTGAGTGGCAAGCTTCGTACAAGCCGGCAAAATGCCAGCTTATACACGCTGGGGTGGGGGTGGGGACGGGAGTGGCACGAAAGGGATGGGGTGGGGGTGCCACAGGACTACTATACAGTGTAACAGAAAATCATTAATAAAGTAGTACCGATTACCGACAGACAGTGCTGTTTGTGCGCTTATCACAATGGAATCGCTGAAGTTTCAGAGCAAGAAGGAGATTCGAAATACTTAACACAGGGCCAATGTTAACAAAAAGAAATAGTGCAAACAGGAAAACTGATGCAATCCTGGCAACGCCTGGGCCTCCACCGGCCCAACCGCAGGGCGGCGGGAGGCTATGCGCCCCGCCTTCCCCAGCACCCAGCTCCGGGCTGCTTTCCCAAGTGTGGCAACCCAGCGCCGCGCCCTGGTATGGCCCTTCTCGGGCCCTTCTCCTCCGAAAAGAACAGAAAAGAAACCCCAGGAAAGGCACAGGCTGAATGCAGGGCGTCAGCCCAGTCCCATTCCCACCAACATAGAATGCAGGCCCCCTCCCAGGAGGTTCCTTGGGCCCTCCCCTCTGCGGCCACCATTTTCTTCTCTCTCACACGAGGCCCCCTCCTCCACGCAGCCCCACCGCGCCTCCTGCACGTACGCAGCCCCCCAATTTGCAGTCTGCCCTTCCCGCCCCCCAGCCAGGAAAAACAAAAAAAAAAAAAGCTTTGAGGAATGAGAGAGGGTGAGATGGGTCGAAGAGGGTGCTGGGCAGCCGCGGGCGCCACGCCTCAGTGGCCCCAATTGCCGAAGCCGATCTCCTGCTTGTATCTGTTAGTGAGGATGTTGGCTTTGCGCGTGAGTTTCGAGAGCACAGTGTGCAGCCCGCGCAGGTGGTAGTGGAACTGCTGCTCCAGGTCTTCTTCGCCGGCGTCCGCACCCTCCAAGTGGCCCAGGTCCACCAGGATGTCCTTGGACTTCCAGGCACTGCCCTCCTCGCTCCCAGCCGGTGGAGGCGGCTGGTGCAGGACCCCCCACTCGATGTCGTTGCGGATGGACTTGAGCAGCACGTAGTGGCTGTACATGTCCCGAGAGGGCGCGAAAAAGCTGCCATTGGCGCTTCCTGAGTCGGGGACTGGGGGCGTGCGCTCCTCCAGGCAGCCGCCACTGCCGCCTACCTCCACGCCGACATCGTTGTCTAGCCCGGGGTCAGCCAGGGGCACGTCGCGCAGCAAGCTGGGCACCATCACCGTCTGGTCCATGTTGTTCACGGCGCCGATGAAGCGATTCATGGCGTTAAAGAGCGAGTGCTTCTGGTTGTAGGTGTCGCAGATTTGCATCATGGTGGCCGCGCGGGCGCTGGAGCGCAGGGACGCAGAGGCACGGGGATGGTCGGCCGGGTCAAAGGGATGCCCGCCTTCACGCTCTCTCCAAGGCCCGCGCTGACGGCCTGGCTATAGCCGGTGTGGCGGGATTCCCGGCACTCCTCCGCCCTCGCCAACTCTCGTCTCGCTGGCAGACCGGCCCTGCGGGATGGGCGGCTTCTCCTGGCTTTGGCGTCCGGAAACTCGCGATGGCTGAGGGTGGTCTGTGGGTCGAGCCCTGGCCTGTTTGATACACAGGGACGAAAGAACAGATTAGATTATTCACCCGGCTAGGGGGCCTGGCGCCCTTGCCCGCGCGCACCCCCTTCTCTGGCTACAGCTCGCCCGGGACGGCGCCTGGGTGGCTCCCCGCGGCTGGGCATTCCCACCTCCTCGACCACTTAGGGCCGCGGGGAGAAGGGTGTCCCCCCGCCACCACCACAACTTCTCCCTCCGAAAAGCCTGAGCTCAGGCAACCACGCTGACCGGGGCAGAGATGGGGCGGGGACACCCACCTCCTCTTGCGTCTTGAGACTCTCCTGCTCGTTGGCAATTCAGTGTTCCCACTGCAAGCGGCTGCTACCCAAGGGCGCTGCTGCGGTCAGTGGCCGGACTGTGACTGCGGGCGGCGGTGACTGCGTTGACCCCCTACCCATCCCAGGTGCTCAATTTATAGTCCAGGAAAGGTGTCGCCGGTGCTCAGGGCCACCCCTGGTGTCTCCTCCTCCCGCCTCCCCCGGCAGCACTGAGATAAAAGGCCCGGGCCGGGATGACCGCGAGTAACACTCGCCCGGCCCTTTCTACAGCGGGGGCGGGGCGCGTCGGGCCAGCTCCGCCTCTCGCCTGATACCCGGGCTGAGGGAGGGCGCCAGGGCAGGGCAGGGCAGGGCAGAGGAGGAGGGATTGGAGCAGCTGGACCCCGCCAGCACCAAGTCCTGGGCAGGCCAGTTGGAGGAGGGCCGGGCACTGCGAGGGTCAAAAAGGCGCCGGCGTCCCGACCCACTGGAGGGTGGGCTGGCATGTGGGGGCTGGGCGGGCCTTGCGTGCGCTCCCGGGGTGGGATGACCGGAATGCAAGTGTCTTGGTTGCAGAGTGAGCCCCTCAACCCCGAATCTGGAGTGGCCGCAGCCGGGAAACAGGAACCCGGGTTTATTATTAGCCGTCGGGGAAGAGGGGCCAGCAGCAGGTACAACTACATCCTGGGACTCTTACGTAAGAAGGGTGGCCGGGCACGCTGGGTGCACGTGGACGCGCGATGCTTCCGCAGTGGCCCTGGCCTTGGTCAGCTATTGGGGGAGGGGAGGGTCAGAGGCTTTTGCCTCCCTTCCGGCGGGGCGGAATCTTTCCCAATCTTTCCTGTAACAGTGGCTGCCAGGGATGAAGAGGGGCACACTATCACATCTGCTGATTCTTTCAAGAGATCTGAAAGTGGCAACGGGAAGAAATCAATTTTTGTCCAAGTCGGCTACACAGTGATGCTGGAGAGCCTGGGCTATGTGGCCTTTTGGCTGCCAAGAGGCCAGGAGAGGGTGACAGTAGTTAGGTCTAGTCTTGGGTGTCTTTCACCATTTAACAGAGAAGTGAAGAGGTGTCCAATTATTGAGGGTGCATGTGTGAAGCGTTCCTTTCAAAAGATAGTTCTTTTTTTTTTTTTTTTTTTTTTTT
>NW_016816550.1:439515-485381 GCF_001698545.2 Rhinopithecus bieti | reverse complement strand
TCTCGCACTGTTGCCGGGTTGGAGTGCAGTGGCAAAATCTCGGCTCACTTCAACCTCCACCTACTGGGTTCAAGTGATTCTCCTGCCTCGGCCTCCCGAGTAGCTTGGACTACAGGCGCGCACCACCACGCCCAGCTAATTTTTATATTTTTAGCAGAGACGGGGTTTCACCATCTTGGCCAGGATGGTCTCGATCTCTTGACCTCTTGATCTGCCCGCCTTGGCCTCCCAAAGTGCTGGGATTACAGGTGTGAGCCACCAGCGCCTGGCCGGAACTCTTAAATTCTGGTTCTTAATTCCCACTCTTTTACTTAAGCAACCTGAAAATCATGCTTTGCTTGCTCATCTCCCCAAAAATGTCCACAAATTACCCCTTGTACTGTGTCCCTTGGATAGTTTAGGGGGAAAAATTACATTTTAAAAGTGACCTGAAATCCCTAAACAAAGTAGTCAGCAAGAGTAAACTGGTGCAAGAAAGTCAGACTGGATAAAGAAGAGATCTGGCCTAGAACTGGAAGAAAGATGATATTTTAAGGCAAGAAGCCAGCCCAACCCATGATAGGAGAGATCCTGGATTATTTTGAGACAGACTTAGAAGGATCCACTTCATGGAAAATGTCCTAGAAATATGACAATCAGACTCTCGTGTTAAAGGCCATGTAGTCCAACCATCCACTTGTGCTGAAATCGCTCACAACATCCCCACCAAGTGGTCGCCCTTGCCCACATTCTTGTATTTTCCGTTCTCCAGTGTTCTTCTATCTTTTGGAGCTCTACAGAAGGCCATGAAGCACACTATCAGATGTCTGAAGGTAGATATGGTCTTCTTAAGTCTACTATTCTTCAAGTCAGTTATCCCCAGTTCCTGTATCCATTCTTCATGTTCTCTTTTGAGTCACTCATCCATCCTAGTCACTATCTTTAGAAGTAGCTCTGGTTCGCTTTTGAGTGTGGCCCCTCTCATTCCAAGTACCATCTTTTCTAGGACAAAATGGAGTGGCACAGCCACTTATATTATTGTGAATGGTAATTTTTCTAGGTCATATTTGTTGAGCACAAGTGCTTGGAACTTAGACATGTTAACTCAAAAGACATGTTAACTCATTTTAACTTCACAACCACCCTGAGAAGAAAGCAAGGATCAAAGAGTTTAAGGGCCAAACTGTCAGAACTGGAATTTGACTGAGTTTTCCGATGCCAAATCCAATGTTCTTTCTACTACTCAATAGATATCTACTGCTTATAATGCTGCCTAACATTTAATGGACTTATTTTAACAGCTGCATCTATATGCTGCCATCTATACAACAAAATTTTGTGTACCCTATTCTTGAGTAGTGGGGATTTTTTTGGACCAAAGTACAGAACTTTATATTATCCTACTTAAACTTTATCTCATTAGATTTAGCCCATTAGTTCAGCCTGTTTTATTATTTTGGGTCCTGATTCTGTGCTGTAATGCACTTGGATCTTATCCATATATTTGATAACTATTCTATATATTTATCCAAGTTATTGATAATAGGTACCAGGCACCACTGGGCAAGAGGCAAATTGCTGTAGAACATCTGGAGAGCTCCTTCAGTTTGATATCAGTCCACTAATTGGCACCTTTTGGCATATGTTGTTTCAGCCAGCTATGAATCATGTTAATTGTTCAGTCATTCAGCCTATATTTTTCTTCTTGACCACAGGATATTATGAGAGACCTTGCTAAGTGCCTTGCTGAAGTCCCAAGCTAATAGCCAGTTTTCTTCCTATGGAGTCAAGAAGAAGGGCATTTTTGTCATATACCACGAAGAAACCACCATCACATGATACAAAAATGCAGAAATAGCACCGTAATAATCTGAGTTAAGATGGGGAAGGGAGTGTATTTCATTGTAATTGTCCTTACAGGAAAAACCATCATGAATATTTAGTTGAGAGAAGGTAGACAGAAAAGCCAAAACCTAAGAACAGCGGGTAGTGAATCTGCTGGCTTCAGACCTACTTTCAGGTTTTGGAATGTCTGAGTATGCCATAGTTAGCATTTTGTCACAATCTCATTTTTTAAAGCATCTTTAGCCTTGCGTTTGGAAGAAGTAGAGCACAGAGAAAGTTGAGAATACTAAAGAATACCTTTTGTTATGTTCTCATCATTTTTACATCTTTAAGAACTCTGAACTGTATACAGAACTGTGCATTCAATTTCAATATGGTAGATGAGAAAAGGGCAAGACACATCATAGCTGTTCTTACCACATAGAAACTTCTCAGGTTGATTATTCCTGGATCCTTAGGATTCCAGGACTTTCTTGTACCATCAGCATAGAAGGAACAATGAGAATGTTCGTTCTTCACTCTATCCTGTTAAAGTGTGTCAGCTTGGTTAGTTTAAATTCTGAAATTAGATTCAAAGTTTACAAATTATAACACCAAATTAACATAGGGAGAAAACACATAATTATCAATATTTCATATATTCAAGTCCTAATAACAAATTCATGTATATACGTATACATACGGGTTGTAGCTTCATTTTGTTGAAGCTACAGTGTCATAAATGCATTATCCAAAGGACAGGTTCAATACTTACATGCCCAAGTCTTCCATAATTTACTCCTCCAACCTTAGTAATGAAGAAAACTAGACCTAGACAAGGTACAATAAAGTCAAGGCGAATTCTCCTACATCATATTAGACAGTCTGGACAGAGTTAGTACACAAAAGATATAAGTCTAGAAGCAAATACAACCTACAAGTCCTTCCAGCTATAGAAGACCTTGATAAGAATAGAAAAATAATAAACCATTAGGAAGATCTGAAAAAGGATATTGCAGAGCAAAAGAAACAAAATTTGAACCAAACACATCACTAGAGAGTCCATAAATGTAATTCCAAACAAGGAACAGAACAGGCATGCCAGAAAGTTCAATTACTGGCATAGGGCAAAAGGTTCAGGTAATCACAATGAAAAGACACAACAGAGTGAAAGAAAATAAGAGAGGAAATGTTGGATAGCGAAGACAAAGACAACATAATATAGGCCAGGCGCAATGGCTCACGCATGTAATCCCAGCATTTTGGGAGGCTGAGGTGGGTAGATCTCTTGAGGTCAGGAGTTCGAGACCAGCCTGGACAACATAGTGAAACCCATCTCTACTAAAATACAAAAAAAATAGCTGGGCATGGTGGCGCATGTCTGTAATCCCAGCTACTTGGGAGGCTGAGGCAGGAGAATCGCTTGAACCTAGGAGGCAGAGGTTGCAGTGAGCCGAGATCATGCCACTGCACTCCAGCCTGGGCAACAGAGTGAGACTCCATCTCAAAACACACATACACACACACACACACACACACACACACACAATATAAGCATAACTGATGTTTCCAAAGAGACCTCAACAAATGAAATAGAAGAAATTCAGTTGTAATAAAGAAAATTTTCCTTGACAAGATGCATTCATCTGCAGATTTAATAAGCATACTATATACCAGATAAAATTTATGCAGAACAGTTGAAAAGCAAGTTAGTTGTATTTTTCAACTTCAAAGAAGAAGGAAAAAAGTCTTCAAGTGTCCAAGCAGGAAAAGAAGTCACCAAAAAGATGGTGGCTGCAGGAGAGGAGAAAATCCAACCAGCTTTACAAAAACATTCCACTACAGGAGACAATGGAGCTGGAAGAAAGAATGTATGATTCAAAAATATTATATTACTCAAGTAAAAAACAATAAGCAGACATTCTTAAACATGAACTCAGGGTTTTTCTTGAGAAACTTACTGGTAGAAGCCTGCTAACAAAAAAAAGTAATTGAAATGAGTAATCCAGGCATGGAGAAACCCTGATGAAGAGATTCATGGTGAGTTTGAATCAATTTAAATGCAGAAGTAAGATAAAACAGTGTGGATACTGGTTGCAGAATATAATGTAAATATTTTAAACCCTGAGGATGAAAAAATAATGCAAGCAACAAAATTGGAAGATTGGGGAATGAAAAATAGCAGAGCTAACCAACTTTCATTGCAGCAGGTCAACCAATGATGCCTAAAACCAAATTGTGCCATTTAAAACTAAAGACACAAACATGTTAAAACTTTACAAAAATTTTTTTTTTCTCCATTTAAAGAGATCTTTTAGGAACTAATACCATTCCATAGCAAAGAGTCTGTTTTCTTAAAGTTCAGTATTGCTTTCGAGTGTTAATTTCAGTAAAATTAATTTTAACATTTCATTTAAAGTAGTACGTATGATAATTTTTATTTTTCTTCATCTGGGTGCAAAGCGCTAGTTACCACAGCGTGTGTTCATCTTTGTGAAAAATCTGTTGAGCTGGACACTTACGGTTTTGAACTTTTTTTGCATGTATATTTATACTTAAATAAATTTTTGAAATTCCATTCAAGTAAAATTCTAGGAGGCGTGGAGAGAGGGGGTAAGAGAGTCAATAGTCTGATGCGGTGACCTGGTTTGGAATTAAATGCTTCTCCAGTATTGCATAAAAACATTTGTGAGCTCAACTTAAATGGGAATAGGAAAGCAGTATTCTCCATTTTGGACGCTGGGGGCAGAAACCATTGTTTTTGCTCTCTGCTCCTGTCTCTTTCTTATTTCCTGCAGTTTAAGAAATCCAGTGTTGGGAGCTTCCAAGCTTTGTCTTGGAGAGGGAAATTCTATTAAAACCAATTTTTTCGGTAACCCCCTAAATACTTGTTTCTAAAGTATATTGCATTAGGCACATATAAAGGATGGCTATCACATTTGTTATTATGATCTTAGCTGATGGTTCAAAAATATCTGGAAAAATTAATCTACTCTACTTTTTACGAAGTCTGTACCGCTTCTTTACTTAAAGGTGGAAAAAATCATGTTAGTGGAGTTGTAGAGTCTCCGTATGCCCTCATCTATACCCTAAGTCTGATCAGAGGTATATTACTTATCTATAGTGTATATTCTTTTACCCACACTACTGTACACAAGATTAACATTACCAATTTGGTCTGCAAAGATTCGAGTATTAGATTCAGCATTAATCCTGGGCAGTTCCAAAAATTCAACTGAGGGCACATGATTTAATTTCCTTGTTTCCTTAAATGGTTTCACAATTAATAAGGAAATTTGGAAATAAATTTATGGGCATTGTCATTAATAGACACCTTGAACCTTATTATAACTATCATTTTGTTCTCGTAGAAAATAATAACAAAGAACATATATTTTCCATCTCTAAGGCATAGAGTGTTTTTCCCCCTTGGTTATAATTTTATTTTGCACAAAGTAGGTGATTACCTTGGCTGGAAGTATAAGGTGCTGTTTGGTGGCATAGGGTTCTTATTAGTAGTACTTTGTCATAAATGTCTTATTTCGAGGCATACACGGTGTCTATCCAAATGACTCATAGTTTCTATAAGAAGAGACTCAAATATCTTCCAATCTTGATCTAAACTATTTAGGTAAAAATGTAAATACAATGCTGAGGTGATTCACATAGTAATTGATCTTGTTAATTACTATGATCTAATTTATTAGATTTTATTTAACCACGATTTATTTAACCACGATTATATTTAACAAAAAGTCTATCCCTGCAGACATATGAAAACAGGAAAAAGAAAGTCTGATTAAGAAAAGAAAAAAGGCAGCATAGCCAGGTAGTTTAAAACACCATCACTCTCATTTAGTTTCCCAAACTAGAAGGAGATTATCAAATTATTGGAGGCAGAATCCAGAATACTCCAAATTGATGATTCTTGGGAGTTTATGAAATATTAAATTAAAAAATTAAATTAGTTTCAGACATTCAGCTACTGAATATAGCACATTCAGCTTTGTTATATCCAGGTTGAAGCAAATTAGATGCCATTAAAAATGGTCAGTTCAGCTGCTTTTATAAATGTTGTTCTTGCCTGTTATATCCAGGTTGAAGCAAATTGGATGCCATTAAAAATGGTCAGTTCAGCTGCTTTTATAAATGTTGTTTTTTACCTACTGTAGGGACCGTAATTTTAATGTGTTCAAACAATTGGTTCAAGTGCTTCACACTTACGTGTATCATTTGTGTAATTTCTCCATGACAGAAAAATAGAGGGCTTGGGGTTATACTATCTAATGTCACGTTCATTCAAAATTCTATGTTTTATTTATTCAAGCACAATGTATTTATTTGCCTTCCTTCTAGAATATCACCTTCAACCTACCTTTCTGAAACAGTTTTCCTTTCTTCTCCCCTCTCTTTCCCCATCAAAAGGTCAAAATTGAAAAGGGAGGAATGGGAAGATAATGCACTCCCAAGCCCCTAATTATTTTAGAATGCTCTGTAATCTACTCAAAAAAGCAAGATGTACAAGGAGGTCAAGTTCACCTACAAGATACTGTCTAAGGCAATATAATAAATTAACAAAAAAAATAATAAATGAACCCACCACACATTGCAAAGTAAGTGACTAATTCTAGAATTATGACAGCATTCATATAAAGGCCATAAAACATCTGAGTAGATTTGTGTTAAAATATCAAAGTTAGGTAGAAGTAAATCATCTCTAACAGACATTCTATTTATTTGAGAGGATGGGCTGGCAGCCCACGTAGTATAATTAAAAAAGCAAAATGTCTGGAGTCAGACCCATCCCCTACGTCCTCCACCCCCATGTAAATTACCTCTCTGCCACTTCCTAACTTGTGAGCTCAGAGAAGACATGTACTCTGTAAGCCTCAGTGTCTTCACCTTGCAGAGTTTATGGAAAAATTAAAGATGGGGTGTGCTTCTTGTAGAATATCAGGTGCATGGTAAGCAGTAAATATTAATATGTTGCCTGGCTGAGATACCTTTTTAATGTATATTGTATTAATATGTATCATGATGCTGTTTATGAGAATTGTGATTAAAAATAAATACCTATATATTTTTGCAGCTCATCTATCTTTTGTAGTGTGGAACCACGATTGGGACCTTGAATCTTTCCTACTTTCACTTTTCCACTTGGGGATACATGAGGTACAGCCTGCCTTCCTTCCTTTGTCTTCCTTCCTTCCTTCCTTTCTTTTTTCTTTCTTTCTCTTTCTTCCTCTCTTCCTCTTTTCCTTCCTGCCTGCCTGCCTTCCTTCCTTTGTCTTTCTTTCTTCCTTTCTTCCTTTCCTTTTCTTTATGAAGCCTCACTGTAGCCTCTTGGAAACTTTATACGTCAGCACGCATTCTTAAATAATCCACGAATTCCTAATTATACATAATCTGAACATTTGTAACACTTGTGGCCTAAATCTCTCAGACTATATAGGCTGATAAAAGTGACATGTGAAGAACAAGTAATTTAGAAAGAATTTATAAATTGGAGGAGAGAACATGAGCCATGCAGATTATCTGGGGAAAGCAGGCCAGGCAGCGGGAATAGCCAGTGCAAAGCTCCTGAGGCAGAGGCATGCTCTGGGGCCAGAACAGAGTGAGGGGGAGAGTGTTAGGTGATGAGGTCAGATCACATAGGAACTTGTAAGTTATTTTAAAGACTTGGGGTTTTAATGGGGGGATGGCAGCATTGAAATATTTTGAGGAAAAGCATGACATGATTTCCTTTACATTTTAAAAGGAGACCTGTGTTATTATCTGAGTTGAGAATGGACTTTAGAGGAGTAAGGGTAGGAGGTCGATGAGTAGTTTGGAGGCCACTGCAATAATCCAGGAGAGATGGAAGTGGCTTAGCCAAAGGTAGCATCAGTGAGAAGTGGTTGTGTTCTGTGCATATTTCGAAAGTTGAGCCAGTACAACTTGCTGGCATTTTACTTAGGTGTGAACAAAAGGGATTCAATGAAGTAAGTTTTTTACCCAAGCAACCAAAAGATAGTTAACACTGAGCTGGGAAAGCCAGATAGCATAGCATGTTTGTGTGAGGAGATCAAAAATTCACTTTTAAACATGTTAATATTGAGATATTTATTAGACATCAAGTACAGACACTGCCTAGGCGTTCAGATATAGCTTCTGAATCATAGTATTTTTAAGGTGTTGCCCTAAATTCTAGTTCCAATAGCATTCAATGGACCAAAAAGCGTTTTCATTATAAAAGATCCACCACTAACAATAAATATCCCTGGCCTCCTCGCCAGCTTCATCATCTCCCTCTTCCCCTTCGCAGCCTGCCTTCTCCCAGAGCTGTCCACAATCTTTGTCCACCTTCTATTCATTCTTTAACCCACCCCACTCTGGCTTCCAGTGCCATTGCTCCATAGAAATTGCTCCTGCTGATGTTCCTAGCCACTGTCCATGTTGCAAATCCACCTTTGGATTCTCATCATACTTGACATTGCCAGCATTTGACACTATTAACCTTATCTCCATTGAAATGTGCCATTTTGTTAGCGTCCATGTCCCTATACCCTTCTAGTTTTCCTCCTTTCTCTCGTTCTCAGTCTCCATTGTTAATTTATCCTTTTCTACCCAATCTTTAAATGTTGGAGCTCCTAAGGATTCTAAAACTCTTAGACCCTGTTCTCTTCTCAGTTTTTACTTTTGCTCTGGGCAATATCATCCATCCATGGTGTCAGATGCTATCCATATATGGTTGACTCAAAATACGTGCCTCTAGCCGAAATCCTTCTTCTTAGCCTCTGGTCTATCTATTCTATTTCTCCACCCACCACCCACCCCGGCCCCTCCCCCACCGCACAATCCTCCACATTGATGCCTCTCAGACATTCAGACCCAACATATCCAAAACAATACTTTCACCTTGACAAACCTACTCCCCTTCACTACTGCCTTTCTCATGAAATAGCACCACTATCCAGCCAGTTACTCATGCCAGAAAACTTGGAAGCCATCCTTGACACTTCTCTCTCCATTTTTCATATCCAGTTAGTCATCAAGTCCAAAACCCGTCTCGAAACTGTCACCTTCAACCCCTTTGCCTTTGTCTGGTATCCTCTTCTTGTTTTGTTTGTGGGCAACTCATTCTTGTCTTTTAGGTCTCAATTCAGAGGGTTCTTCCCTAATCATACTATCTAAGACAAATCTCCATCGGCGTGACTCCATACTCCATTACCCTGTTGATGGCCTGCATAGTATTTAGTATAATCAGTGATTATTAATTTGCCTATTTGTTTATTATCTTTCCCCAACTAGAATATACGAAGATAGGCACCTCATCTGTTTTATTAATTGCTATATACCCAACATCTATTAATAGTATAAGGCCTGATACACTAGACACTTAGTAAATATCGGTAGGAGGAATGAATGACGTGTTTCTGCATTAAGTGTAATTTGATGATGATAAGCAGATATGTTCTATAATATAATAACAAGTTTGAAAATCAGGAATGATTTTTGGCAAATGACTTGATAGCAGCTATTGAGACGATTTTACAGTTTTTCCCTTTTGACCAGTTGGTGTGGCCAATTTTATCAATAGACTACCTAATATTAAACTATTCTTAAATTTCTAGATTAAACATTGTTTGGTTGTTGAATATTATTTTTTCCATGTATTGGTGGATTCTATTTCTCAAACCAATATGACACTGATACATAAACCTCACAGAGATGTTTAAAACACCACTATAGCCCAGTTACACTAATGAATATTGATGTAAAAATATAGACAATAGAATCTGCCAATACATTAAAACTTAAACTTCCCAAGAGTAAAAAAATGTTGGGGCTGAAATTTTGCAAACTGCATTCTCCAGACTTATTTGCTAGCCAGCCCCTGGTTAAGTCCTGGTAACAGGAGGAACAAGAGAGAAATTGGAATGTGAGCAGAGAGAAGATGAACTTTCTTTACGTTTTCTGCTATTCCTGTTAGCACTGGGAGTCCACTCCAGCAGCAGGAGGTGGTTTCAACCTGCAACTTCTTTGGTTCTCTAAGAAACAGCCTCGTGGTATCCCCTAAAACCTAGCAGCAGCAATAGTGTAATGCTCTTCCTCAGAAGTCTGAGTCCCAGTTCTGAGCACAGAGACAATAGCAGCAGCTGGGAGGGTCCATCTTCACAAGTTTGAGCATCAACTTCCCAGGGCCTTTTCTCTGAGCTCTTAGATTTTGGTAATACCAGGCTCTTCCTTCTTGTTTCTCCAACCCTACGTAGGCGTGGTAGCTGCTTTTTACAACAAATATCTCTGCATTACCTCAATTTCTCTTTTGTGTTCTTTCACCCCTCCAAAACCTATATAATCAATTCCCCGTATTAAGACCTCCCTATTGAAATACTGAAGTGGTTTCTATTTACTTGAAAAGACACTTAATAACACAACTTTGGTTATTAGTCTGTTCAGTTTTTTAAAATCTCTTCTTAAGTCAAGATGGAGTTTCGCTCTTGTTGCCAAGGCTGGAGTGCAATGGCGCGATCTCAACTCACCACAACTTTTGCCTCCCAGGTTCAAGTGATTCTCCTGCCTCAGTCTCCCGAATAGCTGGGATTACAGGCATGTGGCACCAGGCCCGGCTAATTTTGAATTTTTAGTAGAGACGGGATTTATCCATGTTGGTCAGGCTGGTCTCGAACTCCCGACCTCAGGTGATCCACCCACCTCTGCCTTCCAAAGTGCTGGGATTACAGGTGTGAGTCCGCATGCCCGGACCATTTTAATACGTTTTATCTTCCTAGAAAATTAACCACTTCATCCACAGAGATGTGCCAAATATTTCCATCTAGTTCTTTCAAGTTTCTCTGTTTATATAATGATAATCCTAATCTCATATGTAGATTTTTGTATTTGTTCTCATATTCTTTCTTTTTTCTTGTTTAGTCGATCTGATGTTTCGTCTTCCTTCTGAAAAAACACAACTGTTTTGGAATTTATTTATGAACTTGCCATTTGTTCTAATTTATTTTTCATTTATCTTACTATTTTTTTCTTTGACTTTCCTTGCTGGTTTTCACTGTTCTATTTTTAGCTTCTTAGGTTGATTATTCAATTCATTTGTTTTCATCTTTCCTGTTTAAGTCGTAAAAGTGTTTAAGGGTGTGACTTTTCTTTGTAGGTTTAGTTGTGTTAATTATTTTCTTTAGATAAACTCTATTTCTGACTTTAGTATCTTTGGTCCAAGAATTGTTTTAGAGAAAGTTTTACAAGTTCTATATGGTTAAGTTATTTTAGTTTCTATGTTTGTTATTAACTTAGATTTCATTATTTTGTGGTCAGCAAATATAATCTGCATGACTTTTACCTTTAGGAATTTATTAACATTATCTTTGTTTATGCCTTATAGTATCAATTCTAATACATACCTTATTTTACTGCCCATTTTATTGATTCTAAGACACATGAAAGTCTCTGAAATGTGGCACCTTACCAATAATTAATGACATTTTACAGTTGTAATTGGCAGCATTTTTACTTTCTTAGTGCAACATAAGATAATATTAGGCCTTGCAATCTGATGGCATCTTAAATTTAATGAATATGTTTTATTTAAATCATTCTAAAACGGTAACATATTTCACACCCTCTATTAAAAGAAAGTTGACAACTGTTAGGTTTTTTCCCCCTACATCTCCTGTTGGTTCATTAGTGTATCTTATTGTGGATGATATCTTGGAATTAAAGATATTGTTTGTTTTTTTGTTTGTTTGTTTTGCTTTATGGATACATAAAAAAGAAGAGGTATTCTGTTTTCAGAGTATAGATGACTTAGTTAGTTGGGGCTGCTATAACAAATTACTATAAACAGAATTGCTTAAACAACAGAAATTTATTTCTCACTGTTATGGAGGCTGAGAAGTTCAAGATCAAGGTGCCAGTAGGGTTGGTTGGGTTCTGGTGAGGATCCTTTTCCTGGTTTGCAGATGACCATCTTCTTGCTACATCCTCATCTGATAGAGAGCAGAGAAAAAGAAAACAAGTAAGCTTTCTCTTTCTCTTCTTATACAGGCACTAATCCATCATGAGGGCTTCACCTTCATGACCTAATTAAATTCCAAAGGTCCCATCTCCAAATGCTATCACTTTGGAGATTAGGATCTCAACATATGAATTTGGAGGAGGAGACACAAACATTCAGTCCGTAGCAACAGAGTTCAATATATATTTATCTATTCAATTGATTCTCCTAATTATGTGAGGTAAACCCTTTATTACATATTTATTTAGATTTTGATGATGGTAGTAGATGAGAAGTTGGAGGTATACTTAATGTGTCTTACTGCAGAGTAAGTCCAAATTTCCCACTTTTGAGCACCTTATCAACTTCTCATGGTAGTTCCTTTTGGCTTTTAATGTATGTATTTTGATTATATGTTATTTGATGCATAAATGTGTTAAGTCTCTATTTGAATTGTATCTTTTATCATTGAAAATTCTTTTGCCATATTAATGTATTTTTTAAAATTCAACCTTATCAGATATTAATTTTGGTGCCTTATTTTCACTTTGTCTCCACTTGCCTAATATGTTTTGATCATTCTTTTAATTTAAACCTCTGTATATCAAACTGTTTTGTAGTACCTGGATTTTACCAGCTCCTACATTCCATTATTATTATTATTATTATTATTATTATTTTAGATGGAGTCTTGCTCTGTCACCCAGGCTGGAGTTCATGGCATGATCTCAGCTCATTGCAACCTCCACCTCCCAGGTTCAAGCGATTCTCCTGCCTCAGCCTCCCTAGTAAGCTAGGACTACAGGTGTGTCCCACCATGTCCGGCTAATTTTCTAATTTCGGTAGAGACAGGGTTTCGCCATGTTGGCCAGTTTGGTCTCGAACTCCTGACCTCAGATGATCTACCCACCCTGGCCTCCCAAAGTGCTAGGATTACAGGTGTGAGCCACCACGCCCAGTTACCAGCTCTGACATTCTTTGGGTCTTTTATTTTGATTCATCTCTTGGTTGGCTGGATTTTGTCATCAGGTGATTTTTTTCCCCCCAAGAAGACTTTGTGGATGCAGCAGTCTCCAAATTATTACACTTTAAAATAGCTTTCTGATTTTTTTTTGTAACTGGACAACAGCTAGATTGACTATAATATTACCAGGTCATTTTTTCACCACTGAAATCTGAACACATTGCTCTACTGTTTTCTAAGTGTGAATAATGCTGTGAGGAAGTGGGAAGTCCACCTGATTTATTCTGGTTTTGTTTTATGGATGCCCATAAGATTCAATGTATTCATTGAAGCTCAGCAGCTTTTCTAGTATTTGTCTATTTACCAGGCTAAATCAACTTTTCCTTGAATTTGGTGTGCTCTTTCAATCCACAGATTCATGTCTACCTTTATTTCCAGAAAGTATTTTAAAATTTTGTCATTGAATTTTTTTTTCTTCGTTAGGCTTCCTGTTCTTTTTTTCTGGAGTTTATTCACATTCTTTTGTCCCTCTTCCATAGCTGTCTCTTTTTTTTTCCTATTTACTTTCGTTATTCGTCCTTTTCCAAGTCATATCGCATAATTTTAAACCTATTTCTGCATTACATGCTTTTGATCTTAGTAATATCTTTTCAACTTTTGTCTTTGAAAGGCACTATGTTTTCAACAATCTGAAATACTTTATTTTTTAAAAGATTTCTCAAAAAATCATGGCAAATATGCCAACATTTGATAAAATTGGGTTGTGGGTACATAGGTTGTTTTATTATTTTCCGTATTTTTCTGTATGTTTCATTTTAAGAAAATAATTTACTTTATTTTATTNATTAGGATCTCAACATATGAATTTGGAGGAGGAGACACAAACATTCAGTCCGTAGCAACAGAGTTCAATATATATTTATCTATTCAATTGATTCTCCTAATTATGTGAGGTAAACCCTTTATTACATATTTATTTAGATTTTGATGATGGTAGTAGATGAGAAGTTGGAGGTATACTTAATGTGTCTTACTGCAGAGTAAGTCCAAATTTCCCACTTTTGAGCACCTTATCAACTTCTCATGGTAGTTCCTTTTGGCTTTTAATGTATGTATTTTGATTATATGTTATTTGATGCATAAATGTGTTAAGTCTCTATTTGAATTGTATCTTTTATCATTGAAAATTCTTTTTGCCATATTAATGTATTTTTTAAAATTCAACCTTATCAGATATTAATTTTGGTGCCTTATTTTTCACTTTGTCTCCACTTGCCTAATATGTTTTTGATCATTCTTTTAATTTAAACCTCTGTATATCAAACTGTTTTTGTAGTACCTGGATTTTACCAGCTCCTACATTCCATTATTATTATTATTATTATTATTATTATTTTAGATGGAGTCTTGCTCTGTCACCCAGGCTGGAGTTCATGGCATGATCTCAGCTCATTGCAACCTCCACCTCCCAGGTTCAAGCGATTCTCCTGCCTCAGCCTCCCTAGTAAGCTAGGACTACAGGTGTGTCCCACCATGTCCGGCTAATTTTTCTAATTTCGGTAGAGACAGGGTTTCGCCATGTTGGCCAGTTTGGTCTCGAACTCCTGACCTCAGATGATCTACCCACCCTGGCCTCCCAAAGTGCTAGGATTACAGGTGTGAGCCACCACGCCCAGTTACCAGCTCTGACATTCTTTGGGTCTTTTATTTTGATTCATCTCTTGGTTGGCTGGATTTTGTCATCAGGTGATTTTTTTCCCCCCAAGAAGACTTTGTGGATGCAGCAGTCTCCAAATTATTACACTTTAAAAATAGCTTTCTGATTTTTTTTTGTAACTGGACAACAGCTAGATTGACTATAATATTACCAGGTCATTTTTTCACCACTGAAATCTGAACACATTGCTCTACTGTTTTCTAAGTGTGAATAATGCTGTGAGGAAGTGGGAAGTCCACCTGATTTATTCTGGTTTTGTTTTATGGATGCCCATAAGATTCAATGTATTCATTGAAGCTCAGCAGCTTTTCTAGTATTTGTCTATTTACCAGGCTAAATCAACTTTTTCCTTGAATTTGGTGTGCTCTTTCAATCCACAGATTCATGTCTACCTTTATTTCCAGAAAGTATTTTAAAATTTTGTCATTGAATTTTTTTTTCTTCGTTAGGCTTCCTGTTCTTTTTTTCTGGAGTTTATTCACATTCTTTTGTCCCTCTTCCATAGCTGTCTCTTTTTTTTTCCTATTTACTTTCGTTATTCGTCCTTTTCCAAGTCATATCGCATAATTTTAAACCTATTTCTGCATTACATGCTTTTGATCTTAGTAATATCTTTTCAACTTTTTGTCTTTGAAAGGCACTATGTTTTTCAACAATCTGAAATACTTTATTTTTTAAAAGATTTCTCAAAAAATCATGGCAAATATGCCAACATTTGATAAAATTGGGTTGTGGGTACATAGGTTGTTTTATTATTTTCCGTATTTGTCTGTATGTTTCATTTTAAGAAAATAATTTACTTTATTTTATTTTATTTTATTTTATTTTATTTTATTTTATCTTATTTTATTTTATATTTTTGAGATGGCATCTTACTCTGTCACCTAGGCTGGAGTACAGTGGCATGATCACAGCTCACTGCAGCCTCAACCTCCCCGGGCTCAGGTGATCCTTCCACCTCAGCCTCCAGAGAGCTGGGACTACAGACAGGCGCCACCACGCCTGGCTAATTTTTTTGTATTTTTTGTAGAAATGGGTTTCATCATGCTGCCCAGGCTGGTTTCGAACTCCTGGACTCAAGTGATCCAACCACCTCAGCCTCCCAAGGCGCCAAAGATTACAGGTGTGAGTCACCACACTCGGCTAAAAAAATACATTTTAGAAAGCAATTTTAAGTTCACAGCACAATGGAGTGAAATGTACAAAGATTTCCCATATACACCATAACCCCACACATGCACAGCCTACCGGACTATCAACATCCTGCACCAGAATGGTGCATTTGTTACTATTGATGAACCTACACTGACACATCATTAGCACCCAAAGTCCATAGTTTACATTACAAATATGGTTTTATTTTAGTAATTGTTTTGTTTTATCCATATTTCCTGAATTCCACCAGCACATCTTATAGCTCTTTCTCCGCATCTTATCATCACTTACTATCTCATCACTGAGGCATTTTCCTGTTCCTCCTTAAAAACAACCTTTCCATGTAATTTGCTTGTAATTGTATATTTCTTCTTAATTGAGGAAAGCTACCTTTTTCCACTTGCTCATTTTGGCTCCTTTGTATCTCTCCTGATTCAATATCTAACCCATCATACTGAAATCACAGTGGCTCGAATTTCAAAATATCTCCAGAATATGATCACATTTTATGCCTGCCCCTTGCAACTAGGAGAGGTCAGGTCTGGCCAATGACATGAGAGAAAAAATTTCTCTGTGGCCCTCTGGAAAAACTTTATATAAAAGGACAGACAACACTGGTATGTGTCTTCTGCCTTCTTCTATAATATTTGTTCTTCTTTTTTTTTACTGCCAGAAAAGCAGCTAGATACCTCAGGTGCAGCATCCATTTATCATATAAGAAAGATAGCAACACATATTAATAATAAAGCATGAATCTATAAGAAAATTGGGTGTAGATGACATGTACAAGCTGCTATACCAGCCATGAACTGTCTATCTGCATACTTCTCATTACATGAGAAAAATGAGTCTCTATCTATTTAAGCCACTAGTCAGTTTTCTGATACAGCTGAACACCATCTTGACTGATGGACACTACGTACACAGTACATATTCGTTCCCTAGGGATACCATAACTAAGTACCATAAACTTGGTGGTTTGAAACAAAAGAATTATATTCTCTCATTTTTTCTGGAGGCCAGAAATCCAAAATAAAGGTTTCAGTGTTGGTTTCTTCTGGAGGCTCTGAGGGAGATTCCGTTCTGTATTTCGCTCCTGGCTTCTGGTGGCTGCCAGCAATCCTTAGCTTTCCTTGGCTCGTATATGCATCACTCTAATCTCTGCTTCTGGCTTTACATGACCTTCCCCATTTGTTTCTCTCTGTTCCTTGTCCTTTTCTGTCACTTATAAGGACACCAGTCATTGGATTTTAAGCCTTACTCGAATCCAGGATAATCTCATCTCAAGATTCTTACCTTAATTACATCTGCAAAAACCCTTATTCCAAATACGTTCACGTTCTGAGATTCTGGATATATTTTTTCAGGGGGGGAGCTGGGGTGCTGTTCAACCAACTGTACAGTATGAAATTTTAAACATACGTAAATGGGCTGGCATACATGCATTTTTATTTTAGAGTGCTTCCTTTATTTATGTGGTTATTTATGTTTAATTTTTTGCTTTATTCTTGTCTTCTCACTCCAACCTACATCATACCACCCCCATAATCCAGACTAACCTATTGTGTATCTTTTCAATTTTGTCCACGAACATCTAATCCTATACAGACAGAGTGTGCATAAGCAGATAAACACACACACATACACAGCATCAGTTAGTTATTCTGCATAATGAACTACCCCCAAACTTAGTGACTTAATATGGCTATTACTTATTATTATAGTTCATAAATCATGAGATTGGAATTTGGCCACTGTTGGCTGAGCTTCTTCATGCATTTCAGGATCGACTGGGGCCTCTGGCCTCTGCTCTAGGTAGGATCTGTCAGGGGTAACATAGTTAGTGTGGCTTCACTTCTGTCTCATCCTCCTCCTGGGATCAGTGGGCTAGACCAAGATTTTCCTTCCTCATGGAGATAGAGGAAATGCAAGCAGGCAAGTCCAATCACATAAGCACTTTTTAAAGTGTCTGTTTATGTGACAGCTAACATCCTATTGGCTAAAATCATAATCAATGGGTGGGGAACTGTATTTCATCTCTTGATGGAAGAAACTGTGATGTTACATTGCAAGGGCATGAATACAGGAAGTGGTACAAAATTAGGGCATTAATTCAATCTGTCTCATGGGCAGGTATGTTAAACAAACACATATGCTTTCATCCGATCAATGTTTGCTTTACAGAAATAAGATCCTATTATGTTATTTGTTTGCACCTTGCTTTTCTCAACAACACCTTATGGAAATACCTCTAAGTCGTCTTATTTGTCTGTTAAATGGCTGCATGTTATTCCATCTTATGAATTTACTTATAATTATTTAAGCCCATTTTCTCCTGACGGGCCATTTTTTTTCTTTTTTCATTTTTTTTTTTTTTTTTTTGGCACTTCCAACAAGTACAGGAAAAAGATTCTTGAATATCCTTTAGCATACAGGGACTTTTATCTCTTTAAGATAATTTCCCAGGAATAGATTTCCTGGGCCAAAAAGTGTGTGTATTGTTAATCTTAACAGAAATGACCAGGACGCTTTTCAGATAAGGCTGCAATGCTTCACTTTTCCCAGCAATTTATGATACTGTTTCCTACACTGCTGTCCAGAAGAGATGGCATTTTTCTTTATTAATCTTTGCTACTCTGTTGTATATAAAGTAATATTACATTGCTTCTTCACTTTTTATTTCTCTACTCACAGATTTGAGCATCTTTTCATGTAATTGGCCATTTGAATTTGCAAGTCTGTTACTAGTCTGTGTATATCCTTTTCTCAGTTTTTTACTGCGTTGTTTTTAATTTTCTTGTCAATTTGTAATAGCTCTTTGTATATTATAGGTATTAAACTTGTGGTTGCCTTCCGGGTGTATTTTTCCAGGTCTTTGTTTAAGGAATTTGTTCATGGTATCCTTTGTCATGTAAAAGTTTTGTCTGTAACTGTTGCTACTGTTTAAATATGTATTGAATTAAATAGTTCCAAAAATACCGGTACTGCAGCTAAGCCGATGTAAGCCATTAGGAGGTTGAATGGGAAAGGGAGGGTCTCTTTTGACACCGCCTGGAGCTTCCTCCAAATTCTCAGTGCATGCAAAACAGAACTAAAATAGGATGTTTCAATTACACCTCAACAAAATGGAAAAAGGAAAGAAAGAACTGAGAAGTCACAGGTAAAGGTCATGTGAATGAGGCCCCAACAATTGTCATCTAACAGAAGAAACCCGACTTTTGGGTTAACTAGGACTAAAAGAAAAGTTGAACTATTGTAACAAATTATTGCAAACTTGGTGTTTTAAAACAACAGTAACTTACTGTCTTACAGTTCTGAAGGCCAGAGAGGTATGAAATCAAGGTGTCAGTAAGGTTCGTATTTTCGGGAGGCTCTGATAAAGAATCTACCTTATGCCTCTTTCCTAGCTTCTGATGGTTGCTGACAATGCGTGGTTTCCTCAGTTTCTAGATACATCACTCCAGTCTGCCTCCATCATCTCATGGCCTTCTCTGTGTGTCTTTGCTGTTACTGTTGTTGTGGCTTGAAACAGAGTCTCACTCTGAATCCCAGTCTGGAGCGCAGTGGCACGATCACAGCTCACTGCTGCCTCAACCTCCTGGGCTCAAGTGATCCTCCTGTCTCAGCCTCCTTAATAGCTGGGGCCATAGATGTGTGCCACCACACCTGGCTAATTTTTTTATTTTTTTGTAGAGACAGGGTCTCGCTTTGTTGCTGAGGCTTGTCCGATTTCAAATGATCTGCCCACCTCAGCCTCCCAAAGTGCGGGGATTAACAGGCTTGAGTCACCGTGCCCAGCCCCTTCCCTGTGTGTCTTCATATGGACTTCTTATAAGGACACCAGTTATTCCATTTAGGGCCCACCCTAATCCGTTATGACATCATCTTAACTCAACAAATTACAACTGCAAAGGTGCTGTTACCCAAATAAGGTAATAGTCTGCGAATTTTTCAGGAACACTATTCAAGCCACTACAGTCTGTCCTCTGTCCATCCCCTCAAAAAAAAAATCTACATTCATTCTACATGCAAAATACCTCCCCCAAAGTCTTACCCCATTCCAGTATTAACTCTAAATCCAAAATTTCATCTACTCAAAAGCTTCAAAATCTCAAAAAGTTCTAAATCTTATTATCTAAATCAGGTGTAAGAATCGGTATGGCCTATCCTGGGGCAAAATTCCTCTTTATCTATGGACCTGTGAAACTAGAAAACAAGTTACCTGCTTCTAAAGTACAGTCATGTGCTGCATAACAATGTTTCAGTCAACAAAGAACCACATATACGATGATGGTCTCAAAATCATAATGGAGCTAAAAAATTCCTATCGCCTAGTGACTTCATAGCCATCATAATATCATAGCACATTGTATTTATTACTCATGTTTGTGGTGATGCTGCTGTAAACAAATGTACTGCACTGCCAGTCATATAAAAGTCTAGCACATACAATTAGGTACACTACATAATACTTGATAATGATAATTCACGACTATGTTACTGGTTAGTACAGTTTTTACCGTACTATACTTTTTATTGTTATTTTAGAGTGTATTCCTTTTACTGATTAAAAAAAGAAATTAATCTTAAAACAGCCTCACGCAGGTCCTTCAGGAGGTATTCCAGAAGAAGGCATTGTTATCATAGGAGATGACAGCTCTATGCATGTTATCGCCCCTGAAGACCTTTCATTAGGACCAGATGTAGAAGTGGAAGACAGTGATATTCATGGTCCTGACCCTGTGTAGGCCTAGGCTAATGTATGTGCGAGTGTCTTCATTTTTAACGAAAAGTTTTAAAAGTAGAAAATAAATAAATAATTTTAAAATAGAAACACAGAATAAGGATATAAAGAAAGAAAATATTTTGTACAACCATACAGTGTGTTTGTGTTTTAAGCTGTGTTATTATGAAATAGTCCAAAATTGAAAATTAAAATGTTTATAAGGTAAAAAAGTTGCAGTAAGCTAATGTTAACTTATTTTATTTATTTATTTATTCTTTGAGACGGAGTTTCATTCTTGTTGCCCAGACTGGAGTCCAATGACGTGATCTCGGCTCACCGCAACCTCTGGCTCCTGGGTTCAAGAGATTCTCCTGCCTCAGTCTCTCAAGTAGCTGGGATTACAGGCATGTGCCACCACACCTGGCTAATTTTGTATTTTTAGTGGAGACGAGGTTTCTCCATATTGGTTAGGCTGGTCTCGAACTCCTGACCTCAGGTGATCCACCCGCCTCAGCCTCCCAAAGTGCTGGGATTACAGGCGTGAGCCACCACACCCGGCCTAATGTTAACTTATTATTGAAGAAAGAAACATTTAAAAAATAAATTTAGTGTGGCCTAAGTGGACAGGATTTATAAACTCTACAGTAGTGTCCAGTAATGTCCTAGGCCTTCACATTGACTCACCACTCACTCAGAGCAACTTCTAGTCCTGCAAGCTCCATTCACGGTAAGCACCCTATACAGGTGTACTATTTTTTAAATCTTTTATACCATATATTTACTATACTTTTTCTATGTTTAGATACATAAATGCTTACTATTGGGTTACAACTGCCTGCAGTATTCAGTACAGTTACATGCTATAGAGGTTTGTAGCTTAGGAGCAACAGGCTACACTATATAGCTTAGGTGTGTAGTAGGCTATACCATCTAGGTTTGGTTAAGTACACAACATGATAACCGCACAATGATGAAATTGCCTAAAAATGCATTTCTCAGAATGTATTCTCATTGTTAAGTGATGCATGACTGTACAATGGTGAGAACGGCATACTATAGACTATTTCAAAAGGAAAAAAAGGGTCATAGAATCTACTAGCCCCTCAGTGGAAAGTCTCATTCTAAAGGCCCCACCACTGAGGTCCCTGTCCCGGACAGAATAGAGCAATCCACTTCCACCATCAACAACTGTCCTTACAACCTACATACATTTTTGCACATGTATAGCCAAATATGTCTATCTTTTCCTTTATAGCTTCTGTGTTTTTAACCTTGGTTAAGAGGGTTCCCCGACCCTATATTGTACATAGTCTCCTAATTTTCTCTAAAGATTCTAGTGTTTAATTTACATTTACCTTTTTATATCTTCTGAAATTAATATTTTATTTCATGAAAGATGGAGTCCATTTTTATGTTTTTCAAGATGGACATCCAATTACAATATACCAGTTATTTTAACAAATTCTTCCCCAAAATGGGTTTCAACTATGACAGTTGTCACTTATTAATTTCTCATATATACTGGGATGTAATTCTTGATTCTCTACTCTTTTTCACTGATTACTTTGTCTTTTCTTATGTCAATATCATATTGATTTGATAAAAGTGGCTTTTGGTATGTCCCGAAGCTCGGTAAAAGCAAATCTCCCCTCTCTGACTTGATGGTCTGAATGTCTCCTTTTGATCCCCAAGGAGTCCATGTGACAGTATAAAATGAGAGTACAGAGCAGCACTATCCAGTTGGTAGCCACTAGCCCAAATTAAATTAATTAAAATTAAATGCATTTAAATTCATTAAAATTAAATACGATTAAAATTTCAGTTCCTTAGTTGCACTGGTCACATCTCAAGTGCTCAGTAGCCATATGTGTCTGGTAATTACTAACTTGAACAACTTAGAAGTTGTACACTTCCATCATTGCAGTAAGTTTTGCTGTGTAACAGTGCTGGCCTATAGTTCCTGACATTTGCCTGTTTCCAAGGATGATTCTTCTGATGTACATTCTTCCTTCGACATGTTTATTTTCTTCTCTTTTTCTCTTTTTGCAGGTGGCACGTGGGGTGATGGTGCTAATATCTCTAGACAAGCCATGCAGGGCCCTTTCTTCATATTGCTCATCTTTAAAGGGTGGAAGTTCTGGAGAGGGTCACTACATAAATAATGTGAGGAGGATCTCTGATTCCCACCATGACACAGTAACTGGAAATGAACTTTTTTTCTCACCATAAACAGCTATAAAACTGGGAGAAAATATCCACAATATGTATGTCTCACAAGAGACTTGTATCCAGAATTCTTAAAGAATGCTTTTAATAATAAAATGACAAAATTCCAATTTAAAATGCATAAAATACTTGAAAAGAATCGTGGTTACCAGGGGCTGGGGTGGTTGACAGGGGATTGGGGAAATGTTGGTCAAAGGACATAAAATTTGGTTGAATAGGAGGGATAAGTTCAAGAGATTTATTTTATAAGCTGGTGACGGTAGTTAGCAATATATTGTATTTTTGAAAAATGCTAGGAGAATGGATGCAAAGTGTTCTCACCATACAAATGAAAACTATGTGAGGTAATGCATGTATTAATTTGCTATATTTAGTTATTCCACAATGCATATACGCTTCAAAACAATATATTGTACAAAGTAAAGGCATAAAATTGTATGTCAATTTATAGTAAATAAATAAATGAATGAACAAATGAATAAAAAGACACTTCATGAAAGAAAATATATGACCAACAAGCACATGAAAAGGTGTTCAACTTCATCAGTTATCAGAGAAATACAAATTAAAACCACAATATGATACCACGTCACACCCACTAAATGGTCAAAATTTAAGTCTAATAACACTAAAGTTTGGTGAAGATGGGGAGTAACTGAAATTCAGCATTGATGTGGGAGTGTAAAATGGTACAACCACTTCGAAAAACTGTCAGCTTCTCAGAAAGTAAACTATAAACCTATACTATGACCATTAACTCCACTTCAATTTACTCAAGAGAAATGGAAACTTATGTCCACAAAAAGAATTATGAAAGAATGTTCACAGCACTTTTATTCATAATTACCAAAAAACTGGAGACCAACCAAATGTCTATTAGCAGAAGTCTGGATAAATAAACTGTGGTATATTCACACAATGGAATATCAGTCAGCAATAAAAAGCAATGAATTACACATACATAGAATCTCAGAGACATTACGTTGAGCAAAAGAAGCCAAACAGGAAAGAGTGTATACTCTCTGATTATGTTAATATGAAGTTCAAAAAAGACAAAACTATTTGATGCGGATAGAAATCAGAACAGTGATTGCTTATAGCAAGAAAGCAGAAAAGGGAAGTTAGAGATTGACTGCAAGGGTGCACAAAAAGGCTTTCTTGGGTGATAGAAATATTCTATTATGTTCTTGATTGGGATAGTGGTTACAGAGGTGTATACATTTGCCAGAATTTATTGAACTGTACACAAGATTTGTACCTTTTATTACAGGTAAATTTTACTTAATGCAAACAAACAAAAGTGACACCGAGGAAGAGAAAAGGGAGCATCCCATGGTAGCCTTTGGTTTTAAATCAGGTATGATGGCTTAGAAAACTCTATGCCCAAATCTAGGTCTTTCCGTGGGAGTGGTATACATCTTCATCAGCTCTTGGCACATCCCTTAAGGGGAGGGCATCATTAACCTGGAAGATCTATTGGCTCAACTTTTGAGCTTACTGAACTGTTTTCTTTCATGGACTTACTGGTTTTTGTCTTGTTTGGTTTTGTTTTTCTTTGTTCTCTGACTCTGGTAAACAGCAGTTTTAATGGCAAGCTGTTGTCATCCCTGCCTCATCTAGAGGAAGTTTATCTGGGGCTGGAGAAAACAAAAATGGCATATCCACGGTGTATTTTCTTCAACATTGCTTCCATTGTACTTCTTCAGGGTGGAAAAGGTCTGTACAGTGACAATCCCTATTCCACCATGGCCCACTCACTCCCATAGCCCATCTATAACATTATATCTAAAGGCATGCCTTTACTTATGTGCATAGATATTTACAGTCTCCTTTAGATCCTTTAGATCTTTAGAAAGCTATTTGTTAGCCCCCAGCATTAACCCATCACTCTGTCCAAGTTTCACTGTACTTAGCAAATATTCATCACTATTTGGGTAGTAGTAGTAATTTCTTAGTTTCATTGTGGATGGAATTTTCTTTTGTTTTCCTTTGTTCAAATCTGTGGGGTTGGAGCAAAAGAGTGTAACAAAAATTCCTTTACTTCACCATCTTTTGTGGAAACCCTGAATCTAGTATGAGTTTTTAGAAATCCAGACTTGGCCCTGCTCCACCCATGGTCAAAGCCTTGACTGGGCTTTCATGGCTATTCAAAGATGCAATCTCAAAGCCCCAAGGTAGCTTCCAATGCTCTACATGATCTGGCTTTATTTAGCTCTCCAGTCTCATCTTGCTTCTCATTTGCCAAATCTAGGTGCTTCATTCTTTCTCACCTTCTTTTATTCTTTAAGATAACATTTGTTTTCCTTTTCAAATTATGAAAGTAACCATAGAGACTGGTGGAGACTTGGAAAATATATGTAAGTATAAAAGAGAAATAAAATCACTTATTTGTTTTTTTTACTATTGAGTTGCATGAGTTTCCCAAATATTTTGGATATTAACACCTTATCATACATATGGTTTGCAAATATTTTCTCCCATTACATAGGTGGTCTCTTCACTCTGTTGATTGTTTTCTTTGCTGTGTGAAAGCTTTTTAATTTGTTGTAGTCCCACTGTTTATTTTCGCTTTTGTTGCCAGCGCTTTTGGTTTCATAGCCAAGAAATTCTTGCCAGTGCTTGCCAATCAATGTCAAGGAGCTTTTTTCCTGTCTTCTTCAAGGAGTTTTACAGTTTCAGATTTTGCATTGACAACTTTAATCCAATTCAAGTTAATTTTTGTATAACATATCCGACATGGGTCCAATTTTATTCTTTTGCATGTGAATATCCATGCAAATACAATAGTGTTTCTCCAACACTATTGAAGAGACTTTCCTTTCTCCAATGTCAATCCTTGCCACCCTTGTTAAAGCTAATTTTACATGTGGGTTTATTTCTGGTCTCTAGTCTGCCCCATTGATCTGTGTGTCTGTTTTTTATACCAGAACCATACTCTTTTGATTACTAGAGTTTTGTAATATAGTTTGAAATTAGAGAATGCAATATCTCCAGTTTTGTTCTCCTTTCCAAAGAGTGTTTTGACTACTGTAGGTCTTTTGGGATTTCATACAAATATTAGAATTGTTTTTTCTATTTCTATGAAAATGCCATTTGAATTTTGATAGGGATTGCATTGAATCTGTATTTTCAACGATCACTTTGGGTAGTGAGAAAATTTATCAATATTAATTCTTTCAATTCATGAACATGAGATACATTTCCATTTATTTGTGTCTTCTATAATTTCCTTCATCAGTGCTGTGTAGTTTTCAGCATACAGATCTTTTGCCTCCTTGATTAAATTTATTCCTAAGTATTTTATTCTTTTGATATTATTATAAAGGGATCATTTTCTTAATTTCCTTTTGGATAGTTCATTGTTAGTGTATAGAAACACAGCTGATTTCTGTATGTTGTTGTATCCTGCAACTTTATTGAATTTATTAGTTCGAATAATTTTTTAATTGAGTCTTTAGGGTTTTCTATATATAAGATCATGTCATCTGTAAACAGACAATTTTATTTCTTCCTTTCAAATTTGAATGCCATTTATTTACTTAGCCTAGCTTCTCTGGCTAGGACTTCCAGTAGTATGTTGAATAGTAGTAGTGATAGTGAGCACCCTTGTATTATTTCTAATCTTAGAAGAAAAGCTTTCAGCTTTTCACCACTGAGTATGATGTTAGCTGTGGGTTTGTCATATATTGCCTTTATTATGTTGAGGCACATTCCTTCTATGCCTAATTTGTTGAGAGTTTTTATCATGAAAGGATAATTCAATAGCAAAAAGACAAAAAACTCTATTCACAAATGTGATAAGAACCTGAACAGACATTTTTTCCAAAGAAAACACACAAATGACCTACACATACATATGTAAAGGTGTGCAACATCACTAATGATTAGGGAAATGCAAATCAAAACCAAAGTGGTATATCATCTCATGCTGTTAAGATGGCCAGTAGCAAAAAGGACAAGATATAACAAATGTTGGTGAGAATGTGGAGAAAAGGAAACCCTAGCATACTGTTGGTAAGAATGTAAATTAATACAGCCATTATGGAAAAAAATATGCTGGTTCCTCACAAAATTAAACATGGAACTACCATACGATCTAGTAATCCCACTTCTGGGTATATATCCAAAGGAGATGAAATTGGTATCTCAAACAGGCATCTGCAAACCCGTGTTCATTGCAGCATTATTCATAATAGTCAATATATGGAAACAACCTAAGTATCCGTTGACAAATGAATAAAGAAAATGTGATTGATATATGTATATGTGTATGTGTATAGATATTCCATTGTGTATATATAGCACATATTCATATGTATATATCATATTATTCAGCCATAAAAAAGAATGAAATCCTGCCATTTGCAACAACATGGATGAACCTGGAGGACATTAAGATAAGTGAAATAATCGGACATAGAAAGACAAATACTATATGGTCTCACTTACATGTGGACTCTAAAGAAGTCGGACACATAGAGGCAAAGAGTAGAATGGTGGTTACCAGAGTAGGAGGTTGGGGGAATGGGGACATGTTGGTCACAGGGTACAATCTATAAGATGAACAAGTTCAGGGGATCTAATGTACAGCGTGGGTGGTGACGGATGTGTTAATCTGACTGTGGTAATCATTACATAACCTATACATATGTCAAATCGTGAGTATTCTCCCATGCTATCATTTCCCATCATCATATTTTAAGTTATAGTGAACATTAATAAGCACTTACTCTGTACACAGTACTACTGAGATAAGTACTTTACATGCATTTTCTCATTTAATCCTCACAACCATCCATGAGGTAAATGTTTTGACATTCCCATTTCACAGATAAGAAAATCAAGGCTTAGGGAGGTTAAGTAACTTGCCCAAAATCACACAGCTGGTAAGTGCTAGAGCTGAACCTGAACTCACATGAATAAGACTTAACACCTTTCCTGAAGTGTCAATTGAGTATTTTTAAAACATTGATTAAGTATTGAATAGATGGCAAAAAAATTTATAACTTATATGTAAGTATAGAGAATCACGATACAAAGAACAAAAATAACCCAACGCCCCATTTAAGTCACACACACTTGCCTGTGACAGATCCTCAAAATAGCCTTCATAGAAGTGATCACAATTGGTATTAAATAACATTGGCTCTAGGATTACAATTCCTCAATGTAAAGAAGACAAAATCTCCTCCACTGCTCAGGTTAGAGCAGGCCCTTTGCCTCTCCAGAAGGTCCAGATCAGTTGGGTGGTGTGAGTACAGTTCTGGTGGATGCTTCTCAGGTATGTCCTTCTCAGGAAACTTCTGCACCAAGAGAAGTAGGAGAAATCAGAGTAAGGTCACGCAATGAGGCAGCTTTAGTGGCCTTAGGAGCAGTCTTATCAAAGTGGGCAGTGACTGGGAGACAAGTGGGTAAAAACAGCTGGTGATGAACACTCTAGGTAGACAAGGTAAGGATGACAGCATAGCCAGTGACAGCACCTGTAGTGGCAGCAGGAAAGCTTAAGTAGCTAAGGAGAGGAGATAAGTTTAATTTGATACCTAATTGAGTGGCTCTGAGTCATTCTGAGGGAAGTGAATGAACTTTGAGGTTTTAGCAACTCTGTGAGGTTTAGGGAGCTCAGTGCCATTCCATTATCTTTCCATTATCAAAGCAATTTTTACCCACACCCCTGTCTGTCCATACTCCTGGCTAGTGTGGGCTGGGCAAGTAAGGATTAATCAATATTTAATAAAATGTAAGTTTCACTTCCCAGATTACTTACTTCATACAGGTGTAGGGGCTCATCCACTACTTTCTGCTGTCCTGTAGATGAACTTTAAAGTTGCATGAATTCTCCTTAATCAGGCAGGCACTTCCAATAGACCTGGACAAGCAGCATCTAGAAGCGATACCTTTGCCACCACCAGTGTCTGCACCTCTTCTCCACCACCTTGCACCAGTAACGTAGTTCAGAAAACTTCTCATTCCTTGACCGGACTGGTTTGCAATGGCCTTCTAAGCGTCATCCTTGCTTCTGGTCTCCCTGCTATATTTGCCACCAAATTCTTCCTGTTTAAATTATTTTTAATTATAGAAAATGGATCTATATTTCCAGTTAAAGTAATATAACGAGTTATGTTTAGAAAATTTCACTTCTATTTCTGTGCCCTCCACCCTGCTTTCCCCTCTCCTCTATAGGTAAATATTTTCATTAGTTCTTCATTTGTCCTTCAGTTATTTTTTTCATTTTTGGCAAATACAAGCAAAATGTGTGTCTGTGTGTATTTATTAGTATTTTCTCCCTTTCTTAAATATAAAATAGCATGCAAAATACGTTAGGTTGTATCTTTTTTCTTAATGGCATATCATGGAGATGCATTTATGTATAGAAATCACCTTTGTTCTTTTTTATGGGAGCATAATATTCCATTATGGGAATATACTATTCTATTTCCAACCTATCTTCTGTATTGAACATTTGGGTTATTTAAAATACTTTTATTGACACCTAATTTAATAAAAAATAAATTTGGTAGCAATGTCACTCTCCTGCTCAAAAAACGCTGGCTTTCTACCACTTGCAGAATCCAAGTGGGTCTTTGTTAAAGTCATCCCAGTCTATCTTTTTCACCTTTTTTTTCTCCGCACCATACCCACGCTTTGTAATTATCCTCTATGTGGCCAGCGTTCTAGTGGAACCTGCTCTTCTCGATTCTCTCAATTTATCCTGTATATTCGCTTCATGCAGTTTCTCTTCGCACCCAGCACGTTATTCTTCTTTCATTCGCATACATCTTCACTCTTGCCCCTTCATGTTGAATATGTAAATTTGATTCCCTCAATGCCTCAGAAGAAAAGTACTTCGTCCTTCACCAAATTCTGGCCTGGGGATCCCCTTCCTTTCTCCCTGTCCCCACTCTCCACGACTTCCCCTACAGCTGAAATTAATTCTTCCACCCTGGTCTTCCCTAACAGCACTCCATGCTTGCTATTTTTTATATTTCATTTTTGCAACCTTACATCTTGCAGTATTGTTCTGGTTAATTTATGTTATTCTTCCCCCCTCCACCCTCAGTACCCTCACACGGATAAAAACAATTTCTGACAGCAGCTCCTTCTACCATGGTAAAGTGATCAATTGTATATTCCTTGAATGTTGTTTTTATTAAATGTCTATAAAAATAAAGCACAATAATAACCAGGGCCAACATTGCTTATGGCTTTGAGAAACAAATGAATGTCGGGAGGGCATGGTGGCTCACGCCTGTAATCCCAGCTTGAGGGCTGAGATGGGTGGATTCGCTTGAGCTCAGGAGTTTGAGAACAGCCTGGGCAAACTGGTGAAACCCCTACTCTCTATAAACAATACAAAACTTAGCCAGGCATGGTTGGTGTGTACCTGTGGTTTCCAGCACTCAGGGAGCTGAGGTGGGAGGATCACTTGACCCAGGAGACAGAGGTGCAGTAAGCTGAGATCCACCCACCTAACACTCCAGCCTGGGTGATCAGAGTGAGACCCTATGTCAAAAAAAAAAAAAAAAAAAAAAAAAACTAATGTCCTCATCCTTATTACTTTGCTTTGTTTTACTCAGCTGAGTGGTGGGTGAAGGGCCTAAAGCAATTACGCCTAAGAATTATCTGAACAATGGACGGTCCGTTATTTTTGTGTTGTGTATGCATATTTATGTCGTTTTAAACTTACGTCATGCTTTGACACCATCAGCTTTAACTCTTAACAGCTTTTTGTCAGCTACACTAAATTTCAAATTATGCTATCTTAGATTCCATCCAGAATGACTGCAAAGCACTTGTAGAGTTTAAGTGTTTTGATTGATAACGTTAAAATCAGCATTTAAATTTAAGGACATGACCAAACTCAGAGCAGGCATTACATGTTGGTACTTTTGTACAGCAATTATAGCCTCAATAAGCCTAAAAAATATCTAAGGACATGAGTTTATCACTGCCCACATGAAATTTACATGGCAGATTCAAACTATTTATGGGGTCTCTACCAGGTGTAGCAGATTGATCTGTATAAAATACACTAAAAGCCTTTGGAAATAATTTACTTTCTTTCTGTTATAGGGAAAAAAAAATCACAATTTTTATAAACCATCATAAGAAAAGTTTTAATAAGCTTTTCAAGGGAAATTTAGACAATTCAATACAAAGTTTCTGATTCTCAGCCGGGCACAGTGGCTCATGCCCGTAATACCAGCACTTTGGGAGGCTGAGGCAAGAGAATCGCTTTAGCTCAGGAGTTCGCAACCAGCCTGAGAAACATGGTGAAATTTTGTCTCCACAAAAATTACAAAAAACTAGCTGGGCATGGTGGCAGGTGCCTGCAGTCCCAGTTACTTGGGGGCTAAGGTGGGAAGATCACTTGAGCCCAGGAATTTGAGGCTGCAGTGAGCTGAGATCGCGCCACTGCACACCAACCCTGGGCAACAAAGTGAGACCCTGTCTCAGTAAATAAATAAATAAAGTTTCTGATTCTAGAGATAAAAGCCTTTTCAAACATTTGGGAAGACTCTCAGGAATCACATCAACACTGACAGGATTCTGTCAAGTTCTAATTGACATGAATACTTTTGGTGAGCTAACAAATGTTAGCTGTGCTAGGTCATATATTCAATTCATGTATGGATCCTAGAGCCTATACCTTAAAAGGTTTATAATCTCATTAAGTGTATAAAATTTCTCAATGAGAGAACTGTCAAAGAATTCGTTGGTCCACCACGGACACTGTCCAAGGTGATGACCATGAAAATAAATAGAGCCCATGCATAGCCCTAGCACAGAACTCCCATTTGTAGCATTGTTCCTAGCACTTCATAAATATTCATGAGATTAACAAATACATATTGGAGATATTGTGGAGAAAAAAGACTAAACCGCTTGACTTTGTGGTAAATTGTATGTGGGAGGCAAAGGAGAGGAGAAAAAGCAAAGTGATGAAGTTAGGAACCTGGGCAGCTGATGGGGGCCCTTGGATGGTAATACTGATAGCAATTTCAAGAAAGCAATATGACCTCAGGTTTTGGCAGATTAGTGTTCAAAAAGCACTGAACCTGGCCCCAGAAATTGTGAATTAAAATTGTTAAGTCACATCTTAAAGGTAAGGTACACAGATGAAGATTTGAAAAGCATAGAATTCCAAGCAATGGTTAAAAATGAAGCAAATGAGTTCATCTATGGGAGAGACTATAGCAGAAACGATTTTAAGCAGTCACCTAGCAATGCTGTTAATGAACACTATTACCTGAACATTTTTGTTGACCTTATTAGGGTTGTTCTCCCATTGGTGTTAGTAGGTGCTCCGTAGAGATAAATAGTAAAGATACCCCAATTCTGAGAAAGAACCATTTTAGTGCCAGAATTTCAGGGGCTTCCCAAGTAGTCTGTTCAATTTGTGATCAGATGAAATATGGTCAGTTCATATTCCATTCCATGTTTAAAGCTTACATTTTTCTAAAAACATTGATCTGGCTATCTCTAAGCCAGTGGAAGCAGAAACTTACTGTGAGTCAGGGTTGCTCTGGCTGAGGTTTATGGACGGTCTCTTCCAGTCTCTCATTTAAATCCCTCCCTGCCTTCCTGTAGCACAAGTTGTAAAGTGCTCTGTAACCCCGTGACCAGGAGAAATGAGAGGCTCTGCTGAGACTGTAATCTCACTCTAAACAGGTCTCCGGCAAGGGCTGGTGAGTGGTGATACATCATGCAGCTCTCTCCTCTAAGGCGCCCAGTGTCACCTCCACAGTGCTCTTCACTCCTGCTGGAAGACAGCAGAGCTTCCGGCTAGCACCAGACCGAGGTCTCCTGCGCGGTAGCATGCACAGTGCATTAGCTGCTGAGCAATAGGCCTGGCCCACAGCCTAATTATTAACATTTGAAAGTCGGATGCTGGGCGACTTCAGCAATAGCTTCTATGACATTAGAAAATATAGATTTTTAGGCCGGGCGCGGTGGCTCAAGCCTGTAATCCCAGTACAATGGGAGGCTGAGGTGGGTGGATTGCTTGAGGTCGGGAGTTTGAGACCAGCCTAGCCAACATGGTGAAACCTCAGCTCTACTAAAAATACAAAAATTAGCCGGGTGTGGTGGCGGGAGCCTGTAATTCCAGCTACTTGGGAGGCTGAGGCAGGAAAATTACTTGAACCCGGGAGGCAGAGGTTGAAGTGAGCTGAGATCGCACCACTGCACTCCAGCCTGGGTGACAGAGTAAGACTCTGTCTCAAAATAAATAAATAATCAAAGTAAAAAATATAGATAGATTTTTCCTCTCATACTTACTGGACAGACCTATTACATATTAGTTTCTGCATATACTGTCAGTGTGATTGGAGAAGACATTTCCACCATGACTACTGTGACTATTGATCACAGCAAGGACAAGTCACATTTTTCTGGGACAGTAAATACTAAACACATATTGGAAAATAAATAAAAGAAATACTCACTTGACTATTATTTTAAATACAAAACTAATATTAATTGTATTTATTTAACGATTTAGGTGCTAGGTCCTGTAAAATCAAAACACCATTAAAACCCCTCATTGTGGATAGTATCCGTGTCCATAGAACTTTTTACGTAAGGCAGACAGACATTAGAGCTACATCTCACACATTCAATCAATAGGCCATAATGATTCATAAATATAGAGAATTCACTTAAACGTCTGACCTTTCAGCCTCTGAAAAAGCCTTCGGAGTTCCAAGGATTTGCTAATATGCACTTAAGAGAATATTTTAGGCTGGACATATCAGATGCTGGACAATAGGGGTTACCTTTCAGAAAAGGAATTTCTTCCACACCCTGTCCGACACATGAACCTCAGCTGAATGTGGCTCTGGGGAGAGAAAAAGGGTTACTTAACGCCAGATCCAACATTTTCCTGCAGTCACTGACAAATTCTGATAAGTCACATCCTGAGTGTGGTTAGTGCTGTCATGTTGCTCCTTTCTCCAAGGAAGCCAAGGACCAACACATCCACCGAGTGCTCAGCAGATCATGGGAGGGAAGCATCTGTTACAGAGACACAACAGTGAGATGGTTTGGAATTGCTCCCATTGTTAATTTTCATTGTATCTAGGGTTAACCCTAGATAACCCTCTCATTAAGGACAGGTGCTTGCCTGATCTCTGGTTCATTGATTGAAAGTTCTTTTGTACTGTGGCTGCAAGAGGAATATATACATATTCAAAATTATTCACTTCATTATCTTATGTCTCAGCTGTTTCACCTGAAAAGCTAAAAGAATAATAAGAAGAATATCCAGGACAAAGTGGCTGTAAAAAAGTGATAAACACAAATATTTAATAAGTACTTTAGGTAATAATAATAAAAATAATAATACTTCACATGTGTAGAATAATTTATACTAGGTAATGCTTTGTAATTCACTTTGCATACACTATATAGGACATTTAAATCTCAAAGCTAACCTACAAAGTGTATAAATACTGTATAAATGATAAATAACTAATACCAAAAGCAAATTCGTTTAAAAATTAACTTTACAAATGACATTATTTTAAATGAATGGAAAATCATTCTTTTAGTAATTTAACATTGGCACCAACACCCCAGAAAGATCGACGATTTGACCTCGGCTTTAAAGTTGTCTTCATTGTTAATTTCCATAAAAACCTTAACATTGTCTAATTATAGGGTTCTGCATTCATTGATCTCACTAATTCAACTGTTTTATCTGAGTACCTCTCCTGAATTGATAAATCTAAATTGCACATTTTCTAAACTGCTAAGCTCAGGAGAAATCTTGAAGGTGGCCCAGATGGCTGTTGGAGTCTTTTGCTTCCATCTAGCACCATCTACTGTAATTTTGCAATATTGGATTTATTGTCCTTTTCTCAAACTCATGATGTTCCAATTCCTTTACACCCTGTCCAGGCATTACTCAGTCCAACACAGGATTAAATGTATGGTTAAATTGAAAACTAAGCAATTTTAGTAGCAAAACATACTAAAGAGGCATTTAAACTTCATGTTGCCATTCGATTTTATCATCAAGGAATAGGATTCTCAGATAGCCTGGATCATCTTGAAGTCTGTTGTTGCATAAGCTATATTTTTGCTAGAAGTCTTTCTAAAGGGAATGAGTAGTTACATATGAAAAAAACTGTAAAGACTTTGCAATTGCTTTGTCCCAGAAGAATGTGTTTTCACATGATTCACACAACTTATCGTTTTATCATTTGTCTGCCTCCCTGGAAGTAATAGGACATAAAGAGAATGAAATCAATATTCTTTTCTACTTGCCTAGCACAAATGGATACTTACTTGGGGTCAATAGTCCTTTTGAAGGTTTTATGTAATGTTCAAAAATACCTCTGCACGAGGTAGGGAGAGGCCAGAAGATGGAATGATGAGGGAAACATACAGTTAACTGTGGTCATTATCAAGGTCCTGTCTTTTGTTTGGGGCTGTGGATTCGCAGTTGCTTATTACAGTATTCAAACTAACCAAAAAATAGAATGAAAAATTAAAGTAAGTCATAAAGGGACCAGCGATGGAGTTAGTCATAGACCAACTCCTTGCTCCTGCAGTCCAATGCTAAAAGGAAAAAAAGAAGAAGAGAAACTACTCCTACTTTGATTTGCATATTGGAAACTGAAGACTTTCTGCCTAGTGAGTTTTGCCAACTGAGGCAACAATCCAAGTTGGACCCTCAAGACTAGTTAGGGGATACCTACCTAGGTTCCTGATCTCCAAAGGAGTTTCCAGGTCACAAGCCTCTCTGCAGGCTACTCTATCTTTATGTGTTACTGTGACGCTGATTGGCCTAAAGTGCAGCACTCCTCTCATCAGGAGACGATACATCATCAAGAGACAGGCACAAGAAGGCAACACTGTTCATGGTAGCTCCAAACTCGAAACAATCCAAATATCTGCCAGCAGTAGAATGGATCAATGTGGTATATTCACACAACGGAATACTCTATAGCAGGGATGTCCAATCTTTTGGCTTCCCTTGGCCACATTGGAAGAAGGATTGTCTTGGGCCACACATAAAATATACTAACAATAGCCGATGAGCTGAAAGAAAATCTCAAAAAAATCTCATAATGTTTTAAGAAAGTTTATGAATTTGTGTTGAGCCACATTCAAAGCCATCCTGGGCCATATGTGGCCCATGGGCTGCAGGTTGACAAACATGGCCTACAGCAAAAAAGGAAGAAAGAAAAAAGAGAACTACAGCTCCCACAGCATCACGGATGAAGCTCACAAATACAACACTGAATGTAAGAAACCAGATGCAAAATAATATATACTACATAATTGCACTTACACAAAGTTTGCAAAACCAGCAAAATTAAACTATGTTTGAGGAATGCATGCCTAGGTGGTAAAACTATAAAGAAAAGTGAAGATGCCATTATCATAAAAGTCAGATTAGTGGTTACCTTTGAGGGAGTGATGAAGTGATTAGAAGAACACGTGAAGAGGGGGCCTCTGAGGTGCTAGCAAATGTTCTGTTTCTTGACCTGTGTGTTTGTTTGATGACAATGTCTTTAGTTAACACTTCTATATACTTCCCTGAATTTGTGGTATATTTCACAATACAAAACAGTTTAAAACAAATAACAAAACCTTCTTACGGATCTCTATTGCCCACCCAATTCTTCACCGTATTAATTGGAGCTCCCTTTGTCTGCTCCCAGCTACTGGTCTTGTCTGACTTCATCATCTCTCCATCATGACACCATGTTCAGATCATATTGTACTCTTCAGTGACTTTTTTTTACTTTTTCTACTTCCTTGCCCACTCCCTTCTCTAACCCCATTCCCACCCATTGAATTCACACCTATCTTTAAGGAATAGCCAAACCAAGACTTCCTTCATGAAATCACCCTTGAACTCCTTGGTCAAAAGTAATATCTCCTGCCTCTACATTCTTATTTCCATTTGGACATTCCTGATAGCAGTTACCATATTCACCTTGGTCTTGTAGTGTATGTGTGTGTGTGTGTGTGTGTGTGTCCTCTTTTTCCATAAGCAACACAGCTCTGAGCACAGTACGTTCTCAATAAATGTAAAATAAATTCACTCTTTGGTAGAGAAATGAGAATTTGCTGTTTGGTTTGTCCACAGGAAAAAAGTCACTTTTGTTATGGGGATGCTGAAAAATAACTCAACCCATCCAGCAGAGTATACTGGCTGTTATGTGGGTTAGGCTACGCAATTCTGGGAACTAGCTTGCAGCTCCCAACTAGGTTATACAAGTTACTCTATACTGCTGGTTCCAAATCAGTTTTGTGTAATGTATCTGGAAGGCTCTAGAACAAGATTGTTCTACCCGCGGCCCACGGGCCACATGCGGCCCAGGACGGCTTTGAATGTGGCCCAACATAAATTTGTAAATTTTCTTACAACATTATGAGATTTTTTTGCGACTTTTTTTTTTTTTCTCATCAGCTGTCATTAGTATTAGTGTATTTTATGTGTGGCCCAAGACAATTTTTCTTCTTCCAGTGTGGCCCAGGGAAACCAAAAGATTGGATGTACCTGCTCTAGAAGCTATAGGGAATTCATAATGCACATGGAGATATTCTGTCTGCATGTGAGTGTTTATAGAGATCACACACAGAGCCACGACTCTGTGAGCATGTATATGAGTGTATGTGTGCATAGGGGCGGGCATAATGTGTAATTACTTTGCAAATTACTTTGTAAATCCACAATTTACAAATGTGTATGTTATTTGTAACATACACATTTATTTGTGTGTTATTTGTAACACCTCACCCTCCCCTCCACAAAGTCTGTGGATCGGTCAGAGGAGAGAATAAAACTGGGCATTAGAGAACCTCACTCTTGTCACCCAGGCTGGAGTGCAGTGGCGTGATCTCGGCTGACTGCAACCTCCACCTCCCAGGTTCAAGCGATTCTCGTGCCTCAGCTACCCAAGTAGCTGAGATTACAGGTGTGGCCCACCAGGGCTGGCTCATTTTTTGTATTTTTAGTAGAGATGGAGTTTCACTATGTTGCCCAGGCTGGTCTGGAACTCCTGGGCTCAAGCAATCCACCTGCCTTGGCCTCCCAAAGTCCTGGGATTACAGGTGCGAGTCACCGTGCCCTGCCTAGAAAAGACTCTTAAGGCAACCCACAAAGTTATTTGTAAGTTGGTTAGCTATCTGTATCCATAAGGATATTCATAAGTTAGTAATTCCTGAGTCAAGAAATACCTACATTGTGACTGTGTGTGTATGTGCTATGGCTTATTTTTAGGGGCCTGTTCATTCGCAAATGAACATGTCTATTTTGGTTGACTTCACACAATCATTCAAAAGTAACTGAAGTATCGCCAAATTTTGAAGGCGGGCTTATAGTAATGCAAATGCTGACTTAGATAGAAGTTAAAGCTAAATAGAAAAATAAACAATGAACCTTTTAGAGAAATTCCTTGAGAACATTACTTGGGTTACTTTGAAAGGCACAGAAAGTATCTTTGGATAAAGTGTCCTGTTGATCTGTTTAGCTCAAGTTAGAATTAATTGTTCAGATGCAAGTGTAGGGAGAGGGGAGATTGACATTAGTGGTTGTTGTGCAGGACCGTTAGTATAGTTATAGGATCACAAATAAGTTACTTTTACATGTGGACTCTAAAATGCATTATACACATATGAAGTATTAGATGCAAAGTATAGTTAATGGCTAACAAATGTTTGAAATTCAAAGTAATTCCAGGAAAGCAGGAATGAAATGAGTCCATGTTATATTCATTACGCAAATGGCCTCAAACATTTGAGATGTTTCCCAAACATCCTGTGAATTGCTGGCTTCAACATGTTGCAATTGAGTTGGTTTAAATATTATTAAGAAAATTAAGTAGAAGTCGTCAAGACAATATACCTACAATGATCTGTGAAGGAGTACTTTTAACTTAGAAACAGGAGAAGTTTCCTTGTACTTTTTCTCAGGTTCTAGATGAAGTATAATTCAAGAAATGAAGTCATATGATTAGAAAATATCATTAACATTCTTTGTTATTATTTCATGACCTTTTTTATGATTTGGATAGTTTCTTTATAAGTCCCTTATGCAAACTCTAAACCTAAATGGTTATCTCTGTCTTCAAAGACTTTGGGACTGCCTGTGAATTTTATGTAGTTATCCATAAGGGAACACAGCAAAAAGATAGGCTGCTGTTCGATTTTACTTTGAATTTGCTAGTTTAAAATTGTTGCAGCTACATTTTTCATTGAGTTTCTCTGAAGAAATGTGGAGTTTTGCTTTTGAATTCCAAGACTGTTCTTTTTTATTTTATTTATTTATTTTTTTACATTATCATTGTGTCATTGGCAGTTTACAAGTATTTTTCAGTTGTGGATGCTGAAGAAAATGAAATAAACCATAACAAAAATAATTTTGTCCAGGTGGTACATAAATCAGTTGAGGAAACACAGTTCTTTGTGGCAAATAAAAAACATATGTATTACCTAGTGCACTGAAATGTTATTATTCATCAAACGAGTGTTATAGATGTGTTAGGATTTAGATACGTGAGGGAGAAGAATATTTGGGTAGAACATAGCAATATTGCATGTTTTACTTAATGTAGAATAATTGGAAACAAATATGTAAGGAATTTTATATGAATTAGACAAAGCCAAATTTCATTTCAAGGATATATGGGGATTTCACCATTAGGAAGATTATTTGCTATTTTCTCTTAATTTACTATTTGTTTGGGTTTTTGTTTATTTGAGACAGGGTCTTGCTTTGTCGCCCAGATTGGAGTGCTGTGGTGTGATCATAGCTCACTGCAGCCTTAAACTTCTGGGGCCAAGTTATCCTCCCACCTCAGCCTCCCAAGTAGCTAGGACTACAGGCGAAAGCTACCATGCCCAGCCACGATTTATTGATTACTACCGAACATTACTATCAAACTCCAACTAGAGAATTAAAAAATAAAAACCAGAGTGGATACAATGCAAACTAGAAAAATATCTGATTACCATTATAATCTGGAAGTAATACAAATGTTTAATTATGTGTATGTGTCTATGCTTGCGTGTATTTAGAGTATATGGATATGCAATGCATTTTTTATTTGACTAGTTACTGTGGTACTTAAATTATTTTTCTAAACTGAAACAGACACTTTTATCTATGTTCTTTCTGCATTTATGTATACAGATTATGCTATATTATTTTATTTTTTCCTTATTAATGTATTGTTTTATAATTTTCTGATTGTTTTGTATGTTTTGCTACCCAATTTAATTACAACTTAAATATATTTTGTAACTTCTTTTGTTACCTTCCTTCAACTACTCTCATAAACTACTTAATACATAAGACATTTAGGTACTTAAAAGTGCTTTTAAACAAATTAATGAATTTATTTATTTGCTATTATTTACTTTTGAGATATCTTTGTAAATTTGGCTAAGAGTTTAAAAATCTGATGCAGGAATATAAAAACCTTTAGAAAGTTATACTTTACAGCCAATCATTTTTATATTTTCACATTTTTTCATTTCTTTGCATTTTTTTTATATTCTATGCCAATTTTGCATCAAAGGCAGGTGTTCCAGGTTTTACTGAAAGTAAGTGAAATATAATTTTGCTCCTTTGCTATGACATTTACTGAGCAGGAAGGAGCTATCTTAATTTTAATTTTTAAAACACTTTTCATGCATTATTTTTGTCCTCAAAATATTTCTTGATTTAATCAGGATTTTTATAATGTATCCCAGATTATAGCATCTAGTGGCAACTTTTTAAAGTGGAAAATTTCTAATTATTTTTCTCCTAAATCAAAACCTATCATGTATTTGTAATGAATTTAATATGAATTAAATAAATGCTGTAATCATTAACTTCTTAAATGAGCTTGATATGTTTATCACTGAAAATGAAGTTTTGTCCTAAGACATTTGTTGATTTGTTATGCACAAGTCATTTCATCTTTGATGATAAATTCAATCTCTCTGTTGTTTTTGTTTTTGTTTTTGTTTTTGAGACAGAGTCTCCCTCTGTCACCCAGGCTGGAGTGCAGTGGTACGATCTTGGCTCACTGCAACCTCCACCTCCCAGGTTCAAGCGATCCTCCTGCCTCAGCCTCCCGAGTAGCTGGGATTACAGGTGCTCGCCACCACACCCGGCTAATTTTTGTATTTTAGTAGAGACAGGGTTTCACCATGCTGGCCAGCCTGGTCTCGAACTCCTGACCTCAGGTGATCTACCCGCCTTGGCCTCCCAATTCAATCTCTTTAAGTTTCTTCTTACCCTCCCCTTCCTCCTCCTTCTCCTCCTCCTTCTTCTACTTCACCTGAAAGTCATAAAGGGGTACAAGTAATAAAAATAAATTCTCAGAGAGTTATGAACATCTTGAAAAATAACATAGGTTAGAAAAGATCTGTGTGAATGATGACACAAAACAAAACCAGAATGTTCTTTCTCGTGTAAGAGTATTTTACATTAATACATGTGTTTATTCATTTCAGCACACAGATTGGTTTTAAAAAATCCAAGACTTAATGGAATCAATTAATATAGGTTAAAATTGTCACATATGTAATATCATATTTTATAACATCAGAACTCTTGATATAAACCTGTCATGATATGAAGATTCAGATTTAAGGAATATGCGTATCCCCTGTGGTTGTGCCTGAGTATATGAGTGTGTTAGGTGGTCAAATATCAAATGGAAGAGGGGGGACTTGATTGACATAGTGTTACTTGACTTGTCACCTAGTCACACTTCACACAATGCTGGGTTTTAAAAGTGAAACCAACTGATAATTAGAATATGTTGGCAGGAGTTTCTATCTTGAATCTAGCTTAGTGCTTAGAACATGGCTGAATGTGCTGAATTAATGAATATTTGGATGACGTATGAACCACTTTATTAAAGCGTTAAGATTGGCCTATTGCCTTATAATTCTGGATCCTTACAAATAGAGGGTGATATTGATTTGGAAGGTGCTTTAGGAAATCTTGGTTCACAGTTGGTGTGTACTTTGTGGGATGTGTAGTGGAGGGTAATGGTGACAGGGCACATTCTTCACCTCATTCAGCTTTGGGACCAGAAAAGCAGGGGCAAGTGTTTCAAGGAAGTAGGGCAATCAAAGAACTGATGGCTTTTTCGTGGTTAAAGGCACTCAGGTTTTATGACATTTTCAACATCCTCTAGTGAAAATAAATAATGTCACAATTTGTCAGATGAGTGGTCCACCAACCTTGTGCTATCTCTGAAGGTGATACCAACGCTTTCAAAGAATGTGGCAATTTGTATCCATGACATCATCCTCAGAGGCTAGGGATGTAACCTGAACCTGCCTAATTTCCCCTCAGTGAACAGTTATGGTTCTGTTATCAGTGAATTTATCTATATTTGCCTTGACCACATTTACCTTCTCATCCTGCCCAGCTTAGTGAGTATAATGAGTTCCATGTGTTTACTAGTTACTGCATAGACAAGTTCTTCATGTTTCTTCCAAAACCATACCCTGTAAGTTTTACGGTAGACTGTGCATTCCAGACTTTCATCAGTAAGTTCATGTTCACCCTGGTCATACCTTCTTCTTGATGTCTTGGGTGTTGAACACATCCCCTGTATTGTCATACAAAGTAATTTTCTTACGTCTGAAATACACTTGTGTATTTAAAGTTCTGAAAATTATTTCATCAAGAAAAGAGTTTTCAGTGTTAGATTTTGGAAATTCCCAACTACCTCACAATAGATTGGTTTTGTAACAAAGACAAAGATTTGGTACGCAAACACTCCTAGCCAGAGCACATACAGACTTTCATAATTCACTCATATATACCAGTCTAACCCTCAATATGTGATAAAAATTGATTATCCATTTAAAGTTGTTTCATGGTCCATGCATGCGTTTCCACTGGTGTTTTAAGTGGCTTTACATAGAGTGAAATAGCATTACTTAAACAGTAAAGTATAAACATAATATGGTTCGTTTATTAAGGTCCCAATGCTGCAGCTGGAAGGCATCTCAAGCAGTCTTGATGCATAGAAAATATCAATGTTCTTCATTTCATAACTACTGAGACAATTTAGATACCTCACTGTGGACTATGATTCTTCTCTTCTTCCTCTCTTGCAAATGATAAGACCCTATGCTTTTTTCTTTTTTTCTAATTCAAGCCATTTCAAGTCGGCTATGCATTGCTCACACAAGTTGTTTGGTAACAAATATTGTAGCTTAAATTTCAGAGTGAATTGAAATCCATTTCAATGTAAAAGGCAGGAGTTGTTATCTTTGTTGATGGTTATTGAGAAGAGGGAATTTGATCAGCAAGATCATGAAAAAAAAGGCAAATAAAACTATTGAGATTTTGCATAAAATCCTAGTGAAATTACTCAAATCTGGTCTACTTTGAGCCTTGGTTATATCCAAAAACATCAGGGATGCTTGTTGTAGCAGACACTGTTAGTGCCCCACCTGGACATTCACCATCTCTGTGCAAGTCAACCAGATGGCCCTCAACTGAACACAGCTGCAACTCTTTGTCTTTGGACTTTCTCTGGTTGCCAGAGCCACCTTAGTTCACCTATTTGTCAACCTGGAAGTGCCGGAGAGTTAACAATTGAAGTTGACAAATATCCCATCTTACCTGTATCCTGAGGTGAAAATCTTGAGTGAATGCTTTATTGGCTTTCTCCCCTTCCTCACTCCCCATCAGTGCTTCCCGGCATTACCTCCCAAATAAACTGCATGCTCTCACACTCCCGCCTCAGGGTCTGCTTCTGAGAGAGTTCAGTCTTAGACAATCTTATATCTATACACACACGCGCACACACACACACACACACACACATATATATACACACACACATATATATCGTGGTGATATATGATATACTGTATATATGATACATATATTTCATGTACTTCATGGTGTGTGTGTGTGTGTGTATTAGGTGGTCAAATATCAAATGGAGGAGAGGAGACTTGATTGACATAGTGTTACTTGACTTGTCACTTAGGCACACTTATATATATACATATTACATATATATACACACACCATGAAATATATATTTCATATATATATGAAACAACTTTAAATGGATAATCAATATATATATTCTCCAGTCAAACCTCAGGTCAACTGAATCAGTATCTGAGGGGAGTGAGGTCCAGGAAATCCATACTTTTAATACATACAGTTATCCTCATGTGTAGCTCAGTTTAGGAAACACTGCATGCTTTCACCACAATTTCTATTTCCCAGCAGATCTCAACAGTGAGAAGGAGAACTAGAAATGGCTTTCAGAACATGGCCGCTGTATTAGTCTGTTCTCATGCTGCTAATAAAGACATACCCAAGACTGGGTCATTTATAAAGGAAAGAGGTTTAGTTTAATTGACTCATAGTTCAACATGGCTGTGGAGGCCTCAGGAAATTTACAATCATAGCGGAAGGGAAAGTAAACACATCCTTCTTCACATGGCCACAGGAAGGAGAAGTGCTGAGCAAAGTGGGGAAAACCCCTTATGAAACCATCAAATCTCATGAGAACTCACTTACTATCACAAGAACAGCATGGAGGTAACCACCCCCATGACTCAATTACCTCCCACTGGATTCCTCCCACAACATGTAGGGATTATGGGAGCTACAATTCAAGATGAGATTTGGGTGGGGACAGAGCCAAACCATATCAGCAGCCATCAGTGAAGTGGTATTCACAGTGCTAAAACATGGTTTCTACCACATTATTCTTGCTGGGAGTCCCACAAATTGAAGGAAACTGTAGGTGAAGTTTGGATTAGGGCAACCTGCCCAGATATTTCTAGACTTGAGGAGGTCATTCTGTTTGTTTTCTTTCCCATGTGGATGCTGTGAGTTAAGCAGAGGATCCTGAGTTGGCTACACATCAAAATCACTGGCATGCACTTAAAACTAAACTGCCTATTTATAATTTACTCTGGCTGATCCTAAGAAAAAAAGTGGTCTTCTACTATGCCATTCAAGACAGAAGCCCTCACTATTTAACAATGAAGAATAATACTAACTGAATTTAGGGGCAAGAACCTTGTTGTACCTATTAATATATTTTACTAAATACAAATAAAATCGATCCAAAACCCGCCCCAAACCTGTGCCAAACCAAGAATAATTGGTTCAGAGTTATTCACCAGAAAGTATTGATGTACTTAGAAGTACTGATAGTTCAGAATTCACCAGGGCCATTTCTGAATCTCTAGCTTTAAAGATACAAGAATAATTTTGAGAAGTCTGAACAAAGTCACTTTGAAACCTAAAGAACAAAAGATTTTCTGGGTTGAATGTAGAAGGAACTATGTTTGTTTAATCTGGAGAAGATACTACTAGTGGGGGATAAGAACAAATTGTCATCGAACTGGGTCTTGAAGACGGGGCTTGTTGTAAGCATATATTTTAAATAAAGATTCATTCATTTAATTCAATTTATACCTTTAAGTTTCTAATATGGACTCGGTGCTATGCTAGAGAGATGGGATACGAAGGTGGGTTGGATGTGACTCTAGCTTTTAATAAATTCACTGGTAGACAAAATGAAGATCTAGGTGTTTTTTTCTTAAAATATAAATCAATAAAGCATTGCATTCCTGTAATGAACAGAATGCCAAAGAACTGCAGAGGAGAGAGGGGGGCTAATTAACATAATGTATATAGAAAAAGGTATGTGCAATTGCTTTTAAACTATAAAGCACTGCACAAATGTTCTTATTTTGGGAACAGTTGTGCTTAGGGAAGGGTGAAGGTGGTGGTTAAGGAAGATGTCAGAGAGAAAATGACTTTTGACCTGGGTCTTGAATATGGGAAGGCTTTCAACAGGCAGGGGAAGGAGCAAACGTCAGACAGGCAGTGGGACCAGTGTGGGCAAAGCTTGGAAACTGCTAGGGTAGACTGAGAAGTGTCATTCCAGGCCTCTCCAGATGCTTCTGCTCCATCGTTTCTTCCAGTTATCCAAAAGAAAATCCCAGATCCCATGGAACCTTTTCAATACCACTTACAAAGTCAAGCCAGGAAGCACAATGACTACGTAGCACCTGCCACTGGTGCTTGGCCCATAACCTATCTGATCCATAAAACATTTCCATGCACCTCAGCCCCATTTCCAATGATCAGTACCTACATCTTTATGAGTGGATTGTCGTCAGGCTGTTGGAATCCCCTGTGCTTGGCTCATGAGAGAGGGTTGACCCCTGGGGGCAGAGGAAATAATCAATGACTGCCAGGTGTGGCGTATGGATAGCCCAGCCTCCCCATCTCTCAGGTGGAATATTTTGGAGGCAGGCAAAAAAAAAAAAA
>NW_016816550.1:423391-439205 GCF_001698545.2 Rhinopithecus bieti | reverse complement strand
AAAAAAAAAAAAAAAAAAAAAAAATCAAAAAGCTTGCAAGCTTGTGTTTGGGGTCTGTTGCTCACTGTCTATCAAATTCTAGATGTTTGTTCTAAACATTTTCCACTCTCCCCAAGGCCACCAAATTCTTCCTGCCTTCATTTATCTGTCTTCACCAACACAGGCATCCACGTGAACTTGCTGACTTTTCATCCTCGTAGCCTCAGTATCTCTGGATCTTTATACACCTGCTCCTCACTGATATCAGAGAAGGCACGCTTACAAACTACAAATGCAGCACACCTGCTAATAACATTTGGCTAATGTTAGCCAAATCTCCTACTCCTAGGCCAGCCCCTTATTCTGTGTCCATGATCTCATCTACTTCTCCCTCTTTGTGATGCTTGAGCTCTTCTTGGACCCTTCCCTGTCATCCTAAGTCATTCTCACTCTGCTGATTTTTTTATTTTTATTGAATTGCATATACACATTTCCTCTATCTTTAAGAACAAATAATATCCCCAAAATATCCCTGCCCCCAAATATTCCCTTTACCTTCCTTCTGTGAAATACTAGTCCATCTCCCTTCCTATCTTCCCCAGGCTTCTGGAAAGCTTAATCTACACCTGTTCCCTCTGCTTCAATACCTATTCTCTCTGATAATTCCTTGTAACCTAATTCTATTTCCTCAGAACCAATCTCCACCTGGCTTTAAGGGTTTACCAGGGACCATCTATTGCATCTGTGGGGTTTGCAGCCCCTGTGTCCATTGGTATTTCAGGCATCTCTCTACTCTTCTCTGATGTGTTTTTCTCCCTCAGCTTTAAGCGGAAGAATTTACTCCTTTAAACATCCATTTTCTACCCTATGTCTGATGGGTGCCAATGTGATGCAAATACAAATGAAGCCCATTTTCTCCCTTAAGATGTTTATCCTCAAACACTGACAACATGTCAATATATTGGGATAAAAGAATGTGCCAAGGGCTGCTGGGATGGTGAATAGGAAGTGGTTAACTGAGTCTGGTGCTTGAAGAAGATTTGGGGGTGATCCTACAGGCAACTGTAGCCTAAATGGCAATGTAGACAGCCATGGCATTAATGGAAGTAAAGACACCAGGAGGGGAAACTCTAGTTTGTGGATGATGAGTTAATATTTGGCTGTATTTTGGGTAAAATGACAGCTGGACATCCAGGAAGTTGAGCCAGTCGGTCCACTTGGTGAAAGAAAGATTATAGAGGTAGAAGAGGTTTAGAAATCAACTGCTGAGGGGGGTAGCTGACACCAGAAGAGTGGGTGAGGTCACCCGAAGATAAGGCTATAGAAAGAGAAGAGAAGAGATCCAAGGGCAGAGCTTTGAGGTGAAGAGAGAAGAGAAGCTAGAGTTACCCAGAAGGAGGATGTCTTCCCTCCTTCCACATCCTCCTCGATGCCATCACCAGAGCAACAGTTTTGAAGTGAAGCGTGTTCTGGTCACTTTCCTGCTTAGAAACTCTCAACGTCTTCCATATTGCCTGCAAGATAAAACAAACAATAATAAAAAGTCTCCTTAGCACAAGACCCTTCGAGGTCTAACACCTATGTACTTCACCTTGTTTATCAACCCTCCCTGGCAAGGCCTTACCCTAACGCAGTGGTTCTGACCTTGGGCTTGTATCAGAATCACATGGAGGGCTTGTTAACACAGAGATGGCCAGGTCCCCTACCCCAGTACTTTTTGATTTCCTAGGTCTGAGGTGAAGCCTAAAATTTGCATTTATAACAAGTTTCTGGAGATGCTGATACTGCTGGGGAGAGCAACACTCTCACCCTTTAAGGATCACTGCTCTAACCATGGCAGACTTCCCCAGCCAGGAAGGAGTTCTCTGCCTCTGCGCCTTTGCTGATGATACTCTATGCCAGTAACATCCACCCTCTCTTCATTGCCCGTGGCAAAGTTCGAGAAAACATCCTAGACAAATTCTCTCCTTTGGTGGCTACGCACACTGATTCCTGTCTCTCGCTAACGGTTATTCGCCACCTCTGATAACACAGGCAATATGCTAGATTTGAGTTGCCAAGAAAATTCAGAAAGCAATACAAACCCAGCCCTGAGCCCTTGCTGCATGGAGCCCAGTCTTAATATGTTGATATACTGTCTGCCCCAGTCAGGATCTTGGGTGGTCCCAAGGCTTGCGAGGAAGAAAGGAGGGGGAAATCAGCAGCTCTCACCATGAGGCTCTGGAGAAAGAATGATTCAGGCGCTGTTAACAGTATTGGTGCATTTGTCTTTTGTCCCCATCTAGAACACAGATTTCTTAAATGCCAGAGTAGAACTCTTTGTGTTATGTGCTGCTTACGATTGCCTTGTACATAAAAGCTGCTTATTTTTGAATGAATGAAATGAACAGCAGTGTGTCCAATTTGTTATTTGCTTCTAAGTTTATTTAAACAGAAGAGGCCATGCCAGATGACATCTGCACCGTATACATTTGTCACATTTATGTTAACATGCAGCTTTTGAAAGTACATTTCATACTATCTCTATTATCTTATGTTATCCTCCCTTTTTTATCTGATCAATTAGGTGGTAGCTTTTGACCAGATGGCCATTAGGCAAGAAGACATATATTTACCTACTTGAGAGAGCCTGAAAGACTTGGACGATTCAAAATAGGGCATTTCTAAACAATTTTTTTTTTTTTTTAAGCAAGTTGTTAACTTCACATAGAACTTTGTTTTCCTAAAATAAATTTGGAAATTAAAAAGAGAAAAAAAGCCCAGTAGATTTGAATTTTTTTGGAAGACTTACACCAGGCTCTTTCAGATCACAACACAGTAACATAGCACCACTTTGCCATCTAGTGTTGTGGGTCAGTATTACCTGTGGTGGCAGCAATAAGCAGTTTTCTTCAGACTTTATTAAAGCTCGCAAAGATGCCTACAGGAGTTAAATATATCTTAGAATGCCATGGATCCTATTTCGAAACAGTCAGTCTTCTTTTCCATTCTTCCCTTCTCAACGTCTTTGGAAAACAACCAAGCTGAACTGAATTCAGAGCATATTGCAATTTTTGCTCTTAGAAATCCCCCACATGCATCTGCTGGGTGATATCCTTAAACATGGGAGAGGATGCTGGAAGAGGACAGAGCAGCTGCAAGTGGGTCTAAGTTGCTCAGCTGCAGCTGACATGAGCGCTGAGCACGGCCTTCAAAGTGGACCTTGGTTGATGAGGAAGCCCAGTGTGAAGATTACACAGGTAGTATCCGGAGCATTACTACCAGTGTTCAAATCCTTGTTCTGCCATAGTACTAGCTGTGGGAACTTGGGCAAGTCATTTAGCCTCTCTGCACTTTAATTCCCTCACGTGCAAAATGGGGATGTTCTCCATTCATATAGCTGTTAGTATTAAATGAGTTCCTATGTACTAAGCCTATGTGCAATATATTGACTGTACAATCTTTGTTAGAATGGCTGGTCTATAGCTCACTACTTGTGTAATTTTAAGCAATTTTCTTAACATCGTTGAGTCTCAGTTTCCTTCTTTATGGAGACAGGTTTTCTTTTATTTATTTTAAGCAGTAGCATACCTAGCATATTTGATATCCAGAGTAGATTATTTTTAACACTCCCTTCCTCATATAACAAAATCATTTTCAGTAACAATCACGAAATGAAAGTAATAATTGTAACAGTCCCAGAGAAACACAGATAGTGAAAATATTTTTTATTAAACTTTCACACCAGGAAAAAAGCAAAATAAAATAAATATTACAGTACCAAAAGGAAAATAAACTGAATTAATATTTTTATTTACAGTGATGTATTTTAAGGAGGGGGAACCCACATGAAGAAACATGTCCAATTCAGTGAACACCACAAGATTCTATGAGTGATGTGCACATTGAATGACAGACTGAAGCATCTCAAGTACTGTTTCGTTTTTTTTTTTTTTTAGTCACTGTCCTCTCATTGTGATTTCAAAACTACAGTTTAAACGTAGGAATATGTAAGTACCACAGCAAATGGAGAGGCAAATTGCATCTGAAGTGAGTTCAAATGATTCTGAACCCACATGAACTTACTCCAGAATTGAATGGATTGTGACTGAGTCCACATAGTACAGCAGCCTGCTGTGTGATTGGGGGTTCTCTGCATTATCGTCCATGCAGAAAACACTTTATTAAAGGGTAAGTCATGAAAATATGCCGATTTGAAACTTACATATGTTCTTGAAAACTCAGCGGTAACCTCTGCAATTGTAGAACTTAATCCAAAAAGATATTTTGGAGGTGAAGGAGGAGTATTCTATCATTGACATTGTTTAGAATTGCTTAGACATGCTAACAAGAAAAAAGAGACCAATTTATGGTTGGTTTTAGTGTTGTTTGTAATTTCTTCACAGAAAAAATGTGTCCTCTTCTTACCTGTACCTGGAGCCAACTGCGCCCACTGCCTTGCCTTTAGTACCCATTGCTTCTAAGAGTTAAGAGAAAAAAGCAGCCAAGACAATACATTCAATATTGAATATTCAACATCTTCAGTATATTCTTCTTCCATGAGTTATTTCATCATCCCTCGCCTCTTACCCCTCACAGCCTGCTCTCCATCCCTTCATTCATACATATGCATGACTAAATGATTTTGAGCCTTCAGGTGACCAGTGAGTGACAAGCCAACTGACAAATCCAGCATCCTATAATGTTTGATGACAAATAATCAACAGCTTAGGCCTTCATTCAACACAGGCCTCGTCTGGAGTTCTTCTCAAGACATCTCTCACACCAAAAGGTAGAGTCATTCCAAGCTGTCTTAGCATGTGGGTGTGGAGCTATCACTGCAGGGTTTGGCCCATGAGCCTGTCGTTCACCTCTGCTCTCAGACCTATTCCCACCTTTTTGTATCCGCCACTCTGTATCACAAGGCATTCCATTTCCCTGGCTTCTGGGAAGGTTGAGCCAATAGAAAGCACAGGCAGAAGACTGGAGGGAGAAAACAGGGAAGAAGCAAGGTGATCTCCCCACCCTCTCACTGCCTCAGGCAGCATCTCTGCAATAGCTATGTCTCCTCCACAGAGACAAATTTCCTGAAAAGTTGATGAAGCTGAAGCTCCAGGGTCCCTCACTTGCGCAGACCTCTTCCCATGCCCTGTGTGTGTCATTTTCTAACAGCTTTATTGAAATAAAATTTACGTACCATAAAATTCATCCATTGGAAGTGGATATGGTTCAATGGTTTTTAGTAAATGTATCGAGTTGCATCACCATCACCACAATCCCGTTTTAGAACATTTCCATCACCCCCAAAAGTTTTCTCGTGTCTGTTTTCAGTCAATCCTGGCTCTCAACCCCAGGCCCTGGGAACCACTAATCTACTTTCTGTGTCTGTGGATTTGCCTATTCTGGACACTTCATATAAGTGGAACGTGGTCTTTTGTGACTGGTTTTCTTCACTGAGCCGAATGTATTTGAGGTTCATCCACATTTTAGCATAGACTGATACTTCATTCCTTTATACTGACAAACAATGTTTTATTGTCTGGATAGTCCTCATTTTATTTAAACATTCACCAGTTGATAGACCTGCGTGTAATTCTGTACCTGTAATTTTTTATCATTTTTCTTAAAAAGGGTTCCCAAGATCATGTAAGCTTCAGGCCCCCCAAAACCTGAAGCTGGCTCCACTTCTATGTATCCAGCCCCCTGTGATCCTGGCCTCCTAGTATCCATCCCTTGTGTTCAGACTGGACCTAGTAGCTTTCTTCTAACAATATAGCTGAAGTACTGGGATATCACTTCCAAGATTAGATTACAAAACAACTGTGACTTCCATCTTGCTCTTCCTTTCTCACATATTCTCTCTATCTCTTGCTCTCTCTCTCTCTCTCTCTCGATTTCACGCTGTAGAGGAAGAAAGCTGTCATACTGCTCGAGATTAGCCCTGTGGAGAGGGCCACGCAACAAGGAACTTACGTCTTCAACCAATAGCCAACAAAGGCTTGAGGCGGGCCAGCACCCATGTGAGTGAGCCTGAAAGCAGACCCTTCCTTAGTTGAACCTTAAAACTGCAGCCCCACTGACACCTTGATTACAGCTTCAGGAGAGGCCCTGAGCCAGAACCATCAGCTAAGCTACTCCCAGATTCCTGATCCACAGAAACTGTAAGTTAGTACGTTTGTTGTTTACAGTGGTTAAGTTTAGGGATCATTTGTTCTGCAGCAATAGACAAGTACAATTTCCATCTGGTAGCTCTACTTCCCACAGTCCCAGCACCCACCTGACAGCCTTCACTACATCTCTGGCTTCTGCCCTACGGCCCTAACTTCTGATCTCTGGTAACACCACTGCCTCCCACATTGCCCCAGTCCTAAGGGTGGTAGCAACTTCCTGCTGTGGCAAATCTTCGTATTGCCTTATGGGTCCCTGTTCGACTTCTCACTCTTCTGGGACCTATGCAACAAGCTTCTGGTACTATCCCCAGCCTGTATGAAATACCTAGAGTGGTTTCTGTTTCTAACATAGCAAGCCAAAACATTTCATCTTTGATGACATGTAGCCTTACTCGAGCCTTCACAAGTCTGTTTAGAGAAAGAAAAAAATTAGTGTGGGACTGAGAGTTCTGTAGATCCTTGAATCAGTCTTCGCAAATAAAATAGACTAAGACAGGAAAGCACCCGCTGAACTACCAGATAGCAAAGCAACAGCTCTGAAAGGTGATGACAGAGTGACTGAGCAGCTCTTCTCACCATCCCACTCTGAGGTGAGCATTCTGGAGCAGGGAGAGAAGGTATGTGAGCAGCCATCCTTGGGATTCCCCTATGCAGAGTCTCTATGAGGCTACAGCAGGCAGAGGAGAGGTCAGAGGGATGTGCAAGGGGAGGACGTGATCATCATGATAGAAGGGAAAGCCCAATCCTCTGGGACTTGGGCAGCTTGACTGGGGGCCTGCATGCTGCTAATGCTGATGGCCTGGCTGCTCTGGGAATGGACTTAAGCCCCCAACATGAGGAACCAGTTCCCACAGGCTGCTGTTCTCTGCAGACTGGTGCTCCAGGAAGGTCTATGCATCCTTCTCCGCCACTTGGACAAATAGGCTGCTCTTTCCTAGACCAACTGGGAAAACAGAAAAGAAGCCTTTGGGCTTGATTTCGCATCTTTCAATTCCTACCTTGGTTGGGAGGAGGGGCTGTTCGCTGGGGAAAATGTTTTCCTCGAAAGCTCTTTTTTTTTTTTTTTTTTTCTTTTTTTGCTCCCAGCCCTCAGCACTGTTATTGCCTCTTCTGGGTGGGGGGCCAAGACTAGGCCAAGCAATAAAAACAGGCCCCTGGCATCTTTTGGCCCCTTAAAGGCTGAGTGTCCTGAACAGCCAGCCATCATTCTTCACTTACACCCTGTAGCCCTCGATTCTCTCTCCACTGCTTCTGGCGGCTTCTCCCTTTCTCTGGTGTTATTTCATGGACCAGCACCTTCAGATGCACCCCCAAGCTCTGACTGAGGAATTGGCAGCCTCTTCTGACACAAGTGAGCTCAGCGGCTCTCCCCACATCGCAGAGGTGATGAATTGCCTTGGAGTCATCATGCCCCTCTCGTCAGTGCAGACACCCAGCTGACAGAGGGACAGACAGAATGTTGGCAATAGGCAAGTCTGATGTCAGAAACCCTATGTGGAGTTTGTGTCTGAGTGCAGTCTGAAAGAGAAAAAGGGCATACAAACAGGGAAATTAGGAATAAAATGGCTAGGAGGATTATAAGATTGATTTCACTCTAGCTGCAACTGTCAGCTGTTTGGGGAATCTGAGCCCAGGCCTCAGCTAGAGCTGGGGAGAAGTTAAAGAACAACTGCTAATAAGAAAGACAGTTCCCCCTCCTTCTACAGACCACTGCTGCTTTCTCTTGCTGGAATAGATTTCACCAAGCAATTCAGTATTGACTCTCATCATTTACATCTTCATTAAATATTAATCAGATATCCTGTAATTGTTCATTGCTTTTGAATCTGGGCTGGATTCTTTGAGGCACTGTGCTGGTTTGTTCTGCTCTTGTTTGGGCTTCTGATTTCTTTGGGATGTCATCCTCAAAGGTTATTGGACACCAGGCTCAGGTACAATACAGGGTACAAGCTCAGAAGCAAGGGAGTCACTCATCGCTCACCAGTGTGTTTGATGGTTATTACTTGTGTGATGATGGGGAGGTAATGTACATTATACAGGCTCTCAGAACTCTGCTGGTGATATGTATCACTTTGTCCTTTAGTCTATCAGCACATTCATAAATTACAGCAAAGCCTGGGCAGAGCTTACATGGAAAACCACCACTTAAAAAAATCTTTTCTAGTGTCTTTAATTTGGGGACCACAAATCAATTAGGTTACCAGTTATCATAAACTCTTAATGAGTTGAAAAACGAAAACCATCTTCATTTTGTGGATGTGGAAGATTTGAGGACAAGTGGTGGTGAATATGGAAACGGACTCAGCGTTTGGTGAGGACCCCCTTCCCCAGTGGCAGCTTATTGTTGCACATTTTGTGGGGCACATTAAGGGCAAACTGATTTAGAGTTGTACTGAGATATTTGAAAATGAGAGCACTCCTTTAGTGTATTGGTTTTAATGCTTTTGATTGCATGTATCTAAATACCCAACCAAAATAGCTTCATCATTAAAGATACTTCTCATTTTTTTATATACCAAGATATCCAGGGGTGGGTGGTGTCAGAGTTGGTTCGGTGGTTCCACACTGACACCAAGTACCCAGGCTTCCTCCATCTTTCTGCCCTGACCTCCTCAGGGTATTTATGGCTACCTAGGCTTGTTCCTTCATGGTTGCAAAATGGCTGCCATGGGTCTAGACATTGAATGAAAACACAACAATGCCCAACTGAAGAAAAGAGATGTCTGCACCCATGAGGGATTTCTTATTGGGGAAGAAGTCTCCCCAGGAGCTCCCATCCTCAGTTCTCATTGACCAGAATTGGGTCACATGTCCATGCCTTAGCTGCAAGAGAGTCTGTTAAGTGAGAAGTTGGTATTTTCAATCTCTGGGAAGGGAGGTTCTCTGTCATCAAGAAAGGAGGAGGAAATAGCCTTTGTGCGTATAACCAGTAGTGTCTGCCACACTTAAATTCAATTTTTATTGCATTCTGAGCACATGTCTAGCACTTTGTTAGGCACTCACAGACATTACACTATTTGCCTAATTAAGCTGTAATAAAGTTAGAATGGTCAATGAATTATCTTCTGCGGTCTTAGAAGCTAGTTGTTCATCTATTGATCTCTGCAGCTCTAAAGCTGTTCCTTGGCAAATAACAGCTATCCAACTAACTATCCAACTAACTTTAACAACCAAGTGAACTGAAACTCTGTATTGAAGAAAAGGTCTGAAAAATGCTATTAACATGGGTTCAAACAGTCTGGATTATTGAGACTTCGATTTTCTTTGTTTCTAGCAGAGAATTAACCTAAGAATGAGAGTGAATGGGCCACATCTGATACTCAGTGTAAAAGCCACAGCTAAAAGGTCTTAATTCTTCTTTAAGTTAGGTAGTACCCAAAATGGCTGCAGATGCAGACTCACCACAAGGAATGTCACAAAATAAAAGGGTTCAAGTACTGCGGTGCTCCAGAATATTAGTTTAGGTTGACCCCATCGGCTGGGCTTATTCATTTGAGTCCAATGGGAATACATTATCATTCACCTATGTATTGCATTGAAGTTTCTGTCGACAAGTAATCAAGTCTCTCTAGATGTTTCACTTGCTGTAACAAAGCCACTGTCACAAACAATAATGCACAGATGTTCCCTTTGAAAACCAGATTAAAAATGTTTTTGTTAATGTTTTCAAATGATTTCAAATGAAATTTGAGAGGAGGGATATGGATGCAAAATTGGTTTCAGGGAATATCTTATTTGAAAACTGGATATTTTAAAAATATAATTAACTATAACCTCTTTGAGTAAGATTAATCAAACTTCAACAAATAACTTAGAAAATAAGCATTGTGGGTTTTGTCATCAAGCAAGATTCAAGAGGATAGAGATGATGAAATTTGCTTTTCACAGAGGAATTTTATTTCTGTTTGTTTCATTTTTTCCTATCTTCTCTTTCCCTTACTGTACTTTACACGGTTTATATACATTCTTGTGTTACTCTGAGTCTTTGTTTCCGAAATGATTTTTTCTTTATTTGCTGATTGTGTTACTACAGTCCATTTATCGAGTGAGCTGAAAGGCTACCAGTTTTGAGTGGGGTCCAAAACAGGAAAGGCTCTGCAACAGGTCCAGGCTGCTGTGCAAGCTGCTCTGCTACTTGGGCCACATGACCCAGTAGATCCAATGGTGCTTGAGATGTCAGTGGCAGATAGGGATGCTGTTTGGAGCCTTTGGCAGACTCCCATAGGTCAATCACAGCGGAGGTCTCTAGGATTTTGGAGCAAGGCCCTGTCATCTTTTGCAAATAACTACTCTCCTTTCGAGAGATAGTTCTTGACCTGTTACTGGGTTTTGATGGAAACTGAACGTTTGACTATGGGTCATCAAGTCACCATGTGACCTGAACTGCCTATCATGAACTGGGTACTTTCTGACCCATCTATCCATAAAGTGGGTCATGCACAGCAGCATTCCATCATCAAATGAAAGTGGTATATATGTGATCGGGCTCAAGCAGGTCCTGAAAGCACAAGTAAGTGACATGACCAAGTGGCTCAAATGCCCATGGTCTCCACTCCTGCCGCCCTGCCTTCTCTCCGCAAGCGTGCACTGATGGCTTCATGCGGAGTTCCCTATGATCAGTTGACAGAGGAAGAGAAGACTAAGGTTTGGTCCACAGATGGTTCTGCACAATATACAGGCACCACCTGAAAGTGGATAGTAATAGCACTACAGCCCTTTCTAGGACATCCCTGTAAAGGAAATCTTCCCAGTGGGCAGAACTTTGAGAAGTGCACATGGTTGTGCAGTTTGCATGGAAGGAGAAATGGCCAGATGTGCAATTATATACTGATTCATGGGCTGTAGCCAAAGGTTTAGCTGGTTGTCAGGGACTTGAAAGAAGCATGATAGGAAAATTGGTGACGAAGAAATTTGGGGAAGAGGTATGTGGATGGACCTCTCTGAGTGGTCAAAAACTGTGAAGATACTTGTATCCCATGTGAGTGCTCACCAAGTGAGTGCTCACCAACGGGTGACCTAAGCAGAGGGGGAGTTTAATAATCAAGTGGATAGGATGACTCGTTCTGTGGACACCACTCAGCCTCTTTTCCCAGCCACCCATCATAGCCTCCTAGCTTACATCTTTCTCCCGTGCTGGATGCTTCCTCCCCTCAAACATCGGACTCTAAGTACTTCAGTTTTGAGACTAGGACTGGCTTTCCTTTCTCCTCAAGCTTGCAGACAGCCTATTTTGGGACCTTGTGATTGATATATATATATAATCTTATTAGTTCTGTCCCTCTAGGGAACCCTGACTAATACACTGACTCTGTTTTAAGACATAAAATTTCTTTTTTGTGTGTGATACAAGAACTTACTTTGTTCCTCGGGCTAGAGTGCAATAGTGTGATCATGGCTTAAAGCAGCCTCAAAATCCTGGGCTCAAGCAATCCTCCTGCCTCAGCCTTCCAAGTACCAGGGACTACAGGTGTGCTCCACCAGCCCTGCCTGATTGTTTTTTATTTTTTAGAAGATGGGGTTTCACTATGTTGCCCTGGCTGGTCTCAAACTCCTGGGCTCAGGTGATCCTCCCTCCTTAGCCTCCCAAAGTGCTGGGATTACAGGTGTGAGCCACCACACCCTACCCTGAAAGCTCTCTTCACACACTCTTGTTGGTTAGTTTTATAGCATTTCAGAACTTTATCATTTCTGGTCTACGCTGCTGCTTCTTTTTGTTGTTTTAAATTTCAACCTTTATTTTAGATACAGGGAGTACATGTGCAGATTTGTTACATGGGAATATTGCATGATGCTAAGGTTTGGAGTAAGGATTCCATCACCCGGGTAGTGAGCACAGTACCTGATAGGTCGTTTTTTTAACTGCCTCCCTCCTTAGTAGTTCATGGTGTCTACTGTTTCTGTATTTATGTCCATGTGTACTCAATGCTTAACTCCCACTTGTAAGTGAGAACATGCAGTATTTGGGTTTCTGTCCCTGCATTAGTTTGCTTAGGATAATGGCCTCTGGCTGCATCCATGTTGCTGCAAAGGACATGATTTAATTCTTTTTTATGGCTGAATAGTATTCCGTGGTGTATATGTACCACATTTTCTTTATCCAATCCACAGTTGATGGACATCTGGATTAATTTCATGTCTTTGCTATTGTGAATAGTCCAGCAATGAACATATGAATGCGTGTGTCTTTTTGATAGAATAATTTATTTTGGGGGGCGTATATACCTAGTAATGGGATTGCTGGGTCGAATGGTAGGTCTGTTCTAAGTTCTTTGCAAAATCTGCAAATATATGCTGCTCTTTCATAGCTTTATAGTTTTCTTATTTTCTTTAGACCTCATTTTGTAATATTACATCATAGGTTTCATTTGTCTTTTGGTTGTATTTTTTTCTTCAGTGTCTTCATTATCTGCTGATATGTTATTTGCTTCATTCACTCTTTTACTTGTTACATTTTGTAAGGGGTTTGATCACAATCTTTTTCTGTGGTTCATGTTTAAATGAGGTGGGTTTTAAAGACAGGGACCTTGAGTAGGAAGTAAGCAAACAAGAGCTACTGTTATGGACAGAATGTTTGTGTTTTCCCCAAATTCATATGTTGAAATCCTAACCCCCAGTGTGATGGTATTAGGTGGTGGGGCCTATGGGAGGTAACGAGGTCATGAAGGTGGAGCCTTTGGGCAGAGACTATGGCATTTTCTAGGTATAGAATCATATCATCTCTGAAGAGAGATTGTTTGACTTCCCCTCTTTCTACTTGGATGCGCTTTACTCCTTTCTTTTGCCTGATTGCTCTGGTAAGGACTTCTACTACTATTCAATAGGAGTGGTGAAAGTGGGCATCCTTGTCTTGTTCTGATTCTCAAGGAGAATGCTTCCATCTTTTGCCCATTCAGTATGATGTTGGCTGTGGGTTTGTCATAGATGGTTCTTATTATTTTGAGGTATGTTCCTTCAGTGCTTAGTTTGTTGAGGGTTTTTAACGTGAAGGGGTGTTAAATTTTATTGAAAGCCTTTTCTGCATCTATTGAGATAATCATGTGGTTTCTGTCTTTAGTTCTGTTTATGTGATTAACCACTTTTATTGATTTGCATATGTTGAACCAACCTTGCATCCCAGGGATAAAGCCTACTTAGCTGTGGTAAGTTGGCCTTCTGATGTGCTACAGGATTAGGCTTTTGTTGAAGATTTTTGCATCTACATTCATCAGGGATATTGACATGAAGTTTTCTTTTTTTGTTGTGTCTCTACCAGGTTTTGGTATCAGAACAATGCCGGCCTCATAGAATGAGTTAGGGAGCAGCCTCTCCTCAATTTTTGGAATAGTTTCAGTAGGACTGAAACCAGCTCTTCTTTATACATCTGATAGAAGTTAGCTATGAATCCATCTGGTCCATGGCATTTTCTGGAAGGTAGGGTTTTGTTGTTGTTGTTGTTGTTTTGTTTTGTTGTGTTTGTTTGTTTTGAGACAGAGTCTAACTCTGTCACCCAGGCTGGAGTGCAGTGGCATGATCTCGGCTCACTGCAAGCTCCGCCTCCCAGGTTCATGCAATTCTCCTGCCTCAGTCTCCCGAGTAGCTGGGACTACAAGCGCCCGCCACCATGCCAGACTAATTTTTTGTATTTTTAGTAGAGACGGGGTTTCACCGTGTTAGCCAGGATGGTCTCGATCTCCTGACCTCGTGATCTGCCCGCCTCAGCCTCCTAAAGTGCTGGGATTACAGATGTGAGCCACCACGCCCAGCGATGGTAGGTGTTTTATTCCATGCTCATGGATAGGAAGAATCAATACTGTTAAAATGGCCATACTGCTCAAAGCAATTTCCAGAGTCAATGTATTCCTATCAAACTACCAATGACATCTTTCACAGAATTAGAAAACATTCTAAAATTCATATGAAACCAAAAAAGAGTCTGAATAGCCAAAGCAATCTGAAGCAAAAGGAACAAAGCCAGAGGCATCACATTAGCTGACTTCAAACTATACTACAAGTTTACAGTAACAAAAAAGCATGGTACTTATACAAAGAGAGACATATAGAGCAATAGAACAGGCTAGAGAACCCAGAAATAAAGTTGTAGACCTACAAACATCTGATCTTTGACACAGTTCACAATTATAAGCAATGGGAAAAGAGCTCCCTATTCAATAAATGGTGCTGGGATAACTGGCTAGCCATATGCAGAAGATTGAAACTTGACTCCTTTCTTTCACCATATACAAAAATAAACTGAAGATGCATTAAAGTCTTAAATATAAGACACGAATCTATAAAAACACTGGAAGAAAACCTGGGAAATACCATTCTCGACATAGGCCCTGGCAAAGATTTCATGACCAAGATGCCAAAATTTTGCAGTAAAAGCAAAAACAAAATTGACAAGTGGGACCTAATTAAACTAAAGAGCTTCTACACAGCAAAAGAAAATATCAACAGGGTAAACAGACAACCTACAGAATGGGAGAAAATATTTGCAAACTATGCATTTGACAAAAGTCAAATATCCAGAATCTATAAGGAACTTACACAAATTGACAAGCAAAAAACAAACAACCCCATTTAAAAATGGGCAAAGGACATGATCAGACACTTCTTGAAAGTAGACATGCACATGGCCAATAAGCATATAAAAAAATGCTCAATATCACTAATCATTAGAGAAATGCAAATAAAAACCACAATGAGAGACCATCTCATACCAGTCAGAATGGCTATTATTAAAAAGTGAAAAAAATAACAGATGCTAGCAAGGTTGTGGGGACAAGGGAATGCTTATACGCTGCTGGTGGGAATGTAAATTGGTTCAGCCACTGTGGAAAGCAGTTTGGAGATTTCTCAAAGGACTTAAAATGGAACTGCCATTCAACCCAGCAATCCCATTGCTGGGTATATACCCAAAGGAATATAAATTGTTTTACCATAAAGACACATGCATATGTATGTTATTTGCAGCACTATTCACAATAGCAAAGACATAACATCAACCTAAATGCCCATCAATGGCAGACTGGATAAAGAAAATGTGGTACATATACACCATGGAATACTATGCAGCCATAAAAAGGGATAAAATTATATCCTTTGCAGCAACATGGATGGAGCTGGAGGCTATTATCCTAAGCAAATTAACACAGGAACAGAAAACCAAATAGCGCATGTTCTGTCTTATAAGTGGTAGCAAAACATTGAATACACGTAGACACAAAGAAGGGAACAATAGACACCAAGGTCTACTCAAGAGTGGAGAGTGGCAGGAGGGTCAGGATTGAAAAACTACCTACTGGGGGCCAGGCACGGTGGCTCATGCCTGTAATCATGCACTTTGGGAGGCTGAGGGGGGCGGATCACATGACCTCAAGAGTTTGAGACCAGCCTGAGCAACATGGTGAAACCCTGTCTCTACCAAAAACACAAAAAATTAGCCAGGCATGGTAGTGTGCATCTGTGGTCCCAGCTACTTGAGAGGCTGAGGTAGAAGGATCACTTGAGCCTAGGAGGCAGAGGTTGTAGTGAGCCCAGACTGCACTTCAGCCTGGGTGACAAAGTGAGACTTCCTGTAAGAAAAAAAAGAAGAAAGAAAGGAAGAAAGAAAGAAAGGGAGAAAGGGAGAAAGAGAGAAGAGAGAAAGAGAGAAAGAGAGAAAGGGAGAAAGGGAGGAAGGGAGGAAGGGAGGAAGGGAGGGAAGT
>NW_016816550.1:420430-423134 GCF_001698545.2 Rhinopithecus bieti | reverse complement strand
GGAAGGAAGGAAGGAAGGAAAGAAAGAAAGAAGGAAAGAAAGAAAGAAAGAAAGAAAGAAAGAAAGAAAGAAAGAAAGAAAGAAAGAAAGAAAGAAAGAGGAGGAAGAGGAAAGGAAGGAAGGAAGAAGGAAGGAAGGAAGGAAGAGAAAAAGAAAGGAAGAGAAAAAGAAAGAAAGAAAGAAAGAGAAAAGAAAAGAAAAAAGAAAGAAAGGAAAAGAAAGAAAAGAGAAGAGAAAAGAAAAGGAAGAGAATAGCAGAGAAGAGAAGAGAAGAGAAGAGAGAGAAGAGAAGAGAGAAGAGAAGAGAAGAGAAGAGAAGAGAAGAGAAGAGAAGAGAAGAGAAGAGAAGAGAAGAGAAGAGAAGAGAAGACTACCTATTGGGTACTATGCTCATTACCTGGGTGATAAAATAATCTGCACACCAAACCCCTGCAACATGCAATTTATAAATACCCATGTAACAAACCTGCACATGGACCCTGGAACCTAAAATAAAAGTTGGAAAAAAAATAATAAATGATATAGAAAAAATAATTTTTGGATTTGATGCCCTTACTACAGAATCATTAATCATTAACTAGTTACTGAATCATATCTTCTTTTTTTAAAAAAACTAATATTTTTAATTGACAAATCATAAATGTATACATTTATGTAGTACAATGTGATGTTTTGATATATGTAAACAAGGTGGAATGATACACCAGATTTTCAAAGACTGCTTTCTGTAACAGTCTTATCCAGGCACATATCATCCAAGAGACTGAAATATAAAATAGGAAGAGACGTGGTGTAATTCTAATTGGCAGGGCACATGTGGTCTCATTTAAGCATGAAATGGTAAAATAATGTTTTAATTGGGAACAACTAAAGCAGACAAGATTTGCCCAATCAACACCTAGCAAAAGACACACCATTGTTTTTTAAATAATTCATTTATATTGTAAATAAAATGAGCCAGTCATACATAATTTTTACTCAATATATTCAGCACTATTTATTTTGGCTGAATAGAGCTGTGGAAGTCTATGATTCTAATCATGGACCACCCACCGAAGTCCTTTCTCAACCAAAGGTCACCTGTCATTCATTCATTCATTCATTCACCACCTATATGTGAAACTCCCATGTGCCAGAGATGTTTAAATGAAGGAACAGAGCCCTTGCTTACAGGAACTAGGCAGGTAGCCTCATAAATTCTCAGAAAAATGTGATGAGTGCCCTAAGAGGGAGCAGAAGAGGGAAGCCTAAGTCAGGTTAGGAGATCACAGAGGACTCAGTCCCATATTCTGTTTTGTTTCTGCTATTTTCTAAAGCCAAGTATCCCTCCTAGCTGAACCAAATCACACTCTTTTTTTAAGTCTTTACAATTCTATTAATCAGCTAAGCCTTGCCTCATTGATACTTTATAGTGACATTTACCTCTTTGAATTCTGAAGCTCGAAACACACTGTCTTATATTTGTCTACATTTTATTTTAGAATCATTCTACAGTTGTTTTGCTTTTAATTGTATATTTGTATATTGCTTTTCTCCAGCTGGATTATGAGCTTTTCTATTATAGAAGACATATATTCTATTGCTTTTTATCGTCTCTAATATCTAATGTGATACTGGGCACATAATAAACATTTAATAAATGCTTGTTAAAGAAGAGAACAAACAAGTGAATAAATGAAGTTGTAGAACTCAATTTTGCAAATTAAACATAATATTTGTTTTTCTTGTGATGGTTTGCTACACGAAATTGATACAACTGGCTATGCATCCTTCAAAATATAGGAAAACAGAGCTGCTTCGGAGACTTAAATGATGCAACCATATTGGCTTTCTTTTGCAAAGTGGATATGTTTCTGGTTCAAAAATGTACCTTCATTTGAATTAAACGATTAGTCCAAAGTATACAGCTTGTAGAGCATATAGTGGCATCACATGGTGGGAAGAACATAAACTTTGGAATAAGAAACACCTACAGTCTGATGCTGAGATGTCATCCACCAGCTAGGTAACCCTGGAAATGAGAAAGCATCACTCAATCTGTCTCATGTCTGCTTAACAGGGACAATTACACCCTACTGTACTAGAGTATCTCAAGGATTTGATGAGATAACTCCTGCAAAGGCATTAGTCCAGTGCCAGCACATAGTAGGCAGTTAAGAAACATTGCCATTTTTATTCTGCTCTTTTCATCCCATGCAAGGATCAATAATTTTTCCAAGATTGATGATACAATAAAAAATAATCAACATTGAAGGGCATTGAACACATCCTTTTTGAAGATTCAGAAATGACTTTAAGATCTTGTTATTCACAGTCATTATTTTAACCCAAATATTTCACCCATTATATCCTACAATCGTTATTTTAACTAATTATGATTAAATTTCTCTATCTACCTAGATGGTTTAATAGGTATTTATGAAATAAAATATCAGATCAGCCAATTTTCTATACATGAATTTTATGTGCATTTATGGTTTTGCATTCTTCCTGATATACTCTGAACTCGGCCCAATATAATAAGTTTGGAAGTCCCAACAGGTGCTATAATCTTTACATTGCTATATTGAAGTTGGGTGAGTGTCCGCAAAGTTTCTGCAGTTATGGGATGGACTTGGAAAGTAAGTCTTTAGCTTTCTATCATATAGACAAGATCTTTCATCCCATGCCTACTGAGGGCCTATTCTAATCTATGATTAGAATA
>NW_016816550.1:396309-419587 GCF_001698545.2 Rhinopithecus bieti | reverse complement strand
TATGTTTAAGGAGTTTTTCTGTATTAAAAAAATCTAAAGTAAGAAACTATTTTATAACTTTTGAGTTTAATTCACATGTATTATTGTGGTTCCTAATATATTTTATTTATTTCTAACATTTTATTTTGCATTTCCTTTGTATCACAACTTTTCTTGTTTTCTTGAATTGCTCCTATTTTTTTTTTTTTTTATCGCTTCCTCTTTCTTTATCTTCTGGTTTAGAAGTTATGATTCCATTTCTTTACTTTAGTGCTGATTCTTAAATGCTGAACATGCATGCTTGACATGAAAAGTTAGTATCTTCACCTTACTCTTGAACAAAATAAGACGTCGGAGCACAAACTCCAAGCACGATCCTCCCACCTTCCATGTTTTTGTGGCCCAGTATTTAGTTGTCCCCTGTTTTTAACATCCTATTACTCATCATCATTGTTACTGTTTTTATAGTTAATGTGTGTTTAGATTTTAACTCCATTTTGAGCAATGACCTAGCTCACATTGTCTCTTGCATTCCACGTCTTCCTTCTGGGTGCAGTACCCTTCTTATTGAAGTGTATCCTTTAAAGTTTTTCTTCCCCCCCCCCAGCAAAGGTCTATGAGTGGTCAGTGCTGTCATTCCTTGTCTAAGAATGTCTGCTTTGTCTCAATTTTGAATGCAAATCTAGCTGAGAATAGAACTGAGGTTAACAAAGATAATATTCAATTGTATTCTGGCACTATTGCTGCTGCAGCCACTAAGTCTGTTTTGAGTCTAATTTTTATTCTTTGGTCTTTTTTCTCTGATTACAATTTTCTATATGTTTTCAGTATTTTTCAATTTCACTGTGATGTTTCTGTATTAGGATTTTTTAAAATTTCCTATTTTTGAAACAGATGATTAACATCTTTCTTCAGTTATGGAAATTTCCCATTCATTATTTCTTCAAATATTGTCTCTACCTCATTTTCTCTCATTTCACCTTCTGGAACTCTTATTAGATGTATGTTGGACCTTCCAGTTCTCACCTTCATGTTTCCTAATCTCTTTGACGTATTTTCTATCTATTCATTTCTCTTTGCTGAATTATAAGTCATTGTCTTAGGTTGGTTCTCAGCTGTGTTTAATCTACTAATTGAATTTTTCATTCTAATGACTCTGTTTTTCATATTCCCTTTTCAAATATTTCTCTTTTTTTGTAGTCTTTTCCTTTTACTGTAGTTTTGACTCCCTCTTTTATCATTTTTTAAATGTCTCATTTTATTCATGTAGCTTAAAAATCAAAACGACGTATTCCTCCCTGCAGTAACTTCCTTTATTAGTTTCCTGTGTACCTTCCCAGTGTTTCTTTGTACAAATATAAGGATTTTGAATTTATATTCTGATTTTCCTTTTTTTTTTTTTGAGATGGAGTCTCACTCTATCACCCAGCCTGGAGTGCAGTGGCATGATCTCAGCCCACTGCAGCCTCTGCCTCCCGGGCTTAAGCGATTCTCATGCCTCAGCCTCCTAACCAGCTGGGATTACAGGCCTTCACCACCATGCCTAGCTAATTTTTTGTTTTCAGTAGAGATGGGGTTTCACCATGTTGACCCAGTTGGACTCCAACTCCTGGCCTCAAGCAATCTGCCCGCCTCACCCTCCCAAAGTGCTGGGATTACAGGCATGAGCCACCATGCCCAGTCTGATTTTTCTCTTTCTTACCATAAAGTAGTATTATATATTATATAGATGGTATTGTATCTTACTTTTTGCACATAAAGTCATGACCTCATTCATTTTTTAAAATGACATAGTATTCCATTGTGTGGACATACCATAGTTTGACCAGTATCCTATTGCTAGATACACAGGTTGTTTCCAGCCATTTGCTCTTACAGATAATACTGCAGCAAATAAGTTGTGCATGTGTGCTCAGGTGTATCTGTGGAATAGAGTCACAGAGGGCAATTGCTGGGCAAAGGGTACCTGCATTTATAATTTTGATAGATATAACCCAATTGTTCTCCATAGGGGAACATTTGGTTAGGAGTTAGAAACTTGTGCTCCCACTAACAACACATGAAAGTGCCCGATTCACCACAGTCTCATTAGCAGAGTGTGTTCTCAAACTTCTTTAATCATTTTTAACATACCTGACATAGAGTATCCTTCAGATGGTTACATTGTTGCCAGTTCTCAATATCTTTCTATTTCTGTGGACTTTTCCTTCATTGTGGGCCATTTCTTTTCGTGTTTATAATTTGTGTTAATGAGCATCTCTTCAGCAGAGACTTTTTCTTCCCCTTTGTTCTGTTTGTCTGTTTCTACAAATTCTCCCAAAACAAAGAGGCTTTAAAATAACTATTTTATGTTGCCTCACATTGTGGGTCACGAAATTTCAGGAAACTTGACTAGCAGTCGTGCTTGTATTCTTTTCATGCTGCTCTGCAGTCAGCATGCCAGCTGGCTAGAGTTCATCTGAAGGATTGACTGGGTACATGTCCAAGATGCGTTCATTCACAGGCTGGAAAATGCATTCTAGCTGTGAGCCAGACTGTTCATCTGCACACTGTAGCGTAGGAACAGCCTACATGTGGTACTCCTCCAGCCATGCCAGTCTATCTGATGGGTTTTTTTTTTTTTTTTTTTTTTTTTTAGTTTCAGCAAAACAATGGGGCGCAGCGTTCAAGACTCTTAAAGCTGTAGCCTCAGAATTCTATTAGCCATCACTCTGTGTTCTGTCTTTGTCAAGCTGTCACAGGCTTGCTGGATTTTTGTATCTTTATTTGTGTTTTATAAGTAATTTTTTTCTGCTTTCTTCAGGGTCCTAGTAGCGAGCACTGCCTGCGTTTTAAGTAGAGGGCAACATAGACCCCAACCCAGTGCGAATATAAAAAATAATATTTTGGCCACTATTTTAAAACATCTCTGACATCCCCTATACCCTGTATTGTAGGATTTCTCCAAAATTGTTTTTCTATTTCTCTCAGCCAGATGGCTCAGAGATTTTGTTGGTCTAACACCAGTTTTTATTTTAATTTTTTAGACTTTCATACTGTATGGGTAGTAAAATTCCATACCCACTTGTGGCACATACCTCGGGGTTCATTTTCTTACAGGAAACTTTTTTTAAAAATCCATTTAGAGTTTAGGACAATGACAACCTCCCTTGTTAAATTCTTGGGCCAATTAGTAGAGTTTTTCTATTCTACCTTCATTGAGGAGACAGCTTTACGGGAGTCCTCGCTTTATAAAATGAAATATGTTCCAGCTCATTATTTATGGATCCAGAGCCATGTCTTCTGCTCCTATATGGTCCTTTAATCCTAACACCTGGCCATGAAGACCTCCATCTGGGCCTGACACTGCACCCTACCCCCATCCCAAACCCACGAGGCCTTGCTTTTGATTTCCTTTTACTTTTGTACTTGTAGAGATTTCCCTTCCTTTATTTGAACTAAAGTATGTATTTAAAAGTTATCGGTGATGTATTTCATCCAGCATCTCTGTGTGTTTGCAGTAGGAGGATTATCTATAGTAACTCAGTCCACCAGAGTCCCAGAAGTCCTCGGTTCTCAGTTTTGTAGGTTAGAAAAGGGAGAATTAGTGAATTCCTAATTAAGTAGAAGGTAAGTTTAAGAGGTCACTGTTAGTGGGCAAGAATGAATGTTTTACCCCCACTGGCATGCTTTTTTGTAAGGGCATCATCTCCTTCATATTTTCTGGTCTAGATCAATGGGCAGATGCCATTTCAATCAACCCCAAATGACAACTGAAATACGTGTAGTCACTGCCTTTTTGCCATCCAGCATAGCTATTCTTCTTGTCTTAGATTTGGCAGGATAATCAATAGGACCCAAATGGCAATCAATTTCATGTGATTGCACTTGGTTTCCCATCAATTTCAATGCTGACTCTATGGCAGAATAATGAGGAAAATCTGATGCCAATCATTGACTGTGAATGCCACTGCACATCTTTCTAGGTGACTGAACAGCATCAAAAAGAAGGGGAAGAGAGAGCTGTGCTGGCAGAAAGATAGAGAGAGGACAGAGCAAGCCCCAACACTAGAGATGAAGAAAAACATGTTAATGGAGTTGTGAAAAGGAAAGCTTGAATCATGACATTCCTCTGATCCAGCACCATGGTAAAACCTTCTGGGGTTGGTACAATGGAGATAAAACCAGCCTCCAGGCCACATAGACTGAACAAGGTTCCAAGATATGTTTCTCTAACAATCACGATGTTTAATGACTTAATCTTAGTGAGGAAATCTGCTGTAAGTTCCCACTAGGAGCTGGTGTATCAGATCTCTTTTTGACGATCAAATATCATTTTTCTGAAGCCAAGGGTCACATTTTTGTATACCCACAAAATACCCAAACATTCTCCATCATATGAATTCTCAGTGAATAACTGATGGAAATATATGTTGTAACTGTTATCTATGTATGTCTTTCTTCTAATCTATGGACCTAATAGGTGTAATTAGCATTCTCTGGACTTCTCCTTTTAACAATTACATTTTAATGTAATACATGGTGCTACTACATGACAAAAATAGCATCTCTAAGTCATATGTCATGTGACAGAATCATCACAAAAGCAAAGGATCACAATAGATCCTAATAAGGAGACAATGTTTGTTAACAGGTTTGTTAATATAATGAAATACATTCAACTTAGATTTCTGTAATATATATTTAAAATTTTTATTTATATTTTTTGAAAAGGAAATGCATTCACAATAGTAGAATGTTAAAGTGATACAGAAAGACGTATATTAAGGCATAACTCCCTCTACCACCCTCCCCATCCACCGCTTTACCTACTGTTCCCTTCAGGTACCCAATCATACTAGTTTCTGTGTTTCAGTGTTTTTACATATCTGTGCATAGAGTGTCTGTTCTATTTCATTGGCCACATGGTATTCCATTGTGTGGATGTGGCAAAGTTTATTTAACCAGTTCCCCATGAATGGACAGTTGGGTTGTGCCCAGTCTTTTGCTATTACAAACAGTACTTCAGTGAATAATTATAAATATGTATCACTTCTTATATGTGCAGGTGCATCTGTAGAATGAGTTCAAAAGGTAAACACATTTGTAATTCTGATAGTGTCAATTTGCATTTCCACGTGTAATATCTGATACTTGTGGCCCATAACCTCATCAAAAGAATGTGTTGTTACACGTTTACATTTTTGTCAGTCTTAGAGGTGAGAAATAATACCTCAATGTGATTCAATTTTCATTTGTATTTCTCTAATAATACCTGAGATTAGGCATATTTTTACAGGTTTTAGAAGCCATTTATATTAGTTCTTTTGTGACTCATCTATATTCTTGGTCTATTCACCCATATTTCTTGAAATGCTTTTATGGTTTCTTTTTTTTTCTTCTTGTTATTTTTACATTTAAATCTATGAATCATTTAAAGCTTGTTCTAGCATACAGTCATATGAGATATATTGAGGTATGGATCCAACTTTTGCTTCTCAGATCACAACCCAGTAATCCAAAGTCCTTATGAGCCTACTGATTACAGATGCTATTTTTTTAATCACTTAACTTTTTATTTTATATACACCGAAAGAGTTCTTTTAGGCCTATTTAGATATAGAAGTGACCAACAATTGCGAGATTGCAAGGTTCCATTGAGTTCCGAGATATTAAATCCCAAATTCACAGATGTCAATGTGTGAATAAATGTGCATCTTAGAACTGATGAAATATAGTATACCTCTTCCCTGAGTGTGTTTGTTTGCTTATTATTAGCTTCTACCACATTATTATAAGCTCTTCATTCTAATTCCTATTTTAGAGTAAACTTAGAGATGCCATTTTTGTCATGTAGTAACATCATGTACCTGGTTCAATTTTTGGACTTTCTATTCTCTCTCATTGGCCTCATTCTTTATTCACCCACTTTTCCAATTGCTGAGACATACATCACTGCAGATTTGAATTTCTGGTAGGGCTAGTGTCCTCACATTGTTTTTCTTTTTCGGAACTTCACTAACTTCTCTAGCTTATCTTTCTAGTGAATATTTCCTGTAGTTCTCTTTGTGATCATCTAATCTTGGGTGTAAGGACACAAAGAACAAAACAGACTTCTGCATATGCTATAGGAACTTCATTCTAGATAATTTTTCTTCTCTTATTAAAAAAAATTGAAACGACTCTGAATGAACTTTCTAATGTTGCAGGACTTTTCCTTAGTTCAGCTAAAGACAAGGTCCTTGTCTGTCCCATGGCCATGAAAATTTAGCCTCGCAGATGGTTTAAAGGGTGAGAAAAGCAGGGTTTTATTGAGTGAAAAGGGGGAAAAAAGGAGGAAACAGGGACCCTTGCAAGGCCACAGTCCCTATGCCAGAGTGCTTCCCGCCAGGCCCTTCGAATCCCAGGTTCCACAAACTCCTTGTGTCTCCACATCAGTGTGCAGGCTGGTTGGAGTTTCTCCAGGGACCCCCTCCCACCTTGTTGTCTCATTCTCCCCTCTAAATAAGTACATCTAACTGCCATTAGATTAAGGAGAAGGATGAAGACCAATTTTAACTGCTTCCTGCTGACGGGGGGGCTGTTTTGGAGAAGCGGCAGTCAGATCTCCCTCAGAGGCCTACTAAGCGTTCCCAGCAGAAGGGATCACCGTCAGAGGCTCTGGTCGCATGACTGTTTGAAGTCTGATGGCGTGAAGGCAAGAACAGACAAACTGGGTCACTAGAAAACATGTATCAAATGAAACAAAGGGAGGGGTAAAGACAGCTCAAAAATGCCGAGGGCTTTTACCAGTTTACAAAGGGAGAGGGAGGTCAAAAGTCCGACTGGTAATAAACTTTACCCTTTTGCTGGCATGTTGGGCTTCTGGATTCCCTTCGCCTGAGTCCAATCCTAAGCCAACCAGTTTAAGTTCTGGGAAATTAACTCTTTTCAGTTTGGAGGATGCATCTGAGGGGAGTGCCCCATAGTACAGAGACACAATTACCTATAGGACCAAGAAGAAGAAAGGAAAAAGAGAGGGCAACTTTTAAAGGAGTCCCAGGGGTTCAGGATGCATTTGAAAGGGGTACAGACTGAAAATGAGTGGCTACCCATCTACAAAAAGGAGAGCAGGCGTCCCTGGTTCCCTTCTCTTCCTAGCAGATACTCATGGTACATGAGGAAGAGAGGGAAGAGCATCCTCTTTCCGTCTTTCATCCTTGCATCCCCGAATCCCGGCTTCCTTGGCAGGTCCCGCCATGAGTGCCAAAGTGGCTTGCACCAATAATGCAGGGGGGTCTAAAGAATAGGAATTATCTGCTCTCACTTATGTCTCTTTCCCACCTACTGTCAGTAGCCTTGGAGTTCCCTAGAACTAGAACTCATTTATCATGGCCTTTATCCATGAAACAGAAAGCTTGGGGTTGGCTTAATCAGCAGGAATCAGCCACGCTCACCTGCGCTGTGCCTTTTAACCTCTGTTGTCATTTGCCTCTGGATTCCTCAGATCCAGTTTTCCCTCCTAGGGCTTTGACACGAAACTTGGAATTGAGTTTGGGACAAAAATGTGTCTCGGGGGGTTGCATAGACACCTTATCATAAGCCAAATGCTAAGTTAAAACTGTGGAACTGAGTCCTCCTCCAACGAGGGAGGGGAAAGGATGTTTTGTGACAAACGCAGATAACTGGTGGCTGTCGTTATTCTTGCTAGGATTTGGGCCCATGGTATTTGTCTTTGGTTAGCTCTTTTTTGGTCTTACTTTCTCAAAAGGAAACTTCCGGTTGATGGGCATCCCACTTATTCCCATCACCTGGATATTAGCAATTATCCCAGAATAATTGCTCAGAACAATAATGTTGATCCAGAGTTCTACATTACCCATCCTTTTTGTTCTTTCTGAACTGCAGCTGGAAATTACTGGTTGGTTCACAGGAACTTGCAGGGTTAGTATAAAATGTAAGCAAAACTTAAAACAACTAGTGAGTTTAGAATTTAATGACAAATGTAAGTTTTGAAACATGATTTCTCTCTCTCCAGTCCTCATGTTTGTGAAAAAACAAATCATCATAGGACTGAGTGGTTTGCAAAATAGACTTTAGTTTTATATTTGACCTGATTATTTGCATAAAGTGCAGCAAGAATAATTATTTCTACACAGGCCTTTTGGATTGGCTTTGATGGAGCTCTGTTCCCCAAGGAATCTCAGATAGGACCTTTAAAGCCAAGCCCAACCATGGGTTTGTGTCCTCAAATACCTGTGAGTTGGGTGATCCTCTCCTCTTAAGGTCCCGAAATAAACTTGGAACTCCTAGACCTGTTAGAAAGTGACATTCTTTACTGACCACGGGTCAGAAACCCTCTCCAGGGACTGTGTAGGCAAGGGTATGAGGCCAGTTTTCCCATGGGGCTTTTAATGGCTCTCCAAGTCGAGCTTGACTCCTTAAAGGGAAGCATATCCTTCCAGTCAAAGCCGTGGTAAAATAACCATTTTCTCCAATTGTGTCAAGTTGCAAAAGAAAAATGGATTCTTATTGCACTGATGCAAATAACTATATTGCCATAAGTTAAGAATACTCACAGAGAGTTTCCAAATTCTAGAGGAACCAGTCACACAGAAACAAGCATGCTCCAAATTTTGTTCATAGGAGTATACCTTACTCAATTATTAAAGGCTGTAAATAGTTTTAAATAAGTTCCTTTGACTATGAAAAACCAAACAAGGATCAGCAATATTACAACCAAAAGTCAAACAGATTGCTTCAGCTTTCTGAGTTCAGTCCATTTAGTTAACTTTTGTTTTGCTTGATATTCTGAACATTTCAGTTCTTCATGAGTCCTGCGCCTTTTCCTTTATTCCAATGTTACAATTTCCAAAGTTATCAGAAGCCTGTATTTGAGAGTACCTGTTACAGTTCTACAGCTTATGATAAACCATCTTTTGAAAAGGAAGAAAACAAGACAATTGTCTGTGAACAGCAAAATATCCAGGGTGGTTACAATTAGAAACACAATTGACAAAGAAGTTTGGTTATCTCCATGGTTTACAGTAACTTAACATAGCAACCTTAATTATGATTGATAGCATATATTCAGATATTAGAATTTTACAAATCCCATACAATTTTGGAACATATATTAGTATTATTCACAAAAGTATAATCTGATGAAGACTGAAGATGATTTTGGCAATCCCATGTACCTACACATGTCACATAATCCTGTTTACTTCTTTTTTCTGGATGTTACAGGGGCCCTCTGAAATATTTGAAAAACCGGGTATCAGGAAAGACAATTTTAAAAACTTAAGTTTGATTTTGGGAAGCCTTTTAAATATGTTTAAAGCACTTCATATTATTAAATAGAGTTCCAGGTTACCATAAACTATTTATTTTCCCAAAATGATGACTCAGACATTTTAAAGAAGCAAAAACCTTTTATAACCCTTTTGAATTTAGTTAATATGTTCACACAGAGAATCTCTTCTGCAAGATTAATTTCCACTTTTCCACCACTTGTTTGAACCTTCAGCTTTCCCTATCTAACTCAAAAGAATCGTTTAACTCTAGGCAAAAGTTTACACTTCCATGCCTTCTTATAACCTTTTACATAAAAACACATTTTACTGTTCTTATACCCCTTGCATGTAAATTTATTTTCAGTAGTTTTAATTACATGTTATAATCGTAACTCCTAGCAATTTTTAACTTTAAGGTAAAACTTGGTAAGTTGCTTTAATTGTGTGCTAACTGCAGCCAAGGTTTGCCTTCTTAGGTAAGAGCCTGGTTAGTTCCACGTGTTCCCAGGCCTTACCAACTGTGAAGCCAGCAAGTCAAATAGTTCTCAAAACCCCACAAGCCGTTTGTAACCTTAAAACATTTAGCAAACCTTGCATCTGACGGGCATTTTACCAATACGCTTGAAGGCTGTTTTTATTTCTTAAAGATTAAAGTCACATGAACTGAAAGGTACCACAGATTTTATATTCCCTTTAAAAAATATTTGATTCAAGCACTTGTCTTTCTTTAGGCCAAATTAATTAGAGCTTTTTTGGACAGACGTTGCACACAGTACACACACAGACATGCAGAAGAAAACCCAGTCATTGGGTGGGGCCCTTTAAAAGACAGGGCTAGGAAAACATGCAGACATCAATTCGGAAAGAAACATATTCCCTAAGGCAGGATTGCTAAACAAAGCCTTGCCAAATGGTTACAGGCCGTGCCCCCAGGATGTAAAACAAGATGGAGGCTTGCAGCACAAACCATGCACACATGCAAAGCACATCAGATTGGCCACAACCCAAGACTAGCCCCACAAATCTTTTTCCACAATTAAAGCTTTACGGGAAATATAAACAGTGATTGTTGGGGGGTCTGGCCTAGTAAAGGGGAAAAAAATAAACTTTAATGGTTAACTGCTGACAGGATGGAGAAGAGGAAAGAAAAAAAATTTTAAATGCCTGGGGAAGAACCTCTAATTCTTATGCAACTGGTTCCTTCATCAGAGAGAAAAAGCTTAATTACTGTCCAATGGAGTAAAACCCCTTGGCTGGGGAAGGGGAAGGCTGCTGTGGCTTGTGGCTGGGACCCAGCCAGTGGCTGTACTGGACCCTTGGGCCATGCATCCCAGCCATGGCAGGGAGTAGGGAGTGGCGGGGAGCAGCTGCTCACCGGTGGGTCCCGAAAAAGGAAGGAAAAGGTCCTGAAAAGACCCGGGAGCACCCTTCTGAGGGTGGGGGCATGTTTTCCCCACCCTCTGAAGTCCCACGATGAAAAGGCTTAGAAGCAACAGTGAGAGGTTTTGAGTCCGTATTTCATTCACTGCTTCTCGAGCCCCCACATTGCACGCCAAAAATGTTGCAGGACTTTTCCTTAGTTCAGCTAAAGATGGGGTCCTTGTCCATCCCACGGCCATGAAAATTTAGGCTCCAGGCTCCTCCCTGCTGCAAACATCATGAACTTCCCAAGGCTCCACCTCATTGGGCAGACTGGTTGGAGTTTCTCCAGTGACCCCCTTCCACCTGGCTGTCTCACTAAGTTTAAATGAAGAGTTTTCTTGTGACTCTAAGGCCAACTCTGCATTGGCCAACATAACCCAGAAGAAGCATGCTCTGAAGAATTAACTTAACTCATTCAGTAAAATCAAGTAGGTGAGCCCAAAGTAGTCAGAGACACATCTTCCCAAATCCTAGCATGGACTAAGCCAATAAGAGCTAAGGCTTTGGCTTCTGGTCCAACAGCCTTAAGGGAAGAGGTACAGAAAGCAGCTCTTTGGCTCTGATAGATGAAAATGGGGAGAGATGCCAGGACATTTGTGAGTAAACCCTGCACCCAGACTGGGGCAGGTATTACATGCCCTCCTACCCTACCTTCAGCTACCCCTTTCTCAGGCTGGAAAATGGTAGCCCAAGCAGCTAGGCACGGCCCAAGAGGAGACATTCACAGCACGTAAGCTGAGCTGCAAGTATCCATCCCAGAAAAGCACATCTGCCTGAGGAGGGACTAGGGTTTGGAGAAGTCAGGAAGGACATCCAAAAGCAAGGCCTACTTGAACTAGATCTTAAATGATGAGAAGAAGTTTCCTGATAGATGAGTTTAGAAAGGGCATTCCAGAGAAAGGAAACAGCGCAAAGGCACAGAGGTTCAGGGTTGCATAGTGCATTTTGGGAACAGCAAGCAGTTTGGTGGGGCTGTAATGAGGCACTCCGGGCTGTGGGTAGTGCCTATGTGGACAGACAGATCTTGCAGTATTCTCTATGTTAACACCTGAACACTAACTGTAACCCTTTTCTCTAGTCTACAAAATCACTAATCCCCAAAGCATTCTTCATTAAGCCTGTTTGGTATTATAAAAATCTTACTTTCACATAGTAAAAATTTAAACAGCACACATGTCTTTCTTGCCCCACTCTCTCTCCTCCCAAAAAAATACTGTTACTATTTCTTATATGTCTTTTCAGGATTTTCTGTACAGAAACATGTATTATGGGTATATGTCATTTTAAAAAGGAGATTGCGCTATGTTGTTCTGCAACTTGCCTCTTTTTTCACTTAATTACTAATCTTTGCTTGGCTATAACTGCTTTTGAAAAGTTGCACCATTTGGGGATTTTTTTTTTTTTGAGACAGAATTTCACTCTTGTTGCCCAGGCTGGAGTGCAATGGCGTGATCTTGGCTCACCACAACCTCCACTTCCCGGGTTCAAGTGATTCTCCTGCTTCAGCTTCCCAAGTAGCTGGTATTACAGGCATGTGCCACCATGCCTGGATAATTTTGTATTTTAGTAGTGATGGGGTTTTCCGTGTTGGTCAGGCTGGTCTCGAACTCCCGACCTCAGGTGATCTGCCCACCTCGGCCTCCCAAGGTGCTGGGATTACAGGCATGAGCCGCTGTGCCTGGCATGGGGGATAACTTTTTTAAAAATATTGGCATAATGTTTCCTCCACAAAACATGCTAAATAAATGCATTATAATAAGGGGAATTTTTACATTATGGTTTCAGGCAAAGATGCATTCACCAATTTACTTGAATAATGGTTTCCAGTCAGAGATTCTCATAAGGAACTAATTGGAACTGTGCGCAGTGCATGGGTTAAGCCAAAATGTTTTGCTTTTCATACACAGACCAAGTGAGAGGGGTAAAGTGGTGCATCTCCCACATATCTTCAGTCTGTGGTTCACATGTGTTATTTCCACATGATCAAAGCACTCCATGTGTAACCTTTACTCTGCCCCCAAAATGTTTTTCTCTGCTATAACTTTATTATTATTATTATATTAGAGACAGGGGTCTCACTATGTTGCCCAGGCCAGTCTCAAACTCCTGGGCTCAAGTGATCCTCCCACCTCAGCCTTCCAAGTAGCTGGGATTACAGGCGTGGGCCACCACATAGCTAACTTACTTTATTTATTTATTTATTTAGACAGAGTCTCACTCTGTCACCCAGACTGGAGTGTAGTGATGTTATCTTGGCTCACTACAACCTCCGCTTCCCAAGTTCAAGCAATTCTCCTGCCTCAGCCTCCCGAGTACCTGAGATTATAAGCACATGCCACCACACCTGGCTAATTTTTGTATTTTTAGTAGAGACAGGGTTTCACCATGTTGGTCAGGCTAGTCTTGAACTCCTGACCTCAAGTGATCCTCCCACCTTGGCCTCCCAAAGTCCTGGGATTACAGGCATGAGCCACTGCGCCTGGCCAGCTAACTTTCTTTTTAAGAAGAGTTTCAGCACAAGATAATCATGAGCCCATATCATGATGAAGAAAGCACACCGAAGCAGAATTCCCCTTCCAAGGAACGAGTTCCTTGCATGTCACTCCACCGCTGCCATCCACTGTCAAGTCTCTTCTTTTTTGGGCAAGAACAATGGACCTTCATTTTGTACATGCTTGCAAATTGATGTTTATTACTTACACAAATTTGTTTTCATAGTTCAAACTGATTTTTTTTTTTCTTTCTGCAAAACATTTTGGTGTATTTGGGTTGGGTTAGAGCACAACACAATTTTTTTCCAGTAAGACTAATGTAGGCAATTTTTCAGGAAACAGCTCTTCACATAGTGGTAAGGTTTTCAGGAAAAAATAAGAGTCTTTGAAAGAGGATCTAGAGGGTCTCTAGGGATGTAGATCATGGACAAGGCCATACCAGCACACCTCAATCTACAAGATTTTGTTTGCGACTCCCCAGTGACCAGCGTATGTAGCCACCACAGTGACTCTCCTCAGCCCCCTCTTACTGGATGAGCTAGATTTTGTTTTAAAAAAGGAAAAGAAAATCTACAACAAAATATAGCAGTGGATATCCTTTTACACACATCTTGAAGCACTTGCTCAAGAATATTTGTAGGAGAAATTTCTAGGAGTAAAATTGCTGGGTCAAGGAGTGTATGCATTTACAATATGAAAGTGAGTACTGAATTTCCCTCCTGGAAGACACACCAATTTACACTCCCATTAACATTGGACAAGAGTCCCTACACCCTTACCAACAATGGATGATAGCAAACATTTTCAGATGTGAAAGCAGCAACCTGGCTTTTTTATATGCATTTCTTTAAATGTTAGTGAAGTATAAGAGTGAAGGGAAACATTTTTCATGTGCTTGTTACCATACGCAATTCTTTTTCTTTGAAATGCCTCTTTATGCCCTTTGCCCATTTTTCCATTAACTTGTTAGCCTTTCTTTTCTTGAATTGTAAGTCTTCGGGATTTTAAATAGGAGTGGGATACAATTGCATTTTAGAAAGTTCTTTTGCTTTAAAGTACCAAATTGATATTACAGTTTATCATCCACTTGGCTAATGTGCTCATATTTTAGTGATTTCTGAAGAACCTAGGCATAGGTTTCTCTTAGGCACTGTGAAGTAGAAAAGCTACTATTAAAGTATGAAGCTTATAAACTCTTATGGGCTAAGTCTCACTGAGGTAGTGTCTTATTATCTTTTGTTGTTGTTGAAGTGTGAGGGTTAAGCAGAAAATAACAGTAACCAGGAAATGTGGCAACAAAGATAGCAGATATATTATATCATCTTAAAATGAAACAAAAACTGAATTTGTCAGACTATTTCAAAAGTACATAATAAAAGATAGACCACTGTTGTATTAATTTATCTGAAATGCTCCTTTGATTTGTCTCTGAAGGGCAGGAACATTTCTTCTTACTCCTCTTTGGAGGATACACACGTGGTCACGGTTTGCTCATAAAGATAGTCCTTTTCCTGAACTTTCCATTTCCCCTTATGCAGCATCTGAACTCCCCAAGGCAGGCACACATGCCTTTGAACACCTGGGTTTGAGCTACCTCTCCAGTAGGATCCGTCTCGATCCTCTAATGTGAAGTGGCTGTCCCATCCACAGTAAATACTACATTGTCCTCCTCTCGGCCTTTGTGTCATGTTCCCCTGTGTTGGTGCATCCTCCACCTATGGCCCATTTGGCCCTCAAGGTCAGCCAACTTCTGCTTCTCTTTAAAATCTTCTTGGCTCCCTTACTCCCACAGAGTCCTCTAGACCTCACCCTCCCCAGCTGTTTGACTCTTTCCTGGGCTTTCATTTGACCTCTTTTATGAGTGTGGTTTGTTTCTCCCACTAGATTTGAGGGTGCTTGAGATCAAGGGTCCTGTGGTAGATTTCTTAGGATCCCCTCTCCTCCTATAATGACTTTCATAGTACTAAATACTCAAATATTTACTAAATGATAATGACATGAGTAGGATGTTTGGATACTTTTAACCTATCATTTGAGGTTTTTCTCAGAACTTTCTGCGACAAGATGCCTGCTTCTGACCATTCCTTCTCTGCCCCAGCCTGGTGACCCACATCTTCTACCTATTCCTTCAATGCTGGGGTTCTCTGAGGGTTTCGTCTTGTCCTTCTGCTCTACTCATTCTCTGGAAAAAGTTCATCCACCCCATCTTTTCTGCTTCTGGTGACTTAAGGATTGCAGCCTAGGCCAACATGGTGAAACCTCATCTCTACTAAAAATACAAAAATTAGCCGGGTGTGGTGGCAGGTGCCTATAATCCCAGCTACTCGGGAGGCTGAGGCAGGAGAATCACTTGAATCCGGGAAGCAGAGGTTGCTATAAGCCGAGATCATGCCACTGCACTCTAGCCTGGATGACAGAGCGAGACACCATCTCAAAAAAAAAAAAAAAAAAATTGCAGCCTAAACAATCTCTGGACCCATACTTTTAGGTCCACCTGGCTGATATTCACATGCCTGCCAGATATCTGCACCTAGATATCTCTGAAATACTTCAAACTCTCAAATTGTCTAAAATCCAACTCATTGTTGTCCCCAATTCTGCTCCTGCTCCTGAGTTCACGATCTCCAGTGGTGGTCCCACCACCCTTCCAGCCATCCAAACTGGAAATCTGAGTCATTCCTGATTACTCTTTCACCCTCACCCCATCCACATATCCAACCAATGACCAAGCCCTGCCAATGTGAATCCCAAAATGTCACCCCTTTTGACCCCAAGTATCAGTGCCTTAGCTCAGGCTTGCCTCATTTCTGGATAATTGTACCACTTCTTAACTAGTCTCTCTGATCTTAATCTCATGCCCCTCAAATCCTTCCAGAGCAATCAATTTCCTCTACTCAAAACAGCTCCCAGCTCTTTGTTGACTAAACGTTGCAGTCCCTGACTCTCCACCTGGTGTATAAGGCCCATAGAGCTCTGTCCTTCTCTATTCCTGCTTTGTCTCTCACAATTCCCAGTGAACACAGCAGCAACTTAGAACTTCTGTGGTATCTACCCACCCCACCACCACCATCACACCCAACTTATTCTTGCCTTGCCTCTTACTACAAATGTCTGCCTTGGCTCTAATGCTCTTCCACCTTCTCTTTACCCGACCATCTCTTTATTTTGAGATGGGGTTTCGCTCTTGTTGCCCAGGCTGGAGTACAGTGGCACAATCTCAGCTCCCTGCAACCTCTGTCTTCTAGTTTCAAGCGATTCTCCTGCCTCAGCCTCCCAAGTAGCTGGGATTCCAGGCGCCCGTCACAACACCCAGCTAATTTTTGTACTTTTTTTTTTTAGTAGAGACAGGGTTTCACCATGTTGACCAGGCTGGTCTTGAACTCCTGACCTCGTGAACCCCCCGCCTCGGCCTCCCAATGAGAGACAGGACTAGCTGGATTTCGTAGGCCAACTAAGAATTCCTAAGCCTAGCTGGGGAAGGTGACCACACCCACCTTTAAACACGGGGCTTGTAACTCAGCTCACACCCGACCAATCAGGTAGTAAAGTGGGCTCACTAAAATACCAATTAGGCTAAAAGCAGGAGGTAAAGAAATAGTCAAATCATCTATCATCTGGAGAGCACAGTGGGAGGAATAATGATTGGGATATAAACCCCAGGCATTCGAGCTGGGAGCAGGCAACCCCCTTTGGGTCCCCTCCCATTGTATGGGAGCGCTGTTTTCACTCTATTAAATCTTGCAACTGCACACTCTTCTGGCCCATGTTTCTTCCAGCTTGAGCTGAGCTTTGACTCACTGTTCACCACTGCTGTTCGTGGCCATTGCAGACCCGCCATTGACTTCCACCCCTCCAGATCCGGCAGGGTGTATGCTGCACTTCTGATCCAGTGACGCGCTCATTGCCGCTCCCGATCAGGCTAAAGGCTTGCCATTGTTCCTGCATGCCTAAGTGCCTGGGTTCATCCTAATCGAGCTGAACACTAGTCGCTGGGTACCACGGTTCTCTTCCATGACCCGCAGCTTCAAATAGAGCTATAACACTCACTGCATGGCCCAAGGTTCCATTCTTTGGAATCTGTGAGGCCAAGAACCCCAGGTCAGAGAACAAAAGGCTTGCTGCCATCTTGGGAGCGGCCCACCACCATCTTGAGAGCTCTAAGAACAAAGACCCACCTGTAACACCAAATTGCTGGGATTACAGGCATGAGCCACCACACTCAGCCTTACCTGACCATCTCAATGCAGCCTTTAACACTGAACTCAGGGTCCCCTTCCTCAGGAAGCAAAGCATTATCTGACATCTAATGCCCCTCATCTCCCTCCCCTACTCCCAGCTAAGCAACACCCTGTCCAAATCAGTGATTTTACATAAAACATAATATTCTATTTATGATATTCCTTCTTTTCTATATCTGGCTTTCTACTTGATTGCAAGCTCCATGAGGACAGGGCTCATATTTCTTATGTCTTTAGTCTGGCACATATTAAGTGTCCAGTTTGCTGAATGAAAACCATCAATTTTATTCCTCAGCATATAGACAACAATTGCAGTGATATATGGATGAGATTGGGAGTACTTCACAATCCAGCTTTGACCACCTTATAGAAAGTTATTTCTTCGTGGGCTTATGTAGGATGGAGGTTTCAGAAATTGGCAGGAATTACATGATTTGCTGCATAGATCTGACACTTAGCTTTTCTATCTTTTGTAACTTTTCCTGGCTAAGCTTCAACACAGCATTATGTAGTAGGAGGAGTGAACTCTTGCCTGTTATGAAATGACTGTGGTATAGGTTAAATGTGTGTGGCAATGGGCTGCCTTATAAAGTCAGATTTGTTTGGGGATATTGTTTCTGGAATCAGACCACAAGTCATCAAGTGATGAGGGGAACCACAAGGGTAAGCCAGAATGCACACAGTGCCTGTCAAGATGAAAAGGACTGTAAAACTGGAGCTGGAGAGGAATGGAAATAAAACTATTTCCCTTGCATTCACGTAACTGCTATCATGGCCCCTGGGTCAGTATTCCTTACAAATGGTTACATAAGCATCACAATAAAGACAAAAGAAAAAATTGGGCAGCTTTACTTTGGTTTTTAGTTCTTAGTAAGGAAATAAGATAAATTATAAGTTCAATTTGACATATAGGAAGCAATTATCAGCAGCCCATCTCAAGTCACTGAGTGTGAATGGGTTCTCCGGTAACCTGCGGGCCAGTTGCTGTCTGCATCTGCCCCCTAGTGGTTCATTTGGAGTAGCTGACACTCAATCTGTGCTGTTTTGAGCCATTTTTGGCCTTTTCAGGAAAGAAAGAGGATTTTCCCTAGAAATGTAGAAAAGAGAGTGTCTTTTTGTATAGACCCCAGCATCTTAAAATTGAAATTTATGGAGTATATTTAATTTCTTTTGTAACTACCAGTAACTACCCACTCCTGAAAGCCTAGTTTAATGTATACAGAACTACATCAACTCTTATTTTACACAAGCCTGGCCATGCCTTCAAAAAATATTGTGTTTTCTTGATTCTGGTAGAATGATTGACACATTGATTTTATTACCTTCATTCCGTCTAGAATTATTAATAGTTCGTTGTTCTGCTTGATCTTCCTTCTCGGCTAATCTTTGTGAGATTTGTGGTTTGTAATCGTTATGTAGCCAGCATTCTCAAATAACTTAGTCTTCATTTTATTTTAATCTGAAATGGAATGTTATTGGGTAAAATATCCCTTAGGGGTATAATGAAAAGGACCCATTAATTTTCAGGGCAAGAGGGCTAATTACTCCCCTCCCCCCTTAAGTCTGTACTAATTGCTAATAACTTTTTATAGAATTGAGTATTGAAGCTAATTTTGATTTCTTCATTCCAATGTACAGCTTTTCTGAAATGCTTGGCCAGAACAAGAAAAGGAACTTTAGAAGGTCGGGTGCTTAATAAATATGCTTTATGATGTTGCAGTTTGTGAATGAGTCAAAATTGAAAGAAATGTGGGGCTCCATGAGGGAATGCTCATGTTTTTAATTAAACAGGGCTGTAATTGGGTGACCTGAACATTTTATGAGTGCACACATGGGCAATGCTTCATAGGAGACACTTTGTAGCATCACTATAGAAAATAAAGAAGGGGCAGTATAGCATGGTGGTTAACAGCAGAGCCCTGTTGCCAGTCTAGTGATTCATTGAGAATTCCAACTTCACTGGTACGACCTTCTGGAAAGTTGCTTAACCTCCCTGTTTTTCAGCTTATTAATCTGTAAAACAGAGATAACAAGAGCACTCCCCAATTCATATCACTGTGAAAATTAAATGAGATAATAATGTATACAAAACCTTTAGAACAGTTCCAAACATTAATGCCAACAGTGTTAGCTATTCTTAGTATTAAAAGAAATTCCCAGATTTGCACACTCATATTCATAACATTATTCACAATAGCCAAGAGGTAGAAGCAACCCAAATGTCTGTGGATAAACAAAATGTGGTATATACATATAATGGAACATTACTGAGCCGTGAAAAAGAAGGAAATTCTGCAATTTGTGATGGCATGGGTGAACCTGGGGGACATTAAGCCAAGTGAAATAAGCCAGCCATAGAAGAGAATTACTGTATGACTCTACTTGTAAGAGATATCTAAAGTAGTCAACTTCATAAAAACAGAAAATAGGATGCTGGTTACCAGGGGATTGGGGTAAAAGAAGAATGGGGAGTTGTTTAATGGGTATAGAGTTTCAGGTTTGCAGAATGAAAAGTTCTGGAGCTCTTTTCACGACTATGTGAATATACTTAACACTACTGAACAGTATACTCAACAATGGTTAAGGTGGTAAAATTATGCTATGTGGCTTTTACTATAATATTTTTTAAAAGATATATTTTACTAAAGGTGAGGGAGTTTCTGGGATGCTGGGAATGGTTTGTATCTTGATGTGGGTGCTAGTGATTTTAGTGCATTTATTTTGTGAAAATCCATCCAAAATGTGCTTGTGATATAAGTACTTTCTGATGTCTTTTGCCTCGATGAAAAGTTTTAAAACAGAGATACTCCCTTCCTTTGCTGATTTGTGCTTGCTATCACATAGTCAGAAAAGCACACAATTGCTTGTAGAAACAATTTTAAAATATTTACACATACAGAAACGACTATTCAGANTACTAAAGGTGAGGGAGTTTCTGGGATGCTGGGAATGGTTTGTATCTTGATGTGGGTGCTAGTGATTTTAGTGCATTTATTTTGTGAAAATCCATCCAAAATGTGCTTGTGATATAAGTACTTTCTGATGTCTTTTGCCTCGATGAAAAGTTTTAAAACAGAGATACTCCCTTCCTTTGCTGATTTGTGCTTGCTATCACATAGTCAGAAAAAGCACACAATTGCTTGTAGAAACAATTTTTAAAAATATTTACACATACAGAAACGACTATTCAGAGGCAAGCAGATGTGCTAAGAATTCAAGGAATTCAAACATCCTTCATATATTGTTACAACCTGAATAAACTTAGAAAATATGACACAGTGCAATGGAGATAGAATACTTACTAATCTGTACAAGAATTTTATTCACCTTTTAAAAAAGGTGATTTAGATTTAGAGTACAAGAGGCCAGATTTACCCTCCTGCCTGAAACAACCAAACACCAGGACAAATATATGAAACAACAGTTTTCAAGACACTAGAACCACAGAAGAACAGTGATCCCTGAGAGAGAACGAAGGAGAAGCGCACTGTGCGTGCCCCAGCTTACTGCCTTCAGATAGTTTCAAAGCTGTGCTGTAGGACGAAGCTTGGATCTGTGGGTTCATAGTTTTTATCAAATTTGGGCAATTCTGGCCAGGCTCAGTGGTATGCACCTGTAGTTCCAGCTACTCTGGAGGCTGAGGCAGGAGGATCACTCGAACCTAGCAGTTTGGGGCTGCAGTGTGCCATGATGGCACCTGTGAATAGCCACTGCACTCCAGCCTGGGAAACATAGTGAAAATGCTTCTAAAAATAAAAAGAGGGCAATTCTGGCCATATTTCTTCAAATACAGTTATAGTAATTATTTAAATGTCATTATCTGCTAAGTCTAACTTGTATTTTAGTCCTGAGTTCTTTTTCATTGATTGATTTTTTCCTCATTATGGGTTTATTTTCACACTTCTTTGCATATTGGTACATTTTTATTGAGTGCTAGGCATTTTGAATTTTATCTTGTTGAGTCCTAGATATTTGTGTATTCCTGTAAATATTCTTAAGCTTTGTTCTGAGACACAGCTCAGTTACTTCAAAAGAATCTCATCTTTTCAAGTCTTTCTTTCTTCTTTTTCTTTTCTTTTCTTTTATTTATTTATTTATTTATTTATTTATTTTTTTTGAGTTAGAGTCTTGCTCTATTGACCAGGCTAGAGTACAGTGGCACATTCATGGCTCACTGCAGTCTCAAACTCCTGGACTTAAGTGATCCTCCCACCTCAGCCTCCTGAGTAGCTGGAACTACAGGCACTTGCCACCATGCCTAATTGTTTTTAATTTTTTTAAAGGTGGGGTTTCACTATCTTGCACAGGCTGGTCTCAAACTCCTGGCCTCAAGTGATCCTCCCACCTCAGCCTCCCAAGTTGCTGGGATTACAGTTGTAAGCCATCACACCTGGCCCAGGTCTTTCAAGATTTGTTAAGGGAACAGAGCCATGTTTATTCTACAGCTAATTATTCCCCACTACTGAGGCAAAAGCTTTTGAGTACTCTCTACTCAATGCTTTGTGAATTATGAGTTTTTCTAGTCTGGCTGGTGGGAAGGGGCACTATTCCTGGACCAGTTTGAGCCCCAAGTACTGTTCCCTCTAATCCTCTGGGTAGTAATTTCCCCAGCCCTTGGTAGTTTTTCTACATATATGCACTGATCTCTACTTTACTGAATATTCAATCGGGTCCCTCTGTGGATTTCTAGAGTTCTGTCTTTGCCCAGCTCTCTCCTCTCCAGTATTCTGTCCTGCGAACTCTAGCTCAAGCTTTACCAACCCGCGGCTCACAGGGTGCATGTGGTCCAGGATGACTTTGAGTGTGGCCCAATACAAATACATAAACTTTCTGAAAACATTATGAGAACTTTTTGCGGTACATTTGTTTAACTCATCAGCTATTATTAGTGTTAGTGTATTTTAAATGTGGCCCAAGACAATTATTCTTCTTCCGATGTTGCCGAGGGAAGCCAAAAGATTGGACACCCCTGCTCTAGCTGCTTGAGTCTGCCGGGATTCTCAGTTCTGTCTATTCTCAGAGATTCTGGCTCAGAGTTTCTTCGTCCTACAGCACAGCTTTGAAACTATCTGAAGGCAGTAAGCTGGGGCACTCACAGTGCGCTTCTCCTTCGTTCTCTCTCAGGGATCACTGTTCTTCTGTGGTTCTAGTGTCTTGAAAACTGTTGTTTCATATATTTGTCCTGGTGTTTGGTTGTTTCAGGCAGGAGGGTAAATCTGGCCTCTTGTACTCTAAATTAGCTGGAATTGATAGTCCCTTATATATACCTATTTTAAAACAAATAATTTCTTTCCAGTTAATCCTTTACTGGTAGAAGACTTTTTTCAACATGAAGTTGTTCTATTTTATTTTTGCTGCTGTTATTCTTAATTCTGTGAATTTATAAGTAATATAGTCTGCATTTTATTAATGCTATCAAAATTTCACAAGTCTCCCATCACAGAGAATCATGGAAAAAGGAAAACACTGAAATCTAGAAGATAACTTTTGCTGTGGAAAGGTGATCTTCCCCAAATTCTGCCCACAATGGCATGTGTTTGTGTGTGATTCCAGAGACACTGTGTAGATGTTGATAGGGAAGGGGCTGGTAGCTGGGTCTCCACCAGTGGGATTGTCCCTAACTGGGGAAGCCTGGCTTGGTTCTCAATTGTCTTAACTCTGAAGAATCGTCCGCCATCAGAGAAATGCAAATCAAAACCACAATGAGATACCATCTCACACCAGTTAGAATGGCAATCATTAAAAAGTCAGGAAACAACAGGTGTTGGAGAGGATGTGGAGAAATAGGAACACTTTTACACTGTTGGTGGGATTGTAAACTAGTTCAACCATTATGGAAAACAGTATGGCAATTCCTCAAGGATCTAGAACTAGATGTACCATATGACCCAGG
>NW_016816550.1:366051-396039 GCF_001698545.2 Rhinopithecus bieti | reverse complement strand
AAAAAAAAAAAAAAAGAATCGTCAAAGGATTTAGGTGGTCATTGACTGACCAATTATTCAGCTATGTCAAAGTGGTTTTGTGGGTATTTAGAAACATCTCGTCCCACCCTTACCATTTTGTAAATGAGGAAATAGAAGTGTACAGCTTTTAAGAGACTCACACAAGTTTCCCAGGAAGTTCTGAGATCTAAGCTGAGACTTAGGTCTCTGGACTCCCATCTTGAGAGTGTTTCCACTATATGGCACCACAGCCCTGCTCACAGATATGACCATATTAATGCAGTGGTAACATTCGCACTCATGGGGCATTTCTGAAACACCATTTTTGCTATCGATGTTTAATTCATCCTCCTTCTTGTTACCCTACTTCTTGCTTGTGAGCAATTTAAACACTGGGGACTGGGATGGGTATTTCTAATCCAAGGATGGAAGAATGTGGCACTTCTTGATACCAAAGCAGTCTAGAAAATTAGTCATTGATGAAAAATGAGTTTTTAATATCCCACAGGCATTTACTTTGGAAACTAGAAGTTCTCAAGATGTTTTCTTTTCACTCTTCCTTTTATCGCCCTAGATTAATAAGGTATACTTGACAAATAAAAGTTGTACATATTTAAGGTATAGAACATGACCTTTTGATATACATATACATTGTGAAATGATTACCACAAATAATCTACTGAAGATATCTATCAATCACTTCACATAGTTACCATTTTGTGTGTGTGTACACAGAACACTAAGAGCTACTCTCAGCAAATTCAAGTACACAATACATTATTATTATTTTGTAGAGACAGGGTCTCCTTATGTTGCCCAGGCTGGTCTCAAACTCTTGGGGCTCAAATGATCCTTCTGCCTTGGCCTCCCAAAGTGCTGGGATTACAGGCATGGGTCACAGCCCTGCCTCAATACATTCTTATTAACTATATTTACCATGCTATTTATTAGGTCTCCAGAACTTACTCATAAAGTGAAAGTTTGTACCCTTTTACTCAGATCTCCCCATTTTCCCAACCTACCAGTGACTGGCATTCCATGCTTTTTTTTTTTTTGAGATGGGGGTCTCACTATGTCACCCAGGCTGGAGTGCAGTGGCACGATCTTGGCTCACTGCAACCTCCACCCCCTGAGCTCAGGTGATCCTCCCTCCTCAGCCTCACAAGTAGCTGGGACCACAGATGTGCACCGGCTAAGTTTTTGTATTTTTGGTAGAGACGAGGTTTCACCATATTGCCCAGGCTGGTCTCAAACTCCCAAGCTCAAGCGATCCACCCGCCTCAGCTTCCCAAAAAGCTGGGATTACAGGCGTGAGCCACTGTGCCCAGCCCCATGCTTTATTTCTATGAGTTTGCCTTCTTCAGATTCCACAGAAAGTAAGATCATGCAATCAGTAGTTGTCTTTTGATGTATGGCTTACTGCACTTACCATAATGGACCTCTAGGTCCATTCATGTTGTCACAAATATTAACATTCTTTTTTAAGGATTAAAAGTCCATTGTGTGTATATACATATATATACACATACACACTACATTTTCTTTATCCATTCATCTGTTGAGGGACAATCAGGTTGTTTCCATATCTTGGCTATTGTGAATAATGCTGCAATGAGCATGAGAGTATAGAGACCTCTTTAAGATACTTACTTCATTTCCTTTGAGTATGTACCCAGAAGTGAAACTTCTGGATCATATGGTAGTTCTACTTATAGTTTTTTGAGAAAACTCCGTGCTGTTTTCCATAATGGCTGTACTACTTTACATTCCCACCAACGGGGTACAAGGGTTTCCTTTTCTCCATATCCTTGACAACAATTGTTATTAAATTATTATCACCTCACACCCCTCAAGTTTTATTGAGATTGAAAATACACAAAGTGTACAAATGTTAGTTGAGTTTGATGAATTTTTACTATTTATACATCTGTGTAACCATCACACAGATTAAGACAAAGGGGATTCCAGGAAGCTTTCCAGAAAGCTTACTCATGCCCCTTCCAAGTCAATACCTGCCCCTTATAATTACTACTAAAACTTCTATGACTAGTGGTTAGTTTTATCTGTCCTTGAATTTCATATTAATGGAATAATATAATGTCTACTCTTCTTCATATTCTTTCACTCAACATTTTCTTTAAGAGATTCATCCACATTATTGTGTGAAACACATTTGTTTTCTTTGATTGCTAAGTAGTATTTTATTCTGTGAATATACCATAGTTTATCCATTGTCCTGTTGATGGACACTTGAGTTGATTCTGGTTTTGGACTATTGTGAATAAAGCTGCTGTCGATATTTTTGTAGGAGTCTTTTGGTGAAGATATGCACTCAATGTTCTGAGCTATATGCCTAGGAATACCATATTATGAACTACATCTGAAGGCCTTTAATACCTATATTGTAACATTGTTGATGATTAATTTTACATATTCAATTGCCCTTCTAATTCCCAAGGTGTTACTCTAGCTACCACCAAACAGAGGATGCTATTCCTGACCTTCTTTTCTTCTTCCCCATAAAGAGTCACTTCTCCTGCAAAGCCATCAAGAATTAGGATAGCTGGCAGCAGAGGAACACTTGCACATGCCCCATAGCTCCCTTGGAGGATTTTGAATGGAGCCCTGGTTGTCCTTCCCCTTAGTGGGGTTGATGAAGGCGGGAATCCTGGAGACAATGCCAGGGGAAAAAGCAGACTTTGCCCTCAGGGAAAAAATGAAAACTGGAAATAGTTTGATTTCCTTCAGTCGGAAGTAAATTATTAAACACCAAATTGGGCAAAAAGGAAGAAACCATCAAAGTAATTGCTTCTCTCTAAAGAGACAGCACCTTGCAGGTAGGTGGCTGGGGACTTAAGGAACTTTGGCCACATTGTTAACGATTGTTTTTCTAGTCAAGATATGAACCCCAGAGCTGGTTCTTAAGTTGCTGGGTCATTTCACTTTGTGCCATGCCTTTATTTTCATCAGCCTAGGCAGAAGATGTAAAAAACTGAATTAGGGATAATTATGCCCTGTTGTAGCCAGTTAACTTTCATAAAACTTTTCTGTCCATATGAAAAAGGCAGCAAGTTGTTTGCCCTGAAGGACAACAGATGTGACTGAGTCTCCTTCTTGCCTATCTAAGATGAATTTTAATATGTAGCTTTTGAACTTTAATAATAGCTTCCTCAAATCTCACAGAACTTCTTGGGAAGAGACATTTATCCTCATTGTCCCAATCCCTGGCCTCGGAAGTTATTAATGACCTTTTTCTTCCTCATAAAACTGTTTGGGGTTAAGTCTCTGCTAGGACTGCTGGTTTGAAGTTAGGAGGTGGCCATGAAGTAGGTTTGGGAGAAATGTGGTGTGTCATCCCTTGGCTTTCTTTGTTGAAGTATAGTTTTCTTTAGAACCTTCATTTTTAGGAGCCTACATAGATATAATACAGTAAGATGGTGTTGATGTTTGAAGTAAAATATAGCCTTTTGGGCTAACAGCTCAGACTTTGGCTAACAGCCTCAGACTTCATCATCGGTGTTCAGATTGTGGCCTAGAAACTAGGCAGCAACTGATTGTCAGTTCAAGAGAAATGCCCTGGCCCCTGATATTCATCTTCATATGGGTCCCTAATGGCACAAAACACATCTTTTAAGGCTGCTAGCAAGCATTTACTTATCTAAAACTCATGAGGAAAAGCTAACCTGTGATGGCCTGGGAACATGTGATCCAAAAAGGTACTATGTAAGGCAACTTAAAAAAAATCATATTTTTCTTCATTGACTTACGATTTCAGAGCAGTGACTTCTTTTGTAGATTTTCCATTGGCACTGCTACCTACTCGCTTTGGGTTTCGTTTGCTCCTATACTGTAATTCTAACATAATGCCATCCCAGGAAAATGGTCACTTAAGACATCTTTGTTTTAAAGTTTCAAAAATTGCTCAGCACTTTATTATTAAAGTTAAAATTTGAAACCCAAGCTAGGAGATGGCCTAGCTTCCAAACCCTACTGTTGTGGTCAGGTCCTCCCACCCTCGCAAAAGTCATTTCCCCTGCCTCAACACAAAAAAAATCTTCCTCAATTCATTGCATTCGAATTAAGAAGTGAACATTTGAAGATTAATAATGATTACTGCCAAAGATCTATATCATTGTAACCATAAAATTATTTGGGGGTTTTAAATTTTGTTTTAAGCAAAGTCAAAAAAAAAAAAAAAAAAAAAAAAAAAAAAAAAAAAAAAAAAAAAAACTATTGACTATCTGAAATCTTTTAATTGATACAAAAAGCAACCGGTGTATTCTCTCCCCTCCTCCTACCTCATTTCATTCCTATGAGAGCACATTTTCCTATAACAGTTTGAAAGTATGAAGACACTAGATCCAGGAAGATTTTTAAAAAAATTGGAAAATCTTCAAACCAGTTACACCATTTCTTGTATAACAAGAATATTACGGTATACAGATTAGTTTAGAAGGAGTTAAATGAGAATAAAGTTTGCTAGAAGATTAAAATTCTTAATTCGAAACAATTTTATTGAGTAAGGGTTATTTTGTGACAAATAGCCAGGTTTTTAATTTCCTGTGTCTTGCTTATAAGACCAGCACATACCTCCACAGAGAAAGGCAGGTCTCTCTTTCTTTTAAACATAACCATAGCCAACCAGTAGAGTCTCTTTCGCAATGAAATGCTATTATTTCAAAGGAACTGGGTGGATATAGAATCACTTGTGTCAACTGAGGAATGATGAGGTTCATACATTTGTAAAGGAGAGCTTTATTTTTCATAAAGGGTTGCAGCCTGCAGGGTGGTCATTTTGACAGGCTGGGAAGCACAGCCTCCAATGAGAAGCCAGAAACAGATACTCTGAGGGAGGGGAGAATAAGACGGGAATTCCGGCTGAGTGAGGTGGTTAAATGTACATATTCAACAAGCTATAGGAGGAGTCATGAATACTTATGAAACAGGAAACATGAGCATGTGCTATTGAACTTCATGCCCTTCTATGGGACCCATGTTCAAAAATGGCGGTGTTAGCATGATCCAGTGGTGCAGTTTTCAGCCCTTTGATGTTAAAAAGTGAAGCAGAGGACATGAAAACCCTCACTACTGCATTCTCTGTAGACTAGCCAGAGCCGTGGTTGGTGGTCTCTTATCAGGAAGGAATGCTGGTCGGTTGTTGTGTCAAAAGGGAGGGGGAGTGGCAGGTGGTTGGTCCATATCAGTGGTGGGGTCTTTCAAAAAGGCTGGTTTCTGTTTGGCCTTTAGGAAAGAAAGGCTAATGGTGGTTAGCAAGGAAAGAGGTGTTACAAGGTGTGTCTGACCTCCCATCCTGTCAGGACCAAGAGCTCAGTTTTCAAGGTTACTCTGAGGTCCCCTTGGCCAAGAGGGAGTTCATTCAATCAATTGGGGGGCTTAGGATTTTATTTATATTTCTCAGTTGTAATAACTTATTTACAAGTGGATTGACCACTCTACATTTGCCCATTGATCACATACGCAGTGGTCGACAAGCAATGGTATTTTCATAGTTAATTTGTGTGAAATGGAATTTACTGCAGCTCTGCAACTTAAGCATATTTTGGCATTTCCAGCTGTCATGGACAGTGAATTTTAAAGATCACAACTCCAGGAAGTTTTAGTCCCTTCATCTAAGAAATAAAAAGAATACCTACCCTCTCAGGGTATCAGCTTTGATTTCTTGCTTGTTATTGTTATAGGCATGCATGCATGAATCATACCAAAATCTCACTGCAGCCAGCTTTTTGAGCAAGAAGATAGAACTTCACACACACTTTCTCCTAACTCAATTCTCTCTGTGTCTCAGTTAAAGTGACTTTGGGACCATGGAGAACTTAACATTGCAATTTTTATTTATTTGATACAGGATCTCACTCTGTCACCCAAGCTGGACTGCAGTGGCACCATCATAGCTCACTGCAGCCTCGACTTCCCCTGCTTAAGTGATCCTTCCGCCTCCCGAGTTGTTGTGGTTACAGGTGTGCACCACCATGCCCAGCAATTGTATTTATTTATTGTATTTTTTGTAGAGACGAGATCTTGCCATGTTGCCCAGGCTAGTCTCGAACTCCTGGGCTCAAGTGATCTGCCTACCTGGGCCTCCCAAAGTGCTGGGACTACAGGTGTGAGCCACCATGCCTGGCCAACATTGCAATTTTAAAAGTGAAGTCTATACTTGCCTATTTCCATAATTTAGTTTTCATTAAAAAAAATTGAACTGTGCAGATTAGACTTTCTGAACCACATTTCTGGCAGAGAGAAGGGTGGGAGAAGATGGGGGATCCCCAAAGGTGTCCTGTTTTGAGTATTCAGTCACCTGTCCTTTTCCCCAACAATCCCCTGCTGTTTGCTTTATGACTTAATGAATGCATGGGGCCATTCTACTTACTGCCTTCAGCAGTTTGAGCTATCCATGTGGCTTCCTCCCCTAGAGGAATTTCACAGATAAATTATTGCATACAATTACATAAAATAAATTTAAATTGAACAGGGTGAGTAGCAGGCAGACTAGTCTGAGTGTTTCTACGGAGTTAATCCCTGGTGAAGAGGAAAATTGCTGCATATAAATGAGATCTCACTGCTGTCCTAAACCAGTTGATAAGTGATACCATCTGCTGGAAAGGAATTCTCAATGCCCTTGACACTTGCCCCACCCACTTACCAGAATAACCATTCTCCATTCACTACGTACTAGCTTTCATATGCAAGGAGGATGTTGGGTGGGCTCTGTCACCTTTCCCTAGTGGTATAGGGTCCTAGCTGATAGACTTATACTATAAACCTGGTTCTCTAATGGCAAAACAGCCCATATTTTTAGGACAACAATCATATTAGGGCTTAGGCTGTGGCCTAAATCAGTGTTCTCAACCTTGGCTGCACATCAGAATCCTCTGGGGAACCTTTAAAAATCCCAATACGCAGTCTATTCCCCAACTCCCGGGTGATTCCAAAGTACAGCTAAGTTTGGAAACCAGTGGCCTAAATCCTAAATCAGTACTTCTCAAATTTTTGTGACCATGAATCCCCAGGAGGTCTTGTTAAAATGCAGATTCAGATTCTGGGTGGGACAGAATTTCTGGGTTGAGATTCTGCAGTTATAACAAGTTCCTGGGTGATGCCCACACTGCTGATCCAGACTACATTTTGTGCAGCTCTGATTCCTCTCATTAGTGTCATAATCTAACTCAGTGATTTTCAAACTTTTTTCTTAAAGCTTTTGAAGAAAGAAAAATAGCTCAAGCAGTCTGAGTATGTGCAAAGTTTAGCAGGCTCAGAGAGACATGAGTATGGGACATCAGTCATCCCACACCCCACAACCATGCTGGGGGGACACTGGTTTAAGGTCATTTGTACCTCTCTACCTATCTCCTTCATTATCCTTATGCTCCTCGAATTTGTGATACAAAGAACAATGTATAGTCAACCTATAGTTTATGTTACTTTAATGTAAATTCTTGGTAAGCAATTTAGGAACCTGCCCCTTTTTTCCTTAAAAATCCACTTGTAGGCCGAGCATGGTGGCTCTTGCCTGTAATCCCAGCACTTTGGGAGGCCGAGGTGGGAGGATCCCCTGAGCCTAGAAGTTCGAGACCAGCCTGGACAATATAGTGAGACCCTGTCTGTACTAAAATTCAAAAAAATTAGCTGGGCATGGTGGCACATGCCTGTAGTTCCAGCTACTGGGGGAGGAGACATGAGCTAAGGTGGGAGGATCACTTGAGCCCGGGAGGTCGAGGCTGCAGTGATCCCTGATCACGCCACTGCACTCCAGCCTGGGTGACAGAGGGAGATCTTATCTCAAACAAAAACACTTGTAACTGCTGCTAATTAGAGTATACCTTCACAGCAATTTAAAGCTGTGGCCTAGGGTGGCCATCCTCTAACTCTGAGCTCGAATAAACTCTATACTTAATTATATCTTCTGAATTCATTATTTAAGATTGAAACTATGAAATCCTTTCTTCAAATTCAACCTGACAACAAAGCCTCATATATCTAACAGGTAGAACTGGGGTGCTTCCAATAGTGAAGTGCCAGAGCTGGTCCACAAAGCTAAATCAACCATGATTACAGCATATATGTTCCTTGTTAATGTACATACCATGAACACTGTTATGCCCTTCTGCTTGATGTTAACTCTCCTTTGCAAGGGAATATCTATAATTAGTGATTAATTGAATTTCTGAAAACTTTCTTTAGGGTCCTAATTTGCAAGAGGTTTTTAGCCTTGTTTGTATAACCATAAATGGCTGGTTTCCACACAGTCACCTGTGGCCACAGTGCCCCACCCAAAGCCTCAGGTATGTATAAATCTGACTTCAGCCCATCTTTAAATTAACTCAAATGAGATGTCAGAGCCTGACTGCTCGGGTTTACGAACTCATTCAAATACATAGTTTAAAGGTAAGCTGTTAAAGTAACATCACCAGTGTCACTCATTTTCATTCTAAGGCCCATCACTAACTTTATTCATTCACACATTATCTGCCTGTTTCCATGAAAATGTAAGTTCCATGATGGCAAGTACTTTCTCTGTCTTGTCATCACTGTAGCCCCACACTCAGAATAGTGCCTAATACATAGTAGGTGTCTGATAAATATCTATGCAACAATTGCCCAAAGAAACTTCACCAAAATTTCCCAAGGCAGGATAGGTAGTCAATGACCATGTTCTCTTGACTGAGCAACTGCAGCGACCATCGTGACCAGTCAACACAATAAGCTGCAGCATTTGCATTGTAATTGAGTTCATTCGAGCAAAGCTATCCTCAGTAGGGACTTTCCCTTCTAGACAGCGTGTACATTTTCATTTTATCTGTCCTCAAACTGACCCTTTGCTCATTATAATAGTAAAAAACACACCCTTGGGGTAGAGATTTAAGATGCTAATGAGACATGCGATATATGAACAAGCATGTACAGGTACTGCTCACGTGCACCCAGAAGACCACCCAGAACATACTAACTAGTAACACCTCTTTCCAACTCCTTATGAATAATTATGGAAGACCCCACAAAGGGAGTCTCCCTAGTGCCAGTCTTTGCTGTCTCATCCTAATGAACAGCCTGCCCTGAATCCTTCTCTCGGGGTATACTGTTTATTCTGCACCTAACTTTCACAACATTCTTTTTCTTTAGCAATAAATTACTCTATGCCGTACCTCCTTTGCTGTGTGTCTCCTGTTTAAATTCTTTTAAGCCGAGAAGAAATCAAGTATCACATCAGCCATCAACATTCCCATTTCTTTTAATCCAAAACCAGACTGATTTGGACCTTCCCTCCATTTGAGTCCAAGTTGGTCTCACCATTATCACCACTCGGGGTCTCGATCCTACTTTCAGCCCTATGGTTATTAGTAGCTGAACTGTACACATTTGTAGCTCCAAAGAAGTGTGTGAGCTAGCTATTTGAAGATAGAAGTCACTACCATCAACATGGTAATTGAAGCAACATAGATGGATGAAACTGTCCAGGAGAGGATAGAGAAGACAGACTGGGTGCTCACTTTGGCAGCACATATACTAAAATTGGAACGATACAGAGAAGATTAGCATGGCCCCTGCGCAAGGATGACACGCAAATTCGTGAAGCATTCCATATTTAAAAAAAAAAAAAAAAAGAAAAAGAGAAGACAGACTGGGTTTGAGCCTCAGGTACTCAATCTTTAAAGAAAATGGTTTCCTATGCTTTGCTGTACCTCCCTAATGTGCCGCACCACCATATATTCAAACCTGTACAAGCAGATTATCACAAATTTCTTCAACTGCAACCTAATTTCTAGACCCTTACTATTCTAGAGGGTATGTTGGACACAGTCATTTATCAGTTTATCAGTGTCTGCTTAAAAATGTAGTATTTTGGCTACCAAAGCAATTACAAATAAAACAACCCTACCACTCCATTTGCTTAACAGTATCAACTGTAACTTAAAAGAATCCTCATGAAATAAATAAGGGTAATGGAAGAATGGGTAAAATCAAATACCAAGTTATTTTTAATGATTTCTTTTCAGACCGATTTTACCAAGAGATGTGTGGTAATACAGAATTGAGATAATTACTGTTTTTTTTCACAAGAAAGTCAACATCCAGAAATTAGAAAATCTCCCAAGATAATGGAAAAATAGCTTTGACATTCTGAAAAATTTCAGAGTTTGATTTTGTTGACCATCAGAACTTCTACCTTCATAAAAAAGAAAACAAACAAAACAAATAATAAAAAAAAGAACTACCCCTAAAGAGAAATATTTGAGGAGGTGATGCCAAAAAAGTCTTGGCTAGTCATGAAAGAAATGAAAAACATTGGCCGGGCGCAGTGGTTCATGCCTGTAATCCCAGCACTTTGGGAGGCCAAGGCGGGTGGATCACGAGCTCAGGAGTTCAAGACCAGCTGGTCAAGATGGTGAAACCCCACCTCTACTAAAATACAAAATTAGCTGGGCATGGTGGCGAGCACCTGTAATCCCAGATACTCAGGAGGCTGAGGCAGGAGAATTGCTTGAACCTGGGAGGTGGAGGTTGCAGTAAGCCAAGATCACACGCCTGTTAACTCTAGCCTGGGTGACAGAGCAAGACTCCATCTCAAAAAAAAAGAAAAGAAAAGAAATGAAAACATCAAGCTCAATGGGAGCAGAGTATAAACTTGTAAAATGGTTCTCTTCCTTAGTTTAATTGCTATTCTTTGTTAACTGTGAGAGTCATTCAATAAATCCCAAAGGGAAGTGAATCAAGTATAGTTGTGGCAGGTTGCCTGCAAGACAGCCACCAGTGGTCCCAGCTTCTTAATATTCACACCCTTGTGTTCTCCTCCTGTGTCCTAGATTAACTCATTGACTTTTAACAAATAGACTATTACAGAAGTGGTGGCGTGTTAGGTTATAAAATAGTGACTTCTGTCCTGAATACTCTTTGATTGCTCATCTTGGGACAAGCCAACTACCAGGTTCTGAGGCAGTTTTGTGGAGAGGCTCATGTGGAAAGGGACCAATGCCTATCACAGCCAACTGAATGAGTTCAGAAGCTGATTTCCTTCCCCCAAGTTGAGCCTTCACAGGAGACTACAGCCGCAACCAATAGCTTGACTATAACCTCATGAGAGAATGTGAAAGCCAGGGGCATCAAGCTAAGCCATACTTGGATTTCTGAAGCACAGAAACCTGTCATAATAAATGTTTGTTATTCTAAACTGCTAAGTGATGGGGTTATGTGTGATAAAGCAATAGATAAGACACTTATAGTCACAGATATCACATTGGCCTTTCACAATCAACTGTACAAACCTGAATTATTATAGCAGACTACTAGATTAAAAGATCTGCTATATATGTGGAAATTAATTAACACTGCTTGACAGCATTTTCTTACTCTTCTTCACATCTCATGGTCCAAATCCAGTAGGTCTTCAAATAATCATTTTCTAATTAAATTATATCACTCCCTAGAAATGCCACACACAAGGTCAAAAGTTCTGTGCATATATATCATCCAGTACCGTTTGTTGCAGAGAACTAACAGGGCCAGGAGGAATTCATTTATCTGTTCTTGGACCTTTTTAGTGTTTATTAACATATTTTTACATGCTTTAAGTTCTATTAGGAAACAAAGACAACCATTTTTCCTCCTCCAAGAAACAGAATTCTGGGGATTCTGACTGTAAGTCTACATGAGAATCAAGGTTGAATCATACCAGTTCTACTCAAGACACATAGTTACTTTGAGGACACTGGGAAAAATTATGACATACCTATGAGACAAAACTAGTGATGCATTAACTGGTAGAAAAGAAGACATGAGGCAAAAAAAGGAATGCCACAGAATTCTAGAGATAAAACCACAAATAGGACGTAAAGAACAACTGAAATAACCTAAGAAAATATATTTATATAAGACTGGATAAGCTCTGGCACACAGTTTAAGGACTTGGAGTTCATTCATTCGTTACTCATAAAGTAATTTGAGAACCTGGAAAGTGCTTAGTTCTGTGCCAGTCACTGGGGGATACAAAGACAGTATTGACATCATCCTCGCCCTCAAGAACACTATTAAAGGATCCTAATCAACTGTGAATAAAATTACTTACATGTAAAATAATTAGAGAACAGAAGGCAGCATATAATACACTGCAAATAATATAATATACGTCCTGGTAACGTGGCAAACTGGAAAGAAATGGACCTAGACACATTAGGCAAAACCTCTAATAGTGGATTAAAAATATGTTTAGGAAATAAATATACACTGCTAAATGAAATTTATAGGAGGCCACTCTTTTGGACTAAGCTTCTCTTCTAGGCCCCAACAGACCAGACTAAAAATCCAAATGAAGTCACCCATCCTAAAGTCACTAAACCTAAACTAAGTTGTTTTCTGACATTGCAAGGAGAAACAGCTAATTTCCTTAGCAGGCCAGTTTATAATCTTCAATAGGCTTGATAATGAAGTTCCCTCTGCTTTAATTCTTACACAAAAAAGTGTCCCGAAGTAACCTGATGTTAACTATTATTTTTCTATTGCCCTGTTTCCTTGTCCTGCTTTACAAGAAAAGTAGCTTTGAAACGACTGCTATGCTCTTTGTTCTTTGCTTCTGCTTTCTTCAGACTTTCTCTGTCTATAAAGCCAACTCCTTCTGCTCATCTCATTAAAACACTGATTCCGTTTCACAGAACGAAGTGTTGCCCAATTCTGGAATCACAAATAAAGTCAATGAAGATCTTTAAACTTAACTTGTTATAATTTTGTCTTTTGATGATACTTTTCTGGTGCAAATTGAGATTATTTACCACATATAGATCTCTGAACCCAGAAGGATTAAGAGGCAAGAAGCAATGGGGGAACAACAAAATGGTACACATTTAGGTAAGTCTAAATAAACTGTAAAGCCACTAATAGTTAATATTCATTTGGGGAGATGGTAGAAATAAAATGTCAGGCCACAAAAATAAAGAAGTTAAGTGAGTGGTGACTAGAATTAAAACAATCCAAGGTCTTTCTGTTATTTTGGAGAAAGATCCCTATCTTTCTTAAGAATCCTTATTCTGATTAATTTTAAATGCAAATATTCATGTTAAAAGATTAACCTCTAAAACAATAAAAATATCATCTATAATTTCCAAAGAAGAAATATAAATATATTTAATTCAAGAGAAGACAGAAAAGAAGCAAAATAGGAAAGAAATGGATAGTAGACAGAAAAAATAATATGGTAGAAATAAAACCAAAACATCAGTAATAACAACACATAATTGTTAAAGCTTTCTCAGATTGGACTGAAAAAGAAAACATAATGCAGTTATGTGTTGTGAAAGAGACATGTCCAGACATGTCTAACTCAAAAATATTACAGACTGAAACCAGAGAGATACAGAACGATACTCTTGGCAAATACTCATCAAAAGAAAAAATAATTATAACTATAATATCAGACAAAATGAATGTTAAAGAAAAAAAATCATAATTGAGAGAAAAGAAAGTCCATAATGACAAAAGAAATGATTCATCTATGAGACATAATCTTAAACTTGCATGTCACTAACAACAAAGCTTAAAATATATAAAGCAAAACTGACAGAATCTACAATCATAGTGGGGATTTTAATGCATCATTCTTAAAAACTGATAAACAGATAAAATATTCATAAGAACTGATGATTTTACTAATATTCATAAAATTTACTATTTGAATATATTCACAGGCTTGTCCTAATCCTGCATCCAACAATTAAAGAAGGTACATACTTTCAAGCACACACAGAACAAACACTGCCCACATACCCAGGCACAAAGCAAGTCTCAACAAATGAAGAATCTTTATTATACATACCAAGTTTTTGAACNCCAATGTATGGTTCAATGCATAAATTCTAATGGAAACTGCAAGATGTCTAGAACTGAAAGACAACAAAAATTTCAAATTAAAACTGAAATGCAGTTAAAGTTGTACTTAGATGAGAATTTACAGCCTTTCATGAAATTATTAGAAAAGATGGTTTAAAATATCAATGAGCTAAGGATTGACAAAAGAGAAAATCCAAGGAAACCCAAAGAAAACAGAAGGAAGAACAGATATTAATGAAATGAAAACCAAACAATAGAAAGGATGAAACTGAAAGGCTGGTTCTTTGAAAATACACAAAATAGACAAATTTTCAGCATTAATGGAAAAAAGGGAAGAAAGAAATAATGCTAGGAATGAAAAGGGAACAAAAGTAGGTGTCATTAAAATTTCAAAATGAGACATTACTATAACAACTTTATAAACTTGAAAGCAGGAAAAATGGACAACATTCTGGAAAATATTAATACTTGATTTAAAATGTGGGGCACAGAAGACAGTTGCCACAGGAGGCTAGGACTGCAGTTATCAAAAGAACATCACAGATAAGATGGTATTTGAAGATGGGAAGCCTTGGGAAAAGGCATGCCAAACAGGGAGAATGAGAGTGAAAGCATGGGATAAAACAATCTCAAGTAAATAGGATAGACGTGGAGCACAAGGTGAAAAAGGTAAGCTGAAGCCAGATTCTAGTACAGAGGTTCCCACTCTGCCTGGACATTTGAATCAACTGGAGAGTTTTAAAAAAGAAAAAGCTCAGGCTAAACCTCAACAATCTCTGGGCTGGGCTATGATTTATAATCTCAAAAATCTATTACCTAAGTTTTGTTCAAAGGCTTTTAATATTGACAATTAAATGTGTGCAAACAAGAAAACCTTTGTTTTGTGTATTTTGTTACTTTAAACCTAAATTCCTTAGCCTGTCCCCAATATTTTTTTTCCTGAGTCTGATTGCTGGGGATGCCCCAATATTTTATTTCATTTTATTTATTGATTTTTTTAGAGACAGGATCTTGCTCTGTTGCCCAGGCTGGAGTACAGTGGCACGATCATTGCTCACTGCAGGCTCAAACTCCTGGGCCCAAGCATTCCTCCTGCCTTAGCCTTCTGAGTAGCTCGGATCACAGGCATGAGACACTGGGCCTGGCTCCTGACATTTTCAAATGACACGTTTTAATTATTTCCTCTTCCCAGCTGCAAATCTTTATATTTGTAGAAAATGTAAACTAACTACATTAGCATAAGCACAACACAAATAAAAGGCAAAGCTCCTTCTAAAGTCAACTAATAAATAGTGGAGGCACCGTGGAATCAAACATTGCTCTTGCTAGGAAGAAAGGACTTTTAATATTTTGAATTATTTGTGTCAATGCTTCTACCTCTAACCAGATGCACTGTTAATCCAGAACTCACTTTTCTTGAAAAGGCAAGTCACAGGCTGGGAGAAAAGATTTGCAATACTTACATCCAAGAAAGGACTTCTGTCCAGAATAGAGAAAGAATTCCTACAAATCAATAAAGACAACTGATTTTAAAATACACAAAATACTTGAACGTCTTACAAAAGAGGAAATCAAATCTCCATGTGTGCTCTCACCCCACCAAAATAGCATCAGGCAGCAGAGAAGCTAAAGGGTTAGATTTTTAAAATTATTGTTATGGACACTTCGGAAACTAACCATTTATCATGAACAGAATACAATGAAAAGTCAATGTCAATGAAAAGTGAAAGTGTGAGGCAAATTAAATCTAGATAACACTATACATCTGCAGAATGGCTAAAATAAAACAGACTGAGAATAACAAGTGTTGGTGAGGATGTGGAACAACTAGACCTTTTTTACATTGCTGATTGGAGTATAAATTAGTATAACCACTTTGGGAAAATGTTATATAGTACTTTCTAAAGCTAAACATACCTTATTTCTAAGCAATCCTGCATGTGTATTTATGTCCACCAAAAAGCATATACCATAATGCTCATTGCAGCTGTATCATAGTAGCCCAAACCTAAAAAACAACTCAAATGTCCAGAAGAATGGATAAACTGTGCTATATTTGTGTAATGTAATCCTATACAACAATGAAGACAAGACTATGTTTACATGCATCATGTAACTAACTCTTGCAGATACAATGTTGAGTGAAAGAAGCTACACGAAACAGTCCACACTGTGTGATTCTATTTATTTGAAGTTGAAGAAGAGACAAAACTAATCTATGGGAATATAATTCAGATTAGTGGTACTCCTGAGCAGGGTTGAGGGGATGTGAGAGGGCTGTGGTTACTGACTGAAAAGGGACACCAGGGAACCTTCAAGGGTGCTGAAATACTCTGTATATAATTTGGGCAGTTGTTTACACTGGTTTGTACATATGAGCAAGTTCAAGTTGCACACTTAACATTTTGTGTTTTTTACCATAAGTAAATGTTATATTTCAAAAAAAAAAAAATTGGGCGGAAGATAATAAAAGAAAACAAAAAAAGTATTTCAATTTGTGTCCTTTAAGTTTCCTTTGAAAGAGGAAAGGACATTACACACAAGTCATTCAGAGTTGAAACATGAACACTTGATAGTTTTAAAGGAAAATCAACTTTGGTCCAAATGTTTCACATTAAAAGTATGTTATTCTGAGATCTGAATTTAATTTAGAAAGTATATAGATTTCTTACTTACCAAAGTATACCAATAAACACACAGTTTGCAAAAAGATAAACCATGGGTTGGGCTCTATTTAGGATTTTACAGAAAAGCCTCATTTCAATATATAATGAAATAGAAATTACGAAACAGAGATGTGAAAAATTTTTGAGCTACATACGTTTCCACAGAAGAGCTCTCCTTAATTCACTAAAAATGCTGACCTTTTGAAGAGGGTACAACTGAAGGTTTAAGCAGTGTCCTTTGTCAAAGTTGTAGTAGGGTTTACTCTATGCAGAGATCAGGCTAATAAATGCATCTANACATTACACACAAGTCATTCAGAGTTGAAACATGAACACTTGATAGTTTTAAAGGAAAATCAACTTTGGTCCAAATGTTTCACATTAAAAGTATGTTATTCTGAGATCTGAATTTAATTTAGAAAGTATATAGATTTCTTACTTACCAAAGTATACCAATAAACACACAGTTTGCAAAAAGATAAACCATGGGTTGGGCTCTATTTAGGATTTTACAGAAAAGCCTCATTTCAATATATAATGAAATAGAAATTACGAAACAGAGATGTGAAAAATTTTTGAGCTACATACGTTTCCACAGAAGAGCTCTCCTTAATTCACTAAAAATGCTGACCTTTTGAAGAGGGTACAACTGAAGGTTTAAGCAGTGTCCTTTGTCAAAGTTGTAGTAGGGTTTACTCTATGCAGAGATCAGGCTAATAAATGCATCTAGTTAGAAAGCCATCTCCATTCTAATTACAGTCTGTGCTATAGAGAAGAGGGAGTCTTTTAGATCCACTCATTTTGGTAACAGATCAATTTATGCTTTTACTAGGCTTTTGGTTTTTGGATGACTCATCAAGAATAAACTGATTGCAAATAATCTACTGCACCTATTGATAAAATTCTCTTTAAATCAAGTGTAAGCATTCCATACTTCAGTACAAACTGGGGCATTGGGATGGCTGAATCGTAGGATGTAATCTCTTCTCTAGATTGTGTTTATTCAATCCAACCCAGGAAAGAGGAAAGGGAAGAATTCATGCTCATTAGAACCGATGAAGCAAAGAATAGAGACTCATTTCCTTTTTTAAAAAAATGAAATCCAGACTTTAAAAACTCAGCTGAAATCTTTGTATTTATTTCACGGATTTCAGATCCGAGGATTTCAAAGGCCTGAAATGATATGAAGGCTCTATTTCTGCAGACAACAATGTATTCTGTTCATGATAAATGGTTAAAGTTTCTGAAGTGTCCATAACAATCATTTTAAAAATCTAACCCTTTAGCTTCTCTGCTGCCTGATGCTATTTTGCTGGGGTGACACATGGAGAGGTGTGTCAGTGTGTGAGATGGTCCACTTGCCTGCAATGTCCTGAAGAGCAAGATGGAATAGAAATGTATTTAAAAACTTTCATAAGAACCAAAGAACAGAACCAGAACACAGCTGCTTGTAATTGCTCTATTTATTAATACATATATCACAAATGTTCACAATATCAATGCATTCTTGTTGGCATGCTAGACAGAGGTATTATTTTTGAAGATCTTTTAAAATATTTTGACTTGTTCCCCTTCACACTCATTTTAAATTGTTCTGATGAGGTCCTCAATGTCTATAATGTCAATGCAAGAAAAAAAATACAGAGAGAAGTAGTAAAATAACACAATAGCAATTAATTGGGGAAAAACAAAATATCATGGCCTTCATGAGAAGCAACAACACAGCTTTGTAACAGGATTATACAGGTTTCAACTGAGAGGCAAAGATGCACTAAACTGCCTACACATACCCAGGTATGTAACAAGCAAGGAGGCCACCTAAAGCTCAGTTTCCTTCATGCATGACACATGCTTTTTTTCTCCTCATGGACAATTATCGATGTGTTTCTTTACATGTCTTAGGCAGCCTGAAGAAGGTAGGAAAGCCTTAGTAGAGGGAAAATCAAACCAAATGAGATTAAGTCAAAAGAACAGATAACTATCGTCTGCTTATCTACCTAAAGGTGTGTGGCATTTACCACAGTGAGGAGCTAACAGGAGCCTCCCACACTACATGCAGGGCCCAAAGGGGCCAGCGATGGTGTGATAACCAGTCACCGATGATGAGTTGCAGTTGGACCAAGTACAGATGGAGGGGCTGGCCCATGCAGGGCCTCGGGGTGAGGTTCACTAGGACTAGCTGCAGGGGGACCTGGCTACACTCTGTGGCACAACAAGGCTTCACAAAATGGACACTACAAGTGACACGGGCTGAAAGGTGGAGCAGAGACTGGGTGGGAGTGTCAGTTGCACGTGGGGGGTAAGGGATAGGGGGAGCAGGGCAGGTGTATTATGTACTGTGCTCTAACATTCTTTGGAAGTCTTTCAAAGATTGCTGCAGTTCCTTTTTAAAACAGGTCACTTATTCCGTCGTTCTTGAAAGACTAAGAGAGAAATTAGAACATGTGAGTGATTGACCAGTAATAAGGACTTGAAAAGAAAGATAACAAGCTGAAAAAAGCATTTCCACATTTTTCACAAAAGAACCAATTATACTTCCTTCCCAGAACCACGGAAATGAGATTTCTGCACATGGACAAGTGCCACCAAGATCAGGTAGCTCAATGGCCAGGGAGTACTCCTGCACATTTGAAGGGTATTATGTGTCCCAAAGGGGATCCCTCAAAATTAAACACTCCCCACTGTCACCTACCTTCTCCTTACACCATCTCATACTGATTGGCCGTGATGAACCGGGACAGACAGCAGGCCAGCAGCATGCCAATTAACTGTTGCCAGGGAGAAAAACGAAAACGAGAATCTCAAGTCACCGAACCACACCCTCTTAATTTTAATTAATACTTTTATATATTTATGGGGGATAATGTGATTTTTGATATATGTGTATCACTAGACATAATTTTGTCAACAACCAAGTGTTTCTGTATGTAAATGGGGAAAGGGCACTAGAGCAAAAGATAAAACCTGATTTCAACCATGGGATCTCAGTTGTTGGGAGTCTAACTGCAGAGCCAACTGGAAGTTCTCTAACTGGCCATTATGTTCCAGCTGTAGCTCACTCTGGCCATTTAAGAACAACTTTTGACACTTAAGGAGTATTAAAATTTGTTCATGTTATGAGAGTAATAAAAAAAATTAAGGAACACAGAATTTAGTGATATATTAACTAAAAGGCTAAAATTCAATTCAAATCTATAGCACATGCATTTGGAAGATTTCTCAGCACACTATGATATCTCAACCATACCCAGCTGACAAAATAATAGTTCTTTCCTTGAGGCAAGAATAGAGACCCTATTCTTGATGAGGCACATTCACCAGTGAGGTAAGAAAGCCACAGCTTATGAAAAGGTAGGAGGGGCTAGGGGAAAGTGGGGCTTTATATTCTGTCTCTTGACTATGTAGATATCTTACGCCTAAGTGGGCTCATCTACACCCAGGGCCCACCTCCCAGTTTTTCTAGGGGCCTCAGGACAACCAGTGATGTAGTACCTCTACCTCCTCAGAAGATTCTAGTCCTCCACTTGTCTTTGTGCCTTGATCTAAACTGTGCACAAGTGAATCTAATAAAGATGATTGTGATACCCTCAAGACACCCTTAAGCACATCTTGTTCTGTTCATCAGAAAAGAAAATTTCCACTCATGAATCTGGAGGATCAGTATCCTTTAGAGAGGAGCCCAATTGTGCACTTGAGTCTAGAGGCTGCTTTCTCTTGGTCAGTGTAGTCCCTTCTCTTTAGACAACTGGGCATGTTTTACTGGATCAGACCTGTGTCACTAGAAGTGCGACCCCAGGACCAAGAGCATCACGATCGCCTGGGACCTTTTTAGAAATGCACATTCTCAGATCTCACCCCAGACCTGCTGAATCAGATACGCTGGGGGTTGGGGCCCAGCAACTGGTGTTTTAACAAGCCTTCAAGGGCAGGGAACTGCTCATCCAGTCTACCTAGTCACCCTCATCTTATAGATGAAACACCTACTGCCACTTCAGGTCCCACTGTTGGTCAGGGAAACACCTTAACTCCATTCTCCTGGCTCTTAACCTACCCGTGCAGGTTCCAGTTCTCATTTCTTATCGTCCTTTTTCAAATTAAAATTGTGCTGTGAAATATGCAAACTATAACCTCTTTCAGGTAAGGAAGCATCATCATCGTATTGGACTCGTCCTATCTCCTACCAAGGTTCTGGCCAACATCATTTGGTGCCATAAAATACATAGTCTCATGCACTTACTGCCAAGTGGCTGAAGATACCATGGCTATAACCTTTAGAATATTCTGCCAAATGAGAAACTAAAATATGAGTGTAATGACCTTGAACCTTATAGTTTGTCTCTTTTTATTAGAACTTCCATTTTCCAGGACCAACAAACAGCAGAACACACTTGATAATGTCAAAAATCAAATAAGTGTCAGAGGTACATAACACATTCAGGTAGAACAAATTACAGTCATCCCTTAGTATCTGTTGGAGATTTGTTCCAGGACCTCCTGAGGATAGCAAAATCCTAGGATGCTCAAGTCCTTGATACAAAATCGTGCAATATTTGCATATAAGCTATGCACATCCTCCTTTATACTTTAAATCATCTCAAGATTACTCATAATACCTAATACAATGTAAATGCTGTATAAATAGTTGCTATACTATATTGCTTTTATTTGCATTATTTTTTGTTGTATTGTTATTTTCAATCCATAGTTGGTTGAATCCATGGATACAGAACCTGCAGATATGGAGGGCTGACTGTATTGAATATCCAGGCTGGAGTGCAGTGGTGCAATCTCGGCTCACTACAACCTCTACCTCCCAGGTTGAAGTGATTCTCCTGCCTCAGCCTCCTGAGTAGCTGGGATTACAGTTGTGCACCACCACATTCAGCTAATTTTTGTATTTTTAGTAGAGATGGGGTTTTGCCATGTTGACCAGGCTGGTCTTGAATTCCTGGGCTCAAGTGATCTGCCTGCCTCTGTCTCCCAAAGTGCTGGGATTACAGACATGAGTCACTGTACCTAACCTGTATTGAATATTTACCACAACCTGTACAATATTACAATCTCAGTTTTCCAGATAAGAAAATTGAGGGTTATGAGAGGTTAAAGAATACGCCCCAAGCTACACAGGTAATTCTCAGAGCTTAATGTTGTACCCTCTCGTCCTATCTAAGAATAGCCTCAGCTCTGTCCTGCCCTCTACATAGAAAAGGTAAACAAGTCTTCTCAAGGGCCCCCCAAAAGAAAAGAATGACTGGCACATCTTAGCAGCATTTAGACCCTGGAGGAGGCCAGACGGGAGGATGAGGGTCAGAAAATGGATGGGTAGTAATAGGGTCTGTGTTTTCTTATGAGTACCTTTTCCTTTTGGATTTCACAGACTTAAGTCTTTTTGTTATAAAAGCAATAAATGAATTCCCTTTAGGTGCTACCAGAGGCAGGAACAAGGGTGATCTCTGGCCTTAAAAGTTAATACAGCAGGCCAGGTGAAGAGGTCAGAATTATAATACTGGATCTATAGTAGCTGCCCAACTTCAAGCGAGTCACTCAACCCTCCCCTTCTGGAAAATGGCTCTACTGTCTTTACTCAGGACTACAATATTACATGTTATGGGGAATTAATCCAGCCTAACAGGTTCCGAGTCTAGCAAAGCCCTGGGTCTATTTACCTTAGACACAGAAGTACTAAACACAGAAGACCAGAGAACACGCCACCACACACACACATGCGTATGTACATATACACAATGTCACAAATTGAACAATAAACATGTCCATGCTGAGACATCCCATGGTTCTTGGCTTCCAGGGCATTTTGGGGGTGGGGATAGGATAGGGGTGCTGTACGTGCATGCTCCATCTCTCACTCTCCCCACAAGCCCTCGAGTGAAAGAGCAGTTGCCAAAGATGCAACGAAGAGGTACCCTACTAAACAGATTCAACCTTCTGCTCTAAATTTATAGGGCAGCAGACTCTGCCCATCAAGTCCAGACAAATGAGGTTTACCTTGAGAGGGCAAAGGCAATGGAAGTTTGTAGAGAGAAGTGTTTAATGCTTGACACAACCCTGCTGCTGTTCAAAAACAGCACTCGAGAGCTTTCAGTTAGCTAAGTTAGCTAACAGGGAACAAAGTTCTTGCCCAGTGTATTAAAAGGCTAGACCCAGCTTAGTTTTCCTAATACTTTATACCACCTTTAATCTTTGAGACAATAGATGTGCATGGCCAGTTTCTTCCAACAGATGATAGCATGGAGGTCGTAAGAGCAAGCAAAGAAAGGGGCAAGAAAAAGGTCGAGGGCAGGAGAGCAAAAGTGGGAGGGAGGGAGGGAGGGAGAGAGAGAGCTCTGTTCTTTCCTACCCACTTTGTCCTCTCTGTGGCCTCTACTTAGTAGACCCTTCTTTATTATAGGAAGGCTAAGGCATAGGCCAACACAACTGGTTCATCAATATCAGACAACATGTGCTAAATTTTACTATGACATTGGCTCTAAAATTTCTGAACACATGTAGCCAAAGGTCTGGTTCCAGGTCACTGACCAGGATCAGTAGGGCTGGTTCTTTGTGAATGGGCATCTGGTAAGTGGCCACCATTGTCCCAGGGATGCCCTGGATCTACGGACATCTGGAAGCCAACTTCAGCTTTCAAGAGCCCTGAGGCTGATGGCACCATAAATAGCTGCAGTTCCTGGTGCATCTGGCTGGCAAATGCCAGCCACAGCCATTCCTCTCCCTGCCCGAACTTGGGAGCAGGTCTCAAGTGTCTGCTCTGCTGGACCTGCCTGGCCACATGGGTGAGCAGTACTGGCACCATGGTATGATGTCACTGGGCTTTGTGTTTTATCACCCCAACAACTATGTGGTACCTTGATGAGACCTAAACTCACTGCAGAGAGTTTCAGAGTTGGGACTCCTTAAGGTCAAAGCCCCTCTCTTACTGCCCTAGAGGGTCACAGTACATATTCAACAATTCACAAATCACAGATTTCTTTAAGGTAGCACAGAGAGATTAATCAGGCCAGATAATTATTTGTCTAATCATACATTTCTTCATTGGGATGTGTGAGAGAAGAGTGGAAGAGAGGTATTAATCAGATTCATTACTTGGAGAAGGATCCATTTGATTCATCTCATTAATGAAAACAGGAATCTCCTAATACCACACATACACTCATGCTCATGGCCACATGGGAATATTCTTGGATGATAAGGTGTTTCATTCATGAGATTCCACATTATTTGAGGCTCTCTTCTCCTAATGTACAGTATCAGCATAATGTCCCTTTATGGTTCTAGAATAGCTAGTAGGGGAGACTTCAGCAATATTTTTTTTTCCTCCAATGGGACAGGCCTCCTCAAATGCCAAACACAAGAATGCTCTTTTGATGTTAACAATATGGTGCTACACATACATGTGTTAAGTAAACAGGATGTTCAAGGCTGTCAAGTGCATCCTGCACATTTGCATCAGTCACCAGGGTTTGGGGATCCTCTAAAATGTCCCTCAGTCATTAGAGTGACGTTGCTGAGTATTATTATCGAAATATTACAGCAACTAGAATAAATTTCAGAGTAGCAATTGCTTTTCAAATGTCTCTGGAGACTGAGTTAATTTGCATTGTTTGTGACCCCACTCTGGTTTGTCTATGTGTTGGAGTGTTGAGGGTTTAATTCACTTCATGGGCTTCAAAACAAAACAAAACAAAAAACAACGAAGCATGGTACAAGATAGTTTTGAAATTGCAACAAGGAACACACTTGTGTTGGCTGAGCCCACATGCTCTTGTGAGATAAAATGTTGCACAGGTTTTGTAACTGCTTAGGAAGAAAAGCTCTTCTACTTCTCTAAGGCTGTCTACTTGTAAAAAACAAACCATCAGGCTAAAATTCTATGCCTTAATCTAAGCGAGGGTTACACAGCTATGTTCATTTTGTGGTAACTTATTAAGCTGTAAACATAATTTATGCACCTTTCCGTATATTCTACATTTCAATTAGAAAGTTTCAGGAACAAACTGGAATAAAATTAAAGTATATCTGCATTGCTAAGCAGGAGGGCCAGAGATACAGATGGGTAGGGAAAAAGTAATTAGAGTCTGAGATAGCCTATATAGAAATTAGAGTTGTGGTTTGTTGTAGACACCAGGTCCTAAATAAAAAGAAATTAAAAAATAAAAAAAGAAATGAGAGCTGTGGAGACATTACTCAGACAACATTAATTGGGCTTTGTTTGAAAAACGATCTGTTGGTCTGAACAAAGTCTGAGTTAAACATAAACAAAGTTTGCTCTTGCTTGTTAACTATACATGTTGATTCTTCTACCCAAAGCCACATTATAGCAAGGATGTATCATTTGTCTGGGAGATCAGAAGCCTATGGGACCATGCCCTGCCTGGTGGAGGTGGGCTACGTTTTAGATTTAGCTTAATCTTATTCTATCCTCCAGTGTGTGTGGTTTACTTAATTGGCATAGTACTTCTCCCATTGTTTTCTTGAGGGTAGGTACAGATAAAGGGCTATAAAATTTAGTACATAAAATTTTATTTCCTCTTAAGAACCACGTAAGAATACTCAAACCTCTTACAAATGCCAAACTTAGAGATTAAAATAATGATCACAAGTCGAAGTTTGCTAAATTTAGGCTTTCTTTAAAGGGAGAGATCTCATCCGTAATACACGGGAACTAAGAGAGAGCAAAAAAGGGTCAGGTCAATCAGGAAAAACGCTTCTCCCAAATCCAGATCAGCCATTTGCTGTTTTGAGTTGTTTATGATCCAATTATGCCAGCACGTTATTCAGTTAACCTCCATTTGACCTACAGAAGTAACCAGTTGTTTTTCTGGAGCTAGTCATTAGTGTAACTGTAACTGATATTCCCTTGATGACAAAACTTCATTTGAGTTGAAAAAGAAAAATCAATAAACAGATCACCTGAGGACTAATGAGCAAGGAGCTTTGACCCCATCTATCAGCTTTTCCCAAAGCACAGGAAGGCAGGCAGAGAATCTGGAGGCCAGGGAGGGAGGCAGGGGAAAGGTTAGACCAGGTTCTGCACAATTATGAAGCTACCTGGGAGAATGCGATTCCAAACGCCACTCCAGCGATGATTCCCATGTTAGTCTCCATGAAACTAGTTACCAGATCATAACAACCCTGGAAAGAGAAAGACACTGTCTTGGAGACATGTTTTTACTCAGGCCAAGCTGGGCTATGTGTACTCGAAACACTCCCAACATACACTTCAACCTTAATTCAGCAAATACAATTGCAACTCACTCCAGGGATTTATTAGCATTCTTTTCAAACTTAAAAAAATAAGAAAAGGTTTCAAACATACACAAAAATACAGAGACACATGACCCTTCCCCTAACATCACAAATTAACATCTGGTCAATCTTGCTTCTTTTGAACCTCCCCAACTCCCATCCCATTTAAAGTCAATCCCAGACACAATTTCATCGACAAATATTTCTGTGGTAGGATGCAATTTAGCAAGAAATCTCTAAGATCTATGAAGCAAACACTATAGAGACAAAGCAGTAGACTTGAAAAGACATTCCGCATTGAGATTGAACAGGAAATCTCAGCATCATAAACATGGTTACTAGCATTTTGACAACAAATGACAAAATCTTGAATAAACAATTCGGAATCATCTGGCTGGAGGGAAGTGTTTGAATATCTGCCAACCTTATGGCGTTTTAGGGTTCTTCCTAATGAGACCATTAGGATTTTTTAAATAGGGAAACCCTGTGTTCTAGGGTCATCTTTTCCAGAGAGAAAGAGAATTTGTAAGTATATTTATTTGAAACTGGCCAAATCAACCTAGAGTTCTGAACTGACTTATTCAGCTAGGAAGACATGGTCTTTTTCCAGTTTTCTGGAAAGGGGCTTCAACTAAAATGTATAAAGTCTGTGAAAAATAAAGACATTAATTTGATAAACAGATTAAAGCTGGTTCTTGTTTATCAAAATGTCACACTAAGTTTTAATAACATTTGAAGAACAAAAAAACCCCAAGCATGTTTCCCTTTTTTAAGTTCAAATTTGACAATTTAACATTTCTCATAGCTTGTAAAAAATTCTGCCAATGCTGTGTCTTCTATTAAGTGATATCTATATACATTTATAGTCTGCTTGCAGGGAAAAAAAATGATGCATTAACTTACCAGTAGTGCTTTCAGACATATTTTCTTTTGTTATTTAAGTTCAGGGGTACATGTGCAAGTTTATTATATAGGTAAACCTGTGTCGTGGGGGTTTGTTGTACAGATTACTTTGTCACCCAAGTATTAAGCCTAGTACTCATTAGTTGTTTCTCCTGATCTTCTTCCTCCTCCCACCCTCTACCCTCCTATAGGCCCCAGTATGTGTTGTTCCCTTTGTGTGACATGTGTTTTCAATGCAATCGACAAACTATACTTCTTAGTTATCTGATGCAAATTTGAAGGCCAGGGTGGGAGTGGGAAAGGAAATACATTATCACTCATGGGGAGTTTTAAAATTTGATTCCCCATAGTAGAAGCTTATTGATTTCACTGTTACTAGTGAAACTCTATATCACCTTTTTTTTTCTTTTCTTCTTTTCTTTTCTTTCTTTCTTTCTTTTTTTTTTTTTTTTGAGACAGAGTCTTGCTCTGTCACCCAGGCTGGAGTACAATGGCCTGATCTCAGCTCACTGCAACCTCCACCTCCAGGGATCAAGCGATTCTCCTGCCTCAGCCTCCCGAGTAGCTGGGATTACAGGTGTGTGCCACTATGACTGGCTAATTTTGTATTTTAGTACAGATGGGGTTTCACCATGTTGGCCAGGTTGGTCTCAAACTCCTGACCTCAGATGATCCACCCATTTCGACTTCCCAAAGTGCTGGGATTACAGGCATGAGCCACCATGCCCAATCTCACACAATTTTTCAAAAGGTAGTAGAAGAGAGAAGAATTTGGGTTAGAAAGAAGACAAAATGAAAAGAGATGTGGATATTCTAACACTTTCCCAAAAGGTAGCAGCTAAGACGGCAGTTTGCCAGGCTGGCCATCATTACTGTATCTTCTCCCTGCAGTGATAATGGGGCTAAGGAATGAGGTACAGATCAGCACCAGTGTTGTGTAAACTCAAAATTTGGAAACAAAAGCCTGATAATACAACCCAGAGAGAAGCAAAATGAGTATTTTCTTATTCTGCAAAATAGTTTGGCATAGATTTTTTTTCTGCGCACTTCAATTCTACACTTAAAATGAATATATTTTCTGAAGTATGATTTCTACTCCATTCTAGAAGATTTTAGACTTGGTCACATTATTTTTTGTAAGGCCACTCTAACCAGTAGGAGAAACCAGAAAAAGGAAATAACTGCCTGGCATTAGTACAACTGTGCCAAAATAGTTCTCTCTAAACCTTGCTCCTCAATGTATGGATGTTGAATGAGCAGTATTTATTCACCTAGGAGCTTGTTAGAAATGCAGAATTGGAGGCTCCACCCCAGACCTACTGAATCAGAATCTGCCAGATCCATGGGTTATTCCTTTTGACATATTTTTAATGAATTTTAACCAGATCTCCAGACGCTTCACATGCCCATTAAAAGGTGAGAAGCACTCTTCTATAAGAAATGTTTTCTCATTATTTTTTATTCCAAATAAGAAAGCAAGTTAATGAACATATCAGTAATAGGATTAATTAAAATGAGAAAAGTGACTTAGTTTTTTTTTCTGTTTTGTTTTAAACAATAAGAGACCAATGTCAAAATAAAAGTTTGCCATCTCTGGATTTTCTGTTATTTACTGCATGAACCCCAAAGTTCATTTTCCAGGTCTCAGCACAGATCTGCATACTGCAAGAGCTGATTTAATACTACAACCACAGGCCATGTTTGCATTCAACCTTAAATTTTCCCCTAAACTATGATCTTATCTACTCACAACAACCTCTCTCAATTCCCTAATACGAAAGTCTGGTTGTCAGGTGTGAGATAAATCTACACAGACCTGCTAAGTATCCTAGGAAACACTCAGAACAGTTCATTTGCTCGCCCTCTCAGCATGTCTAAATCAACAATCACCAATGGAAAACATCTGCAAGTGACTGACTTTAACTACTAGGAGTAGAACACTAGTTCCAGATAGGTTATGGGAAGAGGTATCTCTGTAGCTGCCAAGCAGAATAACTATGTTCCTCTTGCCCTTACAAACTGTCAAATAATTCCTATGAAGTAGGATTTCAGCCAATGCTATTAGCCAACTGAACCTGCAGACATTTCATCATCCTGCTAGCAAAACCAAAATAAAACCTGTCCCCAAATCCAAACAATAAATATCCTATTTAACTCTACATACTTTCCTCCTGTTCTCTCCCAGTTATCCGTACAAGACAGGTTTCTCAAGCTTCCTGGTAAGAGCCAAGAATCATCTTTCTGTGCTATCAGAGTACAGGGTCTAAGACACCACAGGATCTACAGGGATGATCCATTTATTCTAAATCATAGGATTCCATATAACTAGAATGTGGCAGTAGTTAAGCCTCCTAGGGGAAGGAGTCACTGGGAGGACGGGTAACATTTATGAGCATCTACTATTACCCCATCCCCATCTCCCACCTTGTATAGATTAGGTGTCTGAGATTTAGTCAGGAGAAGTAATGTGTCTCATAAGTTCAGGTGGGCATTAAATAAAAATGTCTAAGGAAACTTGGTAGACAAATTTTAGTTTTCATTCACTTTTCTCCTCTGAGGGAGCCAGGTTGGAGGCTATAAGGTAAGTAAGAGAGAAGTTAAGCAGATCTTCTAAGTATTTGAGGTGGCCAGGAAAATATAAAGTTGGATTACAGTGGGGAGGTGGAAAGTGAGGTCAGTGTGTAGGTTTATCAATGAAATGAAAAAAGGTGACCCTATCTCTCTTTCTGGAAATAATTGTAAGGATTATAGATGTACTATAAGATACGTCTCCAAACTTGTTTTTACATACTAACAAAAGATCCTCCCTATAAGAAACTGTTGCATCATTAATAAAAGACTCCATGTGATACAGAAGACAAATTTCACCATCATCATTTACATTACAGTTAACATGTATCACATCTGTGTCATAATCTGTGCCAGGCACTGTGCTGTTGACACTTTATCTCATTAAATCTTCAAATCAAGCACAAGGAGCATGTATTATTATTATTCCCATTTTACAGACGAGAAAAGCAAGACTGAGAAAGGTTAAGTAACTTGACCGAGATCACATAATCAACAGTGGCTTAGTCAGAACTTCTACTGGAGCCTGAGCCTGACACTAGACCCCGTGTTCCTGACTTCTGGATCCTCAATTTTCACAAAAGAAGAGGAAGTTTGAGTGGCAAAAAAAAAAAAAAAAAAAAAAAAAAGTTTTGGTAAGTTACTAGAAGATTTAAATTTCAGTCTAGATTTTTTTGTTTAAGCCTCAAATGAAAGGCTTTCTTTAATCAGATAACTGACCAGCCAGTGATTTTAGTCCAACTATGACACACCAGTT
>NW_016816550.1:336747-363161 GCF_001698545.2 Rhinopithecus bieti | reverse complement strand
CAAGAAAAGATTTACCCCTTGACTGAATAACAGGAAGTAAACACAATAATAGGTTTTTCCCTCCCTTTTGTTTACCAAAATATATTTTATATATGGTACTTCTCTAAACATTTAAGAATGCAGATAGTCTTCACATGCAGTTTTATTATGTCTTCATCGTATTCTCTGTAAAGTGGAATGCAGAATTGATTTTCCTCTTCTCTGACTACTAAAACTTCATTTCACTCATTTCCACTATGTACTAACTTTTAAATCTCATTTAATCCTCTTTTTTCCCCCTCTCTAATTTCTTTGGGAGTCAGGAGGCTGACAATGAGTTGAATCGGAGTTGCTGATTTATTTTCCTACAGCAGTAAACTCCCTAAAATAAAGGCTACCCTCCTAGCAGAAGTAGATGCTGTCTGTCAACTCTACTCCTCTCTTGCTGCCAAAGACTGACACCCAGCTGCAAACAATTTCATGTTTGGATGGTATATTAAGCAGAAGATGGACACCCCAAAAGAAGAAAGCCAACACTCACTGTCTGACATAAGCATCAGGGTTAACAGGAACAGCTTGCTAAACCTTCCTAACTATGCCTGGTAGATCCTTGCTATGGGAGAGAAAAACAAGGCTGATCTGAGTCACAGCTTTCTCTTTTAGAAGTGAGCAGCCTCAAGTACCTCTCTCAGGCAATCAAGGAACCACAAAGTAAGATCCTCTTTTCCTTGACTACTGTTTCAAATCTATTTATCATAATTTCACAGAAACAAACAAACAAAAAAAGCCCTCCCAAACATTCACCACTGGTCCCATCAGGGCTGGGAGAAAGCAGGTACCTTCTGGTTAACTTTGGTGGCGGCCACAGTCAGATTGTGTAGATCCTGGGGATTACAATCGGTTTCGTTCATGCAGCAACTGGGGGGGATGCCATGATCCAGGAAGTAGGGGCTGGTGCTCCAGTTGGTGTAGTTCTGCACACCACAGCAGCTCAGCTATTAACAGGGAAAGGAAAATAATCAAAAAGTGGCAGATCACATGTGGTCTCCTCAATCACTGCCTTGTAACTTTTACAAGAGAAACACAGGCCAAGGCCCTAAGACAACATGTGCAGCTTTGGTGAGTCAAGATGAATGGGAAGCTCCAATAACAATTATACCCATACTGATGCTTGTTTGATCTCCAAGAAGGAAGTCCTAGGTTATATATCACATTGCCTTTCTTTATTCACCTCCACAAAGCAAAGCAGTGCTTCTGTGTCCAACTCACAATCACCTATTGATATAGACGTATTCATCCACTAACTCAGGACTATTGATGGGTGAATTGAGGCAAATATGGTTTCAAAAACCTCTCCACTGGGATCTCTACTAATAAGTAAATAAATAGTTCTTTTAAAAAGATGCATATACAGAAAGGGAGAGCCGCAGCTGGTAAACTATAGCCCAGGAGCTACCTGTTTTTGTATATAAAGTTTTACTGGGACACAGCCACAACTATGTGTTCACATACTGTTTGTGGTTGCTTTTGTGCTACAGTGTAGAGATGAGTAGTTGTGACAGAGTGTATGGCCCTCAAAGCCTAAAATATTTACTACTTGATCCTTTACAGAAGAGGCTTGCCAACCCCAATATAGAGAACATTAAAGCAAATGGGGCAAAAATATAATTAATTGGTAAATCTGAGTATACAGTTCCTTGTAATATTCCTGAGACTTTTCTGTATACGTTGGAAGTTTTATCAAAATAAACTAGGAAAAAGACTGCTTCTGAAGTAAACAAAACCAAGAAAATCCAAAGCAAAAGCCTCATTAGTGATTCCTGATGGACGGTCATGCTTGAGTGCCAGCACCTGCCACCCAGACAGGAACTCTCTCTTCTATTTCCCCCATATCCTCCGCAAAACATCAGGCAGCTCACCCTCTTCACATACCTAACAGATCCTCAGTTTCTTCTAGGTCCACTCTATTCCCACTCCACTGCCCCGGCCAGTGAACACAGCTCACCTGAGCTCTCCACCCAGCCTGAAGACATTGATTCTAGAAAGCCAGCCTCTGGGAGCCAACTCTAAGCAAGGTTGTCACACACTCACTACCTAACTCCTTCCCAAGGGTTCAGATCTGAAGAGCAAATGAGCTGTCCTTGGCATACTTGCAACCCTTACTGATGCAAGGCACACTTAAGGGAGTGGTCCTCCTTGACACTCATTACCTGAATAACTGGAGCCTGGACAAGGACTGGGTGTCAACTCTTGGCAATGGAACTAGACTAAGAGTTGAAGAACGGGAACCAATAGCAAGTACTAGGCCAACCTAGCAGCAGCCCATAAGTCTAAGCCCAGACCTCATAGGTAGTTCATACCCTCATCTCCTCTGGAACTTACGCTGCGCTGCACATGGTCCACTGCCCGGCTCCTCTCATCATTGCCATTGTAATTCTGCATAGCGTCCGTGTAAGTCCTCAGGAAGGTGTCCTTGATCTGTGGAAGACAAGGAGGGATGTGACTGCAGCCCACCACAGCCCAAACTGACTCCAATTCTTACCAATTTCTACGCTAACATAGCCTCTTCTGAAAGTCTCTCTATAAATGTAGGCCAGGGAGGCAATGCCCCATTTTCTGAGACGGAAAAGCTCAGAAAATTTACCAGGGGGTTTGTAAGCTCAGGAATTTAAAAAATTGTTCCCCTCAGCCTCAATTCAGAGAAAGTCTGACCTGCTGAATGACCTACTGGAGGGGCCTGTCCATTTCTGAAAGGGCTGTGATGATGAGCTGCCAAACCTCAGGCATGGGCTTTCTACTTATTTTCTTTGAATTGATTAATGCCCATCTTTCTATAACTTTCTCTGCCCTTACACAGGAGGCTCATAAAAGACAAACCACTTGGGTGGACAGGATGACTGATGTTTTGGTCAAAAACTGATCTCTGTTTTACCATAGGAGTGAGGCAAAACCAACTTTCACTTACCTGTCTTTAGTGAGGCAAATAAAAAAAAAAAAAAGAGGCTAAAAGACAAGAACTTAAAAAGGTCAGCCGGGCACAGTGGCTCACGCCTGTAATCCCAGCACATTGGGAGGCCGACATGGGCAGATAACTTGAGGTCAGGAGTTCAAGACCAGCCTGGCCAAGATGGTGAAACCCCGTCTCTACTAAAAATACACACACACACACACACACACACACACACACACACACACACACACAAATTTGGCATGGTGGCAGGTGCCTGTAATCCCAGCTACTTGGGAGGCTAAGTCAGGAGAATCACTTGAACCCAGGAGGCAGAGGTTGCGGTAAGCAGAGATTGTGCTACCGCACTCCAGCCTTGGTGACAGAGCAAGGCTCCGTCTCAATAAAAAAAAAAGATTAACAAAATCTTTTCTGTGAATACATTTGACTTTGGGGTAACTTTCAAGCTCTGTTTCCCTGAAAACCTGATGAAGGGGGAATGTCAGATGTGTTACCAGGCCACTGAGTTTGTGATAAAACTCACCCCCAATTGGTAAAATGTCTCCAGATTGGGAGGACAGCAAATGACAATAATTACTTGGTGGGAAGCTTAGGGTAAGGATGGTGACTCTCCTAACTAGGCATATTCTTTGCTAAAATGCTGTAAACTATGCCCATGGGACAGTTACAAGACAGAAACACCAGTTACATGCAGCTTCTAAGCTAAGGTGGCTACCACACCCAGCTGTGTCATCTCATTTCACTGCACTTAAGCTGTCTCTTAGGATGGGGGACTGTACACAGAATAGGCGCTAGACTATTTTGTGGACTCATGGTGGAGAAACAAGCCCACTGCTGCCTAGCAGGCAAGCTGGCCTTCCTTTGTTATATCTTTCCGCTTTTGTTAAATGGCACTGAGACCTACTGTCATCATGTGAGTTTGACTGTTTAGCCAAACTCAAGACCAGCGCTGGTGGTCAGAGTGGCATTGTACCCTCCTCCCACAACAACCCTCAGGGTTTCAGGCAAAAGAGATTAGGTAGATGAGGATTTCCAGGCCCTAGGCAGCAAGCACCATTAAGAGAAAAACCCCTCCACAGAACACACTCCCAGCAACAAACAAGAGGGAAGTTCACAAGGGCTCAGGTAGGAACAAGCCAGGCTGCTCCTGGTGTTCACACAGGCACAAGGGACACTTATTAGGGTTGTTGAGGCCGAAATTTCATCAGGTCTCACTTCACTAGAGACTATGAATGGGGTTCTAATTCCAAATGCAGCACCCATACAAACTGGGTTTTGGGAGTCAGCTTTGGCATCTGGGATACTGTCTCTGGTAAAGGGGAAAAACAAGGCAGTAGGGGAGCAGAGAGCATACAGGCAAGCTCAGGGGGAACAGAACCTGGCCAAGCACAACAGTGGTACCAATGAGGGTGCAGCAAGATGGGTTAATGAAAATCTATAAATAAAACAAAAAAAAAACAGGTCTGGGAACAGATGATGCCAGCTTTAAGACCCACAGTAACTCTCTGTTTCCACCGTATCTTGTTTTTTTTTTTTTTTTTTTCTTCTTTTAACACATGTGTATCTACTTCTGGCTTTACTATTATATATGGAATACAGTGATAAATTGTGAGGCAGCAAGACAATTCGTTTGCTGCCTTTATAGTCTTGAAAACTTGTAACAGATATACATATACACTTGTGCCTTACTGAAGCAGCTATTTTAAAAACAAAAAATAGAGACAGGGTCTCCCTCTCTTGCCCAGGCTGGAGTGCAGCGGTGTGATATTAGCTCACTGCAGCCTCAACCTCCCAAGTTCAAGTGATCCTCCCTCCTCAGTCTCCTAAGTAGCTAGGACTATAGATGTAAGCCACCACATCCAGTTAATTTATTTTTTTATTTTTTAGAGATGAGGTTCTCACTATGTTGCCCAGGCTGCTCTTGAACTTCTGGCCTCAAAAGATCCTCCTGCCCCAGGCCTTGCAAAGCTCAAGTATTGCAGATATGAGCCACCATGCCCAGCCTAAAGCAACTATTTTTAAAGGAGTATGTAATCCATATTGAAGGTGACTGCTTTAAAATGGGGGAGAGAATCATTTTATGCAATGGCTACACAGAGAAACAATGAAGATCAACAATGAAGGTTTCAAGCTTGGTGGAATTCCCACATTTAGAATTTCATGAAAATTTCAGGTCATATGACATGATCTTTGGAAAACAGCAACACCACTGAGGAAATCAGCTAGCCTATATGCACCCTTTACACATTTCAAGAGGTTTCAAGAATCCTCCTCCCAAACACCCCTTAATTGAGTTAGGCATTTTGTGTATACTCACCTCATGACGAAACACAAACCCTGAAATGCCAGCTACGAGTTCAGCCAGGAACACCAGGGACAGAAACATGGCATACTGAAAATTAAGCACACAAAGACAGTCAGATACATCAGGATTAAGAAGAGGGCTTCTTCAGGGTAGGTTACTTTCAATCAACGGGAATTAGACAAGTCCTCACACTTCCTAGACAAAGTTTAGAAAAAAATATAAAACATTCTTCTCTAAATTTACCCACATAGGCCTCAATCTAGGAATGTGTGTTTAATATGCATATGCATTTTGGAGTACACAGGCTGGGGAGAATTCACTGAGAGACTGGCATTGTGCCTGTCAGCTTGGCTCACCTGGAGAAACCTGGAAGGAACTTTCACAACTAAGGTATCCACTATTTGTTACACTAGAATCTTTGAGCTAGAAAAAAACCAAACTGCTCTGAAGGTCACAGGACACATTCTGCCCTGTCTGGGGGTCCTTTTTTACCACTCTCCTCACGACGGTCTGCAAGCCAACTCCCTGCGGCCCATTCCATTTTGAAACTGTTCCAATCGTTGGAAAGGCTTCCTTTCCCTTTGGCCACAAGTCTGCCTACTTCTAACTTCCACTCACTAGCATTGGTGCTGCTTTCAGAAGAAATAAGAACCAGCCCAATGTCTTTTCTATAATGCTAGCCCATCATGTGTGTGAACACAGCCAGGATGAGAACCTGCTGCCTGGGCAAAGGCCTCCAGTTGTCTCAACCACATCTCGGATGAAACAGTTACAAAACTGCTTCATTTGGAATTGTATCCCTCCCATCTGGGCCCAAGAAGCCAAACGTGTGCAAGATGATGTTCCTCTTCAGATTGGTGGTCATCACTGGACACAGTAGCCACAGCAGCTTTCCTGTGGAGTTGCCCGCCTTTCTTGTTCGGGATGGATGCTGCATGGAGTTTATAGCCTTTCAAAAAGTAAATACGCCATACTACTAATGACATTTGCAAGCATCTAACATCTTTAGTGCTTTTCATCTCATGCTGCCAGTACTTCCCAAGTTTTTTTGCATGTGCATGCACATGCAAGCATGTCTAAATTCAAGGGTAGTACATGGTATTTATGAAACATTAAGGATAACTTTGAAAAGCAGATAAAAACAAGAATTGATTCCTTACCTACAAGGCACATGTCTTACAATCTGCTTCTTCTCATCTCAAAATAATGTATAATGGTTTTGAACATTTGCAATGGCCCTAAATGATGCTGTGGAATTTGGATAGATTGCATGTGGCCACATTACTTACCTGTAAAATATACACACGTCTCATAAAGTATACATATGTATGCAGAATCATAATTTTTTTTTCTCATCGAGTGGCACATATATCGAAAAAGGAAATATTGGCTTAAAATATCAATTTCTTTCTAAATATTAACAAAATTCTCTAGAAAGCACAGCCACTCATATGCTAAATATGTAGTTATGAGAATGTCCCATGTATGTGACTTCTTTCCCAACTTCATACAAAATGCAATTCAAAGCACAGTTTGATGTGAGACTCTCCCATTTTGCTGATGGGATAAGCCTAGACTCTTCCAGAAAGTTGGGTGGGAAAATAACTGTTAGCAGGCAGGTGGAAGAAAGGACGTTTATCTCTGTAGTCAGAAGTCCTCCCAGGTTTGAATCCTATCTTGTCATGAACTACCTCTTAGAAAAGAGGCAACCTCTCTGGGCTTCCATAAAGTAGACATAGTTATTTTCAGTTGTTTTGCAATTAATGAGGTTATATGAGGACTGCAAAATTCTAGACTGACAGTTAATCAAGTGACTTCCGCTCTCATCAGCCAGATCAGCAGTTTTCTGTGTCTGGCAAGTTTCCTGCCTCTAGGAGGTTTCAGAGAGTGGCCGTTTTACCTACAGAAAGCCTTGGCCAAAAGCCTATTGGGAAGAGCTTGTACTAAATACAGGTCGGTAGGGGTTAGAGCTTTTTCCCAAACGTAAACATTGGAGTTGAAATGGTCTTGGCTTTGGAAGGAAACATACAAGGGTTCAAAGCCCAGCCTTCCATACATTAGCTGTGTGAACTTGGATGGGTTATCTAAACTCCCAAGTTCCTATCATATAACACGAAAATACAACTTACACTGCATGTTGGTAGTGAGGAGAAAAATAAAATGTCATACGCACCCAGTACAGCCTCTATCACATAAAAGGAACTAAATCGTATTTTTAAAAAGTTATTGTTTTTAACTGACATATAACAATTGTACATATTTATTGGGTACAGTATGATGTTTTGATTCATGCATACTCTGTGTAATGATCAAATCAGTGTAGTTAGCATATCCATTACCTAAAATGTTACTTTGTGGTGGGAACATTCTAAATTCTCTCTTCTAGCTATTGCTAAATATATAATACATCAACTACAGTCACCCTACTATGCAATAAAACACCAGATAATTCCTCCTATCTAGCTGTGACTTTGCACCCATTGGCCAACCTCTGCTCCTCCCTCTTCCCCTATCTCTAGACAAAAAATTAATAAATGCTGATGAGGATGTGGAAAAGGGGGAACTCTTATACACTGCTGACTAGAATGCAAATTAGCACAACTCACTATGGATAACAGAGTAGAGGTTCCTCAAAAAACTAAAAGTAGAACTACTATATGATCCAGCAATCCTACTGCGGGGTACATAACCAAAGGAAATGAAATTAGTATGTTGAGGAGATAGCCGTGTCCTCATGTATATTGCAGCACTATTGACAATAGCCAACCTAAGTGTCCATACACACTGGACACAATGTGTCTATACACAATGGAATACTATTTGGCCATAAACAAGAATGAAATCTTGTCACTTGCAATACCATGAACGAATCTAGAGGATTAAGTGAAATAAGTCAGGGACAGAAAAGACTAATAACTGCCTGATCTTACATATAGGTAGAATCTAAAATTTGATCTAAAAGATATTTGTAGAGACCCAAATTAAGCCCCAAACCAAAAAACTTCTCTACTTCCCCAAATGCTCACCTGCTAGTGAACTTGTGTTAGGAGAAGAAAATGGTAGTGTGGTGTGAAGCCACCTCCAGAAGAGGCCAGAACTAACTATTCCATTGTTTATACACATATCCTAATTTATGACATTATACTCACCTATGGGATACCTTTGCCCCACAAGCAAATTTAGAATTAGAACATAAAAATATCCCCTCTCCCACCCCTCTCCAGTCATGGTATTTGGGCCAGGAGAAACTTTGGTGATTTAGTCCAATTCTATTTTGTCATAATTGGAGACAAAGGTCCAAGGAGGTTACATCCTTGCCATTAACACTTAAACCAGTTAGTTGGAATCAGTCAGGTCTCAACACCACATCACTTCCCTTCTTGTTTGAATGGATGGTTTTTTAGAATTTTTTCTTTTCTGTGCTTTTGAAGTTAATTCTCCTCTTGCTACTCATTGTGCTAAACAAAAGGTTCTCAATACTGGTTACATGATAGAATCCTCTGGAGAGCTTTTTAGAAAATAAGATGCCAGGGCCTCACCACCACTGAGGAGTCTACTTCAACCAGCTAGCGGTGGGATGCTGGCAAAGGTTTTTGCAAATGGCTTCCGAGGTGATTTAATCACGTATCTGGAGTTGAGGACCACGGCACTAGACCAAAAGAAACCCTAGCGTTTATGAGAAGTACTAGAAGGTAGACTCAGGGTGTTAGAATAGAGTGCCAGGTGACAGCAGCAAAAGTGCCTCAGGATGGGCCCCATTATGGCTTGCCCACCAACCTGAAGAATCAATGGTGGCTGAGGCATCAGCCTCCTGTACGGTCTGCAGGATAAAAAGTGGCAAAGTCAAGCACCACTTCTACGAAGTTGACAACACAACACTGACTGCCCGGTGCCAGTTGGGAAGATGGTTCCTTTGGAATGAAACACTCTCACACCCACATATATCACTAGATGGTATTAAATGTTACTACAACCTAGGGCTACACGGGGACAGGCAACATGGCCCTGATGGAATCTTTGCTTCTCCCTTCATGGAGTAAGATGCCTGAAATAATTTTAAACAAAATTTTATTTTGAGGAGAGGTCTTTGCTAATTTTTATCTATAAAATCCTTTACCATTAATCCCCATCAATAAAGAACATGAACAGTGAGTAGAGAATTAGGCAACTGGTGTACCTAAAAGTTAAAAATCACAGTAAGAGCCTTTCAATAGTCTGTCTTTATCATCTGGGAAGCATCACTGCTTTATCTGTCCCATGAGAGTATGCACCCTGCACTGGTCCTGGTAGCCAACACTTGACACTGCATAAGTCCTCTGGGTGGCAGGCTCTGACTTAGCTCAACTCTCATAGCACTGAGACAGGCAGTGCAGGTTCAGAGAAGACCACACACATGCATCCATGCATGGCCAGGCTCAAGGAGGTGGAAAGTATTTCTCCAATAGGAACTTGGAAGTAAAAGTCTGCTTATGTTCAGGATGCTACCTTGCCCAGCAAAGCTGCATATCACATGCTTAAGGAGACTTCTAAGACATAGTCCAAAACTGAAACAGGGCAAGGCCCGGTGCGGTGGCTCACGCCTGTAATCCCAGCACTTTGGGAGGCTGAGGCGGTCAGATCACGAGGTCAGGAGATCGAGACCATCCTGGCTAACAAAGTGAAACCCTGTCTCTATTAAAAATACAAAAAAATTATCCAGGCATGGTGGTGGGTGCCTGTAGTCCCAGCTACTCGGGATGCTGAGACAGGAGAATGGCATGAACCCAGGGGGCGGAGCTTGCAGTGAGTGGAGATCGCGCCACTACACTCCAGCCTGAGCAACAGAGAGAGACTCCATCACAAAAAAAAAAAAAAGACTGAAACAGGGCTTCTTGTCATGAGGATACAAATGGACTAATGCAATCACTGGCCACTGCTTTGTCATCATCTACCTGGAGGGGCTGGGACTAGATTTAGCGTGCCAGGCTGTGTTTGGGGTTGTTTTTACCTCTAGAGGATTAAAGGCTGGGTTAGGAAAGAGTCTGGACTGAAATTCTTAAGGTCTTGTCTGTGACCTCAAGATGAACCATTTCACCTCTATGTAATTTATATTTTTACAAAATTACAGTTGAGAAAGCAGTATTATGTTGTGACATACTCACCAGTTTCAGCATCCATGGGCTACCACGACATGTAGCAAAGCATCCAAACAGGCCAAAGACAACAATAGTGGTGCCAGTTCCGATGAGTACATAGGGAGCATTTGTGGAGTTCTCGGCAATAAGGGAGATATAGGTGCCCAGAGTAAGTTTGCCCCAGACTCCAACAGCCAGCAGGATCACCCCAGTGATCTGAAAGAGGGATAGGAGAGTGTGAAGCTATTGCCAAGAGAGGTGACAATCAGCACAGAGCAGTGTGGCCCAATTTGAAGACTCAAGTTTCCATGAATAAGATGGTACTTGCTGTAGGATTTCCTGAGCAACGAGAAATGTCAGAGAGTGTTAACTAAAATCATCATAAAGACACTTTGTTTTTTTTTCCCCAATAAACGTGCCCCTTACATAATCCCATATGCAATTATTGTGTTAATTAGAAGTCAAACCAACAATAAAGAACTTCTTTTTCAAAAAGTAGTTTACAAAGCACATCATACGACAGGTCTGAGAGCCTTCCCCCAGCTGTTGCCTGACACCAAGCTGGGTATAACCCCAGGAAGAATGACAGCTACCCTCTTTGATGGCATGTGTGTACACAGTATATTTTATGGACATTCTGCACAACGTTTTCAGGAACACAGTGATTCCCTTTGACTATTATTGCAGAAATTTCCACAAAACAAAATATTCCAAATATTTTTGAATCCCTATTGATGTGCTGTCTTAATATTTTATTCAATATAAAACAACAGAAGAATCTGCATAGTTCCTGGAATTAGCTGTAATGCGATTGGCCAAATTCCACTGATCAGTCCAAAGGAAATCCCTATAGCATGTCTAAACTAGAACCCTGCATCAATCAGGCCTTTACTTTATGGGATAGATTCCAGGCTGCATGCTATGCCTAACTCTCCACCCCCTGCAGGGCACACACCCTGGCAGCTTTAGCTGCTAAAGCCACTGGGGTTGCTTTATGTCTCTAACCATCTCCCAAGCTGGTCTTTCAGGTCACCAATAGCTTAGCAACTCAAACTGACAGCCTTGTAACTGCTACCACTTCTGATACCGCATGAAGCTTGAAAGAAACTTGGGTGTCAAAGAAAGACCATCTCCAGTTTGACCCCACCTTAGAGCCTGATGTCTCATACCAAATGCCATGGATCCCTGTCTACTTTGCTCACTCAAGCGAGGAGTCAAGGTGAGAAAACTGGAGAGAATTGGCATGATACAAATCAATACCCACCTTGCCAAGGTTTTCCTTGTCAATCAATACACGGTTCCTAATGTCTGTGACCACCACCAAATATATGCTATACCATGAACCAAATGTCTGGGCCAGTGAAGATGCTTAGACCTCTCTCCTTTATATTCTGAAAACACTTTCTGTAATTTGGAACCATCAAGCTCCATTATCAGATTATTTTTTGGGGGCAGGACAAAGAACAGTCCATGTACCTTTCACTGCATAAGGTAAGGGTGGGCTCTACCTGTATGGGGGGAGAGGTCAGTAAAAACAACTAGAGTTTGGTGACACTTCCCCACCCCGGAGGCTTGTCTACTTTGTAGAACCCTCCCCATGAAGACAGAATTAAAGGTTTTAAATCAGAAAAAGATTGAGGAACTAATGCTACTTTTATTAGGCAAAGATAAACAGTCATGATGCAGTGTTGCGGTGAAAGTGTTTGACACTAATATTTGGGAGAAAGTGGCCCCATGGAGGTTGACTGCCTTCGAAAAATTCCAATGGAGATGGCCTAGCGAATTAAGAAATCCAAGAAAACCAAGAACACAGATGTTGCCAAGAGTTCTAAGTCCTCTGCTGACACCCGGTGGTTGTTTAAAAAAGTACTTTCCTTGAGCAGCCTCTTCTGCCATACTCCCCCACACGGAAACATAAAATCCTTTTTACCTGGTAAAATCAAATTTTAAGAATCAACTGTCAAGTCATGAGGGGTAAAAACGCAACGGACACTATGTAGAGAAGGACAGTGCCTGTGCCATCTTTTACTAATGCCTAGCACAGTGCCTGGCACAGAGTAAATGCTTACTATTCCATTGGGAAAAAAAAATACATTTTTCATTTCTCTGGGTCTTAGAACCTGTATTTTATAAAACAGAGCTTATCAGATACCAAATACTTACACAACTTCTACATTCAGTAAATACTGCGAGGTGATTTAAAATGGGACCAAAGAGAAATTTCCCCCATACTTTCCACTGTAGCATTGTCAGCCTAAGCTGTAAACATCACAATGTAAATGTATTGAACAAAAGCAAAAATTCAGTTAAGCTAGTTGTTGTTTAGGCTGAATATATGCCTCATTCAGAAACTTGTGACTTCATGGTATTGCTCCCAAAGATACAGTAACACCTCAAATACAAACTGAGCTGCTGCATTCTGTGAACTGCTATTGCTGGTCCTTATTGGCATGTGATTGCTTTAATGAAAATGTATACTGCTAATCAAGTATGAGAGTCTGATAACTTATATTCCTGTGACCAGTGATTTCATGAAGTTCAGTTACTACGAGAACAAATCTTACATGCAGTATGTCAAAGTTAACACAAATCCTGATTTTAAGGCAAACAGTACCAAGATCATTTTAATGCCTTTTCTCCTTTCATAACATAATGTATCCTAATGCAATCATTGCTTTGTATATGAAGCCTCTCCTCACGTAAGTGCAAAACCTACACCAGTTTGTTAAAATGGTCATAAAATGTAAATTACACAAATATTCCATTTTCAGAAAAAGACTTCTTAATTTCAATAGGTTTTTGGGGAACAAGTGGTGTTTGGTTACATGAATAAATTCTTTAGTGGTGATTTCTGAGATTTTGGTGCACCCATCACCTGAGCAGTGTACACTGTACCCAATGTGCAGTCTTTTATCACTCATCCTGCTCCCACCCTTTCTCCCCAGTCCCCAAAGTGCATTGTATCATTCCTATGCTTTTTGTATTCTCACAGATTAGCTCTCACTTAAGAGTGAGAACATACGATGTTTGGTTTTCCATTTCTGAGTTACTTCACTTAGAATAATGGTCTCCAATTCCATCCAGGTTGAATGCCATTACTTCATTCCTTTTCATGGCTTAGTAGTATTCCATGGTGTGTGTGTGTGTATGTGTGTGTGTGTGTGTGTGTGTGTGTGGACAAAAGCCACTATCATATGTATAAATTTTTTCTTGGCTCCTGTCAACACACATTCACTCCACACATGTGCTTTTGCAAGCACCCACAGGAAAGTCATGTCTCAAACATGACTTTAGAAATGAAAAGCAAGGGACTTTTTTTTTTTTTAAACATCTCTCTCCTGCTGTGAGGTGCAATGAGTAAGTTCAGAGTTCACCAAAGCAATTATGTGTCTGAGCTCCTCAGAGACCTCAAATCCCTAAATCAATCATCAGCATATATTACCTTTCTCATGGAGGTTTTACTTCTTTCTCAGAAGAATTGACCAGCAAGCAGCCAATGCTGTGGTTCAGTGAGGAAAGAGATAGGAGACCATAGATAAACTACATGACTGGCCTGGTGAAGGACCAGCACCACCTTATATGCTCCCAAATCAACCACAAGCCAGGACGGTAGGCCCAGCAATCCATCAGCAGTAACCAGGCTGAGGCTCTCCCTTTCTTGCTTATTCCCAGCATCTCATTTTCTGTGTGCTTACAACACAGCTCAAAATGTATGGGTAGCAAAGTACCACTAGCTACTATTAATTTAGGCTTGGTGATGAGACAGAATAAAGCTATAATCATGGCATCAGAAAAGTTAGATCAGAACTGAAAAGGCTTCTGTGTGATGATTACTTTAAAATTATACTCAAAGAAAACTTACAGATAGGTTTGGCAATATGCCAAGGGGTATCCAAAATGCTCTGAAACAGACTTACTACGGTTTACTTTCATCCTAAAATGGCTATTAGGGGAGCAAGTAGCCAACATAAACAATTCCCCTTGCTCTTGCCAGGTCATCCTGGCTAATGCTGATAAGTCTCTCTGTGGATCTTGTAGCATCCTGATCTTCAGAGAGGTGCCAGAAATAGAGGACTTCCATCTTTCTCACCTGTCCAGAGGCATTTTACTTGAGCCCACTCTGTTTTGTGCATGCAGACCACAGACCTTACGATGAAACTGGTGCAGCTGCTGTGCCAAGTCTGAGAGGGCAAAGTCCTTATTTCCTCTCACTAAATCCTTAATACAAGGTTCATAAGCCCCACCTTCTATGTGAATATATGCACATTATTCTAATGATGACACAAGTTCATATTTACTATATCATTCAATTAAAGAAAAAAAAAACAAAAATTGAATCACAGAGTTACAAGCTATCAAAAAGAGACTGCCTACTAAATAGCCACATGGAATAGAAAGCACTGCATCTAAAAACCAACAAAAAGAAGCACACAGGTGAGAGCATAGGCAGCAGTCTTAGCTGGATTGCATTTTAGTTGGCCCACAATTCCATCATCCCAGAGGTTTACAGGTTAATTCCTTCATAGCAACTACACACAGAGATATTGTGAAATATCCTCCAGAGAATTCTGTAACTCAGAAGAAAATGCATGACACTGAAACTCCATACACATCATCAATAATTAAAATCCACATTCCTCAGATGTTAGGTTTGAAGAGGAGAAGTACCTGACAAACTATTCTTTTAGCTGATTCTTATGTGAGTGTGTGTGCCAGGGGACAAAGAGGAGGAGAAGTCTTTGCACAATGTTGGGACCTGATTAGGTAGAGGTGGAGAAAGTAACCAGAAAAGCAAAGAAACCAGCAGCTTCTATAATGTTATCATCTTATTTTAAGAAGTAACAGTATGCATCCATTATATTTACAACTTAAAATTTTATTACAAATTGTATGTGTACTTAGTGTTTTTAAAACAGACTAAGAACCATAATTTATTGGGATTCTTCACTGGGCTTGAGAACCCATTCCAGATGAATGGCAGAAATGGACTCAATATATTTAAAAGAATGTTAGCTGGGGCCAGGTGTGGTGGCTCATGCCTGTAATCCTAGCACTTTGGAAGGCAGAGGCGGAGTTCGGCGGATCACTTGAGGCCAGGAGTTCGAGACCAGCCTGGCCAACATGGTGAAACCCCACTTCTACTAAAAATACAAAAATTAGCCGGGTGTGGTGGTGTGTGCCCGTAATCCCAGCTACTTGGGAGGCTGAGGTGGGAGAATGGCTTGAACCTGCAGGGCAGAGGTTGCAGTGAGCCAAGATCACACCACTGTACTCCAGCCTGGGTGACAGAGCTTTACTGTGTCAAAAAGAAAAGAAAAGAAAAAAAAGAAAAGAGAGAGGGTGAGGAGGGGAGTGTGAGGGAGGAGCTGGGGGGGAGAGGAGGGAGGGGGAGAGGAGGAGAGAGGGAGAGGAGAGGAGAGGAGAGGAGAGGAAAAGAAAAAAAAGAAAGAAAAGAAAAGAAAGAAAAGGATAGAGAAAAGAAAAGAGAGAGAGGAAAAAAAAAAGAATGTTAGCTGAGTGTGGTGGCTCACACCTGTAATCCCAGCTGCTCAGGAGACTGAGACAGGAGGATCACTTGAGCCCAGGAGTTTGAGGCCAGCCTGGGCAACATAGAAAGACCCCCATCTCAAAAAAAAAATTAGAATTAAAAATGTTGTAGTTTTGTCATTAATGAGCTGTGTGACTTTGGGCAGATCACCTGATGTTTCTGGGCCTCAGTTTACTCTTCAGTAAAATCAGGAGGTGGAGAAACCTGATTGCCAGTGCTTCCCTCCCAGCTCTAACATTCTGATATAACAGATCAGAACCTCAAACTTGACACACTCAGTCACACTGAACTATATTTATAGCTGTGCCTTTAGGCAAACAAAAGAGAGTTTCTAAGATTCTCCCTGTACCTGATAAACCACCAGCAGCAGGGGTAGGAAAGTTAGCTCATTTCTGGACCTAAAGCCCACTGTTCTGTCAGCTTTCCAAGGTGGCGAGAGGCTCCTGGATAAGAAAGGGTAGGAAGAATGCCCAGCAGGACACGCGTTTGTAGTTTTACACAGACAACGCAAAAATTTATAAGCTCACTAGCATAACAAAAGCTTTACTTTTTATAAGAAGATCCCACTGTTACCAAGACATGTGCTTTGAACTCTCTCTAGGCAAGTATTTTGGCCAATTTAATCTTTTACTCCATCATTTTGTCTCTTGTGTACATGTATACATGTGTATGTCTGTGGGTGTGAGTGTGTGTATGTGGAAGATCATACATGTTTCATAGCCGAGAGGTTGGTGGTATCATTAAAAAGAGACAAGGAAGTAAAGAAGGGGGAGAGGAGTGAGATAATCTTAAGTGCTGACTTGTTAAAATGGAATCTGAGAACCAATAGGAAATCCAGAGACCATCTGGTCCAGGCTCTGTTTTCTATTGGGTTTAGGGTGACCAAAAGTCACATAGGCAACATGTTCAGAAGGCAGTTGTGAATGTGGGGCTTGAATTCATGAGTAAGTCAGAGCTGCAGGTGATGGCTGAGGCCAGAAGTGACAGCTAAGAGAGAACAATGAATCTTAGGAAACAGAAGCAAAAGATGGTGGGAAGGTCAAGGACTAAGGCCCGAGGAAGACTGTCACTAGAACATGAGAGGACAATGCTGGAAGACAGGGGACAGCAAGGAGACACAAAACAGAGTGGACAAGTCTATGAAGGTGGTTGCCAATATGAGAAATAGGACATGGAAGAAAGAGACTTTTTCTCCTTTAAAGGTTTATTGGAAACAAGGCCAGGCACAGTGGTTTGTGCCTATAATCCCAGCACTTTGGGAGGCCAAGGTGGGAGGATTGCTTGAGGCCAGGAGTTCAAGACCAGCCTGGGCAACATAGTGAGACCCCCATCTCTACAAAAAAAAAATACAAAAATTAGCCAGGTGTGGCAGCACATGCCTGTAGTCCGAGCTACTTGGGAGGCTGAGGTGGGAGGATCACCTGAGCCCAGTAGGTCAAGGCTGCAGTGCACTAAGATTGTACCACCACACTCCAGCCTGGGTGACAGAGCAAGACCTGATTTAAAAAAAAAAAAAGAAGACTTATGGGAAACAAAACACCAGCACAGTTCATTGACCCCGTGTATACTAATGACCAGACAGGGCACTCTTTTTATTTATGCACCAGTACAGCCCACTGAGATCACATTTTGTATTTTAATATTATTACATCCTAGACCCAATTCATAGACTTCAAGTTTCAGGAGCTAGGTCATGAAGCCAGAGTGATTTGTCACAAACTCTAGCTTCTATTTGGATTTTATCAGGGATCAGATAGCCAGAGTCTAAAATGCAGATTGTCTAACAAGGTCTAACAAATCACAGATGCTTTTGAAAATATGAAAAAGGCTTTGAACAGCACTATGAAAAGTCAGAAATTCTAGCTTTGGCTGTGGGTCTATTACAGTCTCTTCATATGTGTAGTGAAACAACTAATCATTTCATAGGAAATGGCTCCAGGCATGCTGTAAGTCCAGTAAACAATACTTCCTTCTCTAAGTTGCAACCACCAGCTTACACCAGTCATGTTGCATTTCTGTGTCTTAGTTCATCATCTACAAAGTGGCAGGACTAGCCCCAGGGCCCTTCCAGTGCCAGAGAGTTCGTTGTTTCTTTGAATTACCAGTGGTCCTCAGAGGGGCAAATATCAAATTCAACTGTTAGCTTGGAGGCCAAAGACTGGTCAACAGCATTCACCAAGGTGCTGCACCTGCTGGGCTCTGTATTCAGCCTGGGGAGTTTAGCTAGAGGGTGGCTCAAGGAGGTGGCTGGCTAGAGACTGAATACTCTCTAACGTCCTATAGGCCCATGAAGTGGTACAAATTGACCCATATGGTGACAGTATTTTCAGAATTAAAAACAGAATCTGAACACAGTAGAGATCTTTGAAACTGGCCTGTCACAGAAAATCAGGGCCATACAGCTGCTAAAATAATAATAAATGTCACCTTGTTAAGAGAGCCTTTTACTACTTGAATAACTAAACTCCTTCAAATGAGGCCCACGCAGCTCTACCTTATACTTAATTCCATTATTCAACAAATACAGTCACAGAAAATTCCTGAACATGTTATTAGGTACTCTGTATATCGCACTGGGAAAAGAGAAAGAATGGGCAGCCCTATTGAATTGGTTTCTCATTTCTTTTATATTACCCTAAAAGGTTATGGACTTTAGGTTTCTTCTCCCTTAAAAACTAAATTCCCCAAAAAAGGCCCAGAAGCAAAAAGAAAAGAAAGAATTTGACTGTACACATATCTGTACATTGAGAAACATTCTATTACATCAGAGAAGAATGTTAAGGGTAGCTTATTCTGAGCCCCTTGGCGTTACTTTTTCTTTATAAGCATTGTTGAGTTCTCCTATCAAATGTTTAAAACAGGACTTAGGTTTTTGATGTATACTGATAGTGAAGGTCTTATTTCAACTTTGAGAGTTCAAGAGCATATGAAAGGAAGAAGCAAGCAAACCAGAGGTTAAGACTACATGAATGTAGCTCATACCTCTGGTTTCATGATGGCCCAGATATATAAATAGACATCATATAGGTAAATGCCTATTAGGAATTGGGGCCAGCAAAGCCACTTACCAGGAGATTTATGTACTTAGAAATCAGCACCAGCTGTAGTGGCTAAAGTAACAGAAGCTTAATGTTTGGGGGATTCCCTCTATGCCCCACCTCCTTTATCTTTTGGCACAGTTGAATATACACTGAGGCCACGTGAGTGCCAGGAGCACTAACAGTCTTAGCGCCATTAGCAGATAGCTGACCACCACTGAAGTAAGAGTTACGGCAAGAAACCCCTTCCCTTGCTTCCATTCCTCAGATAACCAGCTCTGTGAAAAGATGGATCAAATTCCACACTAATAAGATAGTTTCAAAAAAGAGTATGTCAGAATAAGCTTATAAACAGGAGCAACATATTAATGTGTGTTAACAGAATGTTTCTACTGACTACACATTTGTTCTGCCCTGTATTAATTGTATTAATACATCAGGATTTTAAGAGTCATGTGGGGAAGGCATAAATCCTTTCCTCCTTTATATCCACCAAAGCCTCAGCCATACCTCGTACCTGATTTTCCAAGACAACATGCTGTTCAAACACTCTGTCTTAATATGCATCTAAACAGAATCACTGCTTGTCTGACAGTGATTCTCAGCTTTCAATTTGAAAGCCAGTCACTGTGCCTATAGTACAATGTACCTCTGGAGCATATAGTAGGAGCTCAATAAATATAGAATGAATCTTAGTGACAAGCTCTTCTTCAAATTCAGCTCCCTTTTAGTGACTGTGTCCTCGTGAATTTTGGATGGGAATGAATCTGGAAAAACGAATGGTAACAATTCTTCCATAAATGCCAATCTGACAGTGACACACTCCTTTCTCATAATTATGTTGAACATATTTGGCTTTCCTGGAGTTCCATTATTTTCAAAAGGGAGAATCTTCTTTGCATAATTTATATATAGGATTATCATCTTCAAAATACTGAAACCAAAACCATAGTCCTAATAAATACTTTATACACAGGAAGAAGCTAGAACTCAGATGGCAAAAAAGTCACTGAATTCCCACGCTTTATGTGGCTATGCATAGATGGGGTGTGATGGGGTGGGGTGGTTTGAAGAATTCATGCCTCCTTTCAGGTGAAACTGGAGCCAATAAAACACAATGTTAGAAGAGGACCTACTATTAAATGTGGAAAAACCTGGAAAAGAAAGCATGTATGCAGTGTTCAAGAGCAAGATTCTCATATAAATAGTAAGGTAGGATTCTCCTTTCAATGATCCTAACTTTCTCCTGGGGTGATTTAGGGGAAAAAAAAATTAAAAACTTGTATTAGTGACTTAATTAGCTTTCCTTTCAACACTCATATGTCCATACTGCATATATATGTGGTACTGCTACTAAATGCAATGTACAGGGAAAATTCAGATGTCTAATGTTGACAGAGCACCATGAAAAAAAATAACTTTAAGGTAATAGTAATATGTTTTGGCCCCTCAAAATCAGACATTTCAGAAAAACACAAAGAGGACACTTCACCACTTCTACCACTAGGCCAAGCCTCCATCTCCCCTTGCATCCACCCTTGCCCCCATTCTCTATTCAACACAGCAGTTGAGGTGATCCTGCTGAAACCTAAGCCCAATAATATCATGACTTTGCTCAAAATCCTCCCACAACATTTCATCTCTCAGAGAGAAAGTCAATGTTCTTATCCTGGCCTGCAGGCCCTACTTGACCTGCAGCCCTCACTGGTTCACTCTGCTGCAGCCTCACAGGTCTCTGTGCTCACCCTCAACACTCTTGGCATGCCCTTGCCTCAGAGATTTCATACTTGCTCTTCCTTCTGCCTGGCATTCCAAGATCTCTCATTTCTTCAGGTCTCTGCTCCTCCATGAGCCCTTCTCTGATGACCCTATTTGAAACCAGAATTCTACTCCCCCACAGGGCTCCTGCTTTATTTTTCGCCATTGCATCTATCACCTTTGTACACTATTTACCTTACTCACTTTGTCTACCAAAATGAATGTTAAGTTCTGTGAGGGCAGGATTTTTGTCCTATTCATGGGTGTATCCCTAGTGCCAAGACGAATGCCTGCTCATAGGAGGGGCTCAGTAAATATTTGCTAACTGACCAAATACAAGACAGCAGGCAGGTAAGTAAGTATGAGCTTTGGAGGCATAAAGTCTATTATCACTAGCACTGCATCAAGGAGGCTAAATGGTGGGCCTGACTACTTACTGTAAGGCCCTGGCAGTTGCACTCAGATAAAAACCTGTTCTTTGGTCAATTGCTTCTAATCCAGCACATTGCTTCATAAATGTCTGCATTTGGCCACAAGGGGGACTAAATGAGAAAGCATGGGAATGGTTCCTTCTAATCCATCACCACTAATAGAAAAGTAATTTGAAGCTCTAATATCCTATAACTCTATAAGGTCTGTAGCTGATGGTTAGGAGCCAAGATAACGAACAGCATTTATGTAAGATTTCCCTCTCTCTTAAAAAATGTACAACTGAGGTGCTTACTATCTATGTGCCCTGCACTATGCTAAGTGCTTTAATGCTTTATCTGGCTCAATCCTCTTAATAACCCTATGAAACATGCCCAAGGTCATTGCCACTAAATGGCAGAACAGTTACTCAAAGCCCTGACCCTCCACCACTGCTTTCTTTTAATGTCCTCTTTAGCCTGTCTGTAGAAGGTTCTTTCTCTTCAACTCCTTACTCCTAACTCTTCCACAAGAAGAGTTCATAAGCCAACGCCATCCATCCTGGCACTGATTTGTCCTTGAATCAACCCTGAGAATTTGGCTGCCATAATTAAAAATAAATAAGATCTATAGGCATGGCCAATAATTCATTTATTTTAAAAGGCTAGCCATTATTTCCCTCCTTCAAGCAGGTAAATCCATAGAAATGAAAGCATGTTCCACTCCAAGCTATAGTTTGATACTTTAAAAGCCAGTATGGGAAATAAAGATCTTCATGTATATGTCAAGGTGAAGCAGAAATGTTCAGTATCATAAGCACCAGGAACAAACCTGTGGGAGGACTGATCTGGAGAACCAATACAGCTTGACAAACATATGGAAAACTGTAGTGTCTTGAGTACTGGTTTTCCACCAAGCACATTGTAAAATGAAAGCTTAAGATACTTAAGTACTCGGGTTTGGGCCTTGAGAAGAGAAACAAGAGGCCGCAGGTGCAACATATATGAGGAGAACCCACTCTGAAACTGTGGAATTGCCTTTCAAAGTAGCTCTAACCAAAAGCGATGGGCTGAGTCACCAGATAAGGCAGCTGCGTGATATCTGCTCACCCCACAGCCTGGGAGGGGGATTTGATTGGTTGTTCACGAACGAAGGGCACAGTCTGGAAACACAGTTAACCGTGTACGTGTGTGATAAATGACACTTATTGAGCAGTACTGTGCTCCTTATACGCTTCATCACGTTTATTCTTAATCTCTGTTTCGCAGATGAAAACCTGAGGCTTTCGGTTGTTGACTTTCAGCAACTTGCTCAAAGTCACAAAGCGAATAAGTGGTATAGCCCAGAGTCCAATTTCTGTCCAACTCGAAGGCAGTTTTCCTGGTCATTATGATACTCTGCCTCTTGCGGCAGTGTAAGTAACAGCAGTCAAGGCCAAGGGCTGAGTTCCTCTGTCCAATATTACCCAGTCACTGACCCTCTCCTCTAGGTAGGTGAGCGCTAAAGAGAAGCCTGGTCTTCTTTATACTGCCTAAGGGCTTCCTACAAGTGAGCTATGAGGAAACCAGTACCCTGAACCAATTTCCACAGCGAGGTTTCTTGGGCAGTTTCTAATTGTCAATAGCCAGGAAACATGGGTAAAGGCAGAGTGGGAAGAAATGGACTCTACAAACTGACCCTGGGGGCGCTGGCCTTTGCCCTTCTCCTTTCCTGGGCCGGACCCTCCCGTGCCCCTTATTGGGCATGCTCCATTTTATGAACTGGGCTGTGTTCCGGGTTATTTATACATTACTTGTTTGAAACTCAAAAGTATTTTCGTTGAGAAACCGTGTTATACATGGTGGCTTGTTTCTAGGCCAGTCCTCAAAAATCTATATTTAAGCCAGTATTAGGGAAAGCTATAGGGAAACAGATTTTTGGCTCATTACATAATAGGCACTGCCCAAAATGGAGTGGGTTGCCTTGGGAGGGTTACCTTACAACAGAAGGTAAACAGCTTTCTGGGCAGCCCCATAGAGACTCTGGATGCAACCATGGGACAGAAGTCCTACGGCTGGAAATCCAGCAGGAAGGGCTAAGTTGCACTGTTTTTCAAAACCTGTTCTCATTCTGACTATTGTCCCAGAAGCCTTGTGCTAGCCAATTGGCTAGTCTTTGCTAGCCAATTATCTCCCTGGATTTTCATACATGGATGAATAGGAGCTTTAACAGCACAGGAACTGGGGAAACCATTTTCCCAGATCTGGAGTTTCATTTCCTTTGATCTTCAAAGGAAGCGATAGGTCATATAATTTTGTCACATTAAGAGCAAGAGAAAAGCCTGTTCAGTGTAATGGGGCTGCAATGAAAACGAGCTGTGTTCTTTAAAAGAGGATATGGCACTGGAAGGAGTATTTGCCTTATTATTTTAATTCTTCTATCTTCCATAAGCAAATACACTCTACATCGCTTAGAGTCAGAAATCCTGGATGACTTTAAGAATCAGTGAAGCTGGTTAAAGATAAATTTACAAAAGCTATAGGTGCAACCTTCATACTTTTCACATATAGACAAGGATTCTGTCAAAACCTGATGTATACTGGAACTAAAAGAGGAAGTATCTAATAAGGTGCTATTAGTAATGGCATATTGCACCAGAGATGTATTCCTATAGAAAATTACATAGCTCCTTACATGGCTATGGGGGCAAATACAACTCCACTTTGGACCCTGAGGCAGCACAACCATCAAGCTTGCTCCTGCAGGATACATGCAGGGCTCTACCTGCTCAGCCCTCCTGCCCCATCGCTGCCCTGCCAGGTCCTACCTGCCTTTCAAAGCACAACGAAGATGTCCTTTCCACCAAGAGGCCTTTCCTGACACTCAAAGACAATAATCATTTCATCCTCTTCTGAATGTGCTTAAGATTTTCCACATACCTCTTATGACTGACATTTTTACTTTGTATTCTAAGACTTTGGGAACACCTTATCTGCATCCCCAGTCATCTGCTCCCTGAAAAGAGATGAGTCCCTCATGGGGATTGTTACTAACTCTGTGTGTGTGTGTGTGCGCGCGCATGTGTGTGTGTGTGCGCGCGTGTGTGTGTGTATATATATAAAGTCACATTTCTGATAATGAAATATGATCAGAAAGAGTGCTTCGATTGCAAATAGTTCTCATCGAGGACACATTAACAGGGCATTTTTCTTTGGTTTCTGAGGTTGCTAAGAGGGCACAAGATGGGAGAGGTTGGGCAGGGAGCCTGACATGTAAAAAAGGCTAGAGAGATGCAATAGTCAAGTTTGGAACCAGCATCAAAGGCTGTTGCATTCCTTCCACGTTGTGCTTAGAAACAAATATGACTGTTGTGGTCTTAGACAAACGAGAAGTCCAGAAAAGTATAACCTGGTAATCAGGTCCCTCAACTCAAAGTCCAGTGATGTAAGCCTCTTCCTTCCCCAAGAGTCACCAAAACAACTTATTTTAGAAAGCTAAGGCTTCTCAGCAAGAAGCAGAAATCCTTCCCCTCTGACAGTGTCAGCTGAAAGTGACTGGCCCAGGGACCACTCTTTAAAGCAGCAACGAAGGGGCCAGAATGGTTGAGTCCCACCTGTGCTCCACACAAGTTATGGCCAAGGACATGCTTTCCTGGGCAAAGGAAAGCCACTGGCTCTTACCGTATGTCTTCACTCACAGCCAAGGGCTGTCTGAAGCCCTGGCATACACTGTGAGTGACTGTGACCAAGGACTGCACTGGCTTGCTGGTAGGATGGACCAGCAGGCACAATGGCTATATTCTGACCTCTTACATCAATTGATACTGTTTTTACTAAACTGTTCTCTCAACTCATTTTGCCTCCCATTGTTCAGACGTAAAGTATCTTAACCACAGATCATGTGGCTACTAGCAAGAGATGATACAAGCCACCTTGAGCAAGGGGCTTCCTGAGGGCCACAGGCATCTGGTGGGAAGCACAAGCCGCTGGCACTTCCTGGGACAGGAAGCCAGAGGAGCTACCCTTCCTATAAGCCAGGGCTCTGGGATGTACCTCTCTTGCACGTCAGCTGCATTCTTCTCTATCTATGCACACTGGCTCTCTCTGTACAAAGGCCTCCCACTAGAGCGTTCCCGATTCAAACATCCAACAGAGACTGATGAGCAGCCTTGAACATTAATTTCAAATTCATGGAAGAGAGAATCTGAGGGGCCCGTCTCAGGTCAGGTGACCTCTAGGAAGCCATCAGCTGTGATGAGGACAGGGCCATGTCCCAATGCCCCATCTTATCAGCAAGTGCTAGGAGAACAGATGGTCAGAAAAGGCTGTGAGCCGGGCAACCCACTGATTAACATGCCTGTCACTGTGAGACTTGGCTATCTCTTTCCTCCTGAAATAAAGGATAGGGACTGTGAAGCAGCCTATGTGTTCAACCTGACTTTAAACACTGCATCCTGTACAGCATCAGAAAACTGTGGTGACAGACCTGTTAACAGCACAACCCTTTGTCCCAAAGGGACCCTGGGGAAACCCAACTCAGGTAGCCACAAGCAGCCTGTAGCAGCAAGGGAACAGAAGCTCTGGTTGGCTAACCAGGGGGCCTAGAGGGAGGGTGCAATACTGGCAACTCCCAGGAGGCCAGACCTTTCCCTCAGCTCCTCCCAAAAGTGTGGCTTAGGTCCTTGACCACATAAGGCTACATGCCAGGTGACTTCAAATAAATGAAGACACTCTCTTGAAGGAATTGGGCTTGTTGCCAAACTCACTGTACTGTATGGACCATTCAAAGTAGGTCTCTCTTAAATGTTCCAATGGCATTGGCAGGATCCTTCGGATATCCTTTCACCGTCACCAAGCCTCTCACCACATCTTGAACCACCACCCCCCTTCTGACTTGTGAGCTCAGTAAGTGGCTAACATTATTGCAGTAGGGACTCTTCCCATGCAAGAATGAGGGCTTGGCGGTCACGAGAAATGTGTCAGTGTGGACAATACAGCATAAGAGGTGTCACACTGTGTCACAGTTTGTTAACATACTCATTTGGGGTGAAGAAAGGGCCTAAGGACCAACAGTATATAAAGTAAGTGCCTTCCAAAATGCTAGAGGATATTCATAAAATAAATGTTTAAAAGTAAATAATATAGTAAATTAAAATCAAGCAAATTTGGGATTACACCAGGGACCCTCCTTACCTAACAGGAATAACATAACATTGGCATCTGTTACTTCTTCTTCTTCTTCTTCTTCTTCTTCTTCTTCTTTTTTTTTTTTTTTTTTTTTTTTTTTTATGGTTTTTTTTTTTTCCCGCCCGGTTGTG
>NW_016816550.1:302320-336458 GCF_001698545.2 Rhinopithecus bieti | reverse complement strand
TTTTTTTTTTTTGAGACAGAGTTTTGCTCTTGCCACCCAGGCTGGAGTACAATGGCATGATCTCAGCTTACTGCAACCTCTGCCTCCCGGGCTCAAGTGATTCTCCAGAGTAGCTGCTTCAGCCTCCAGAGTAGCTGGGATTACAGGCTTATGCCACCATGCCTGGCTAATGTTAAAATGCAGATGTCTGGCTGGGTGTGGTTACTCCCGCCTGTAATCCCAGCACTTTGGGAGGTTGAGACGGGAGGATTGCTTAAGGCCAGGAGTTTGAGACCAGCCTGGGCAACACAGTGAGATCCTGTCACTATGACAAAAATTTTAAAAATTAGCCAGGCATGGTGGCACACACTTGTAGTCCTAGTTACTCCAAGGGTGAGGCAGGAGAATCACTTGAGCCCAGGAGTTTGAGGCTACAGTGAGCCATGATTGTGCCACGGCACTCCAGCCTGGGCAACAGAGCAAGACCCCACTCTAAATAATCAATGAATGTAAATGCCTGAACTAAGCTACAGTGATAGAAATCCTAATAGTGACTGTCCATGAAGGGGTCAGGAATGATAGGAGGGGACACATGTGGTGATGCAAATAATCTTTATTTTGATTGCAGTGTATTGTGAGGGAGAACCTCAAAACACAAGCAGAAAAGAGTAAGTGGAAAATGTTATTATATAATAATTGGAGACAGCAGGAGGAGGAAAATGACTCTGGGATTTTATGCAACAAGTGAAATTAAAATATCCTCTAACATTTGTAAGCTGCTTTATAGTTTATGAAGTATATTCATTCATAAAATTGTATTTAATATTCATAATAATCCCATGAGGCTCACGTAATTAGGATACCCATTGCAAGATGACAATGCAGGCTCAGAGAAAGTTAAGTATTTCCCTATGTCCCACAGTCTGTTAGGGACCAAGACAAAGCAAAAACCCAATGTACTTAATCATAGGCCAAGTCATTTTGACCACACCATGCCAGGAACTTTTATAAGTTAGTTTTCTTGGTTACTTGGTATAGTTCATTGTATTTTGTGTATCTGACTTGTGCTCAATCTGGTTCTCTACACTACAAGCTCCCCTGAATAATGAATTTATTAACATTATCCAAATGTAGAGGAACCAGGGTTGACAAGCTGCCGGAACCACAGGACTCGATCAATCTGTGACTAACATCCAGCATCTTGGACTCTTCCATAATCAAACCATGAGAATAAGGACGAAACATAACAGGGCTAAAAGAAAGCCTGTTCAATTAATGCTGCCACAATTATGTTGCTTTGCAGATTACAGTTTCAATTTGTCTTGAAACTTCACAAATGTCCATCTTGTCCTCTTAATAGCATGCAAACAATTGAGGTTAGGGACCAAATCATTGTGTTTTACATTTCCAGGAGCACCCAGTATGGTGTCCTAAATATAATACACACTCAATAAATGCTTATTTTATCAGTATGTTTGGTACCTTCTAGAAAGGAATAGTGTCAAAAATAGAATTCTGTGACACAAAATTTTGTATCACAGACAAGGCTGGGCATGGTGGCTCATGCCTGTAATCCCAGCACTTTGGGAGGCCAAGGCAGGTGAATGACCTGAGGTCAGGAGTTCGAGACCAGCCTTGCCAACATGGTAAAACCCCATCTCTACTAAAAATACAGACTAAAAGATATTTCAGTAAAACTCAGGACAAATGTACTATGAGGGTTTATGTACTAACTGCATGTGTTCTATCCCTTTAATCAAAGTGGGGGAATAATTTTACAGAGCTTAACTAAAGGATTGTAACTAGCAAAACCAACCAGTAGAAACTTCTGTGTTAAAAGAATAGTGAGCATACTTTTTTTAAAAGTATGCATTTCTGGGTGAATATAATTAGAAGAAAATCTATAGGCAGCACAGCCCTCTCCAAACTTTGATGCCTATTTTCTCCCCTAGTGTACCCCTCATTCTCACTGAAAGTCAGATAGCTTTCAGGCTGAGTTATCTTAAAAGATACACATTAGCACCGTTCTTCCTAAGTGGAACACTGGGAAATTTAAGCTCTGACCTCAGTGAGGGACCATGAACTGAGACAACCTGTTTTCCCGTGGCCACCAGTATCTGGCAATATGAAGACACAAGTGTCCTAGAAGTACAGATAAAAGCAATGAAGTACATAATTGCACCTGTGTTTGCACATTCTCGTTCTTAAAGGCAGAATTTTAAAATAAATATCATCCCTAAATTCTATCACCTTAATGCAATTTTTGAAATTTGGGGACATTCCACTCCACATGAATGCATATAATTACAGCATGTAAATTACACATCATCACTCACTTGAACAAGGAGGTAATTAGAGCTTCTCAACTTTTGGTAAGCATAGAATAGCTGATGCCCTCCTTTAAGATTATCTGGCATTTCACAAGTTCTTCCAAGCAATGGTAACTGCGAACGCACTTTCTCCAACTACATACACCTTCCTCCTTTGGTTTCTGACATGCCCCTGCTAAGAACCCCTGTTTTACATGCATTCACTGCTCCTAATATTTCTACTCTATTCCACTGCCACTTCAGGGAAAGAGTAAAAACCAACACTACCTTCACAAAATCCCACAGCTGCACACATTAATATTTGTAGGCGCCAACCCTGCAACAAAATTTAGTAACCAAAGCCATAGCCACATCCTGTCTGCCACAAAATCCTGCAGCCTTTCTTTCTTTAATGAACGTGTAAAAGATATTATAGAAAAGCTCTATGGTATTGGATCTATACTTTTGCCAGATGACTTTTCCCAAGTTTTAATGTATTTACAAGTTTTTTTTAATAGAAAGTACACCAACTATTACTAGTTTAAAAACCAGAGTTTTAAGTCTGTCTGACCAATAAGTCTGGAATTTACCAGGTCAGTAATTCACTGCCAGGTAATTGACAAGAAGTACCTTAACTTAAACATAAATTGTGCAGGCACCCAGAAAACTACTCTATACTTTCAGGTTCCTCATATGTAAACTGACTATTATTTCATAGTGCTGATGAAAGATTTAAATAGATAATTTCTCTAATATACTAGCCAGGCATTCAGGCCTGGTAAACAGGAAATGTCAAACAAAAGCAGTGGTTTTCCCATTGTTATTTTTATTATTTTTGTTATTATTGAGTGCTTTCAAGTATTTCCACAGCCATGCATGCTACCAAGAATCTGTACTGTCCAAAATCCTTTTATGTTCTGAATTGCCTCCTGAGAGAGTCTTTCATTCTGTTAAGCTTCTAGACAATTATAAATGCAGAGGTTTGCTCTGGCTTTGGGGAAAAGTAAGTGTCGTTTTGCAGCTAGAAAATACTAATCTCCTTACTTTCTGCAAAGCCCCTTCTATGCTCACTGTTCAAGAGACAGTTTGCTGTTATTAGCTGTCATTTTCTTTTTTTTTTTTTTTTTTTTTTTTTTTTGAGGCGGAGTCTCGCTCTGTCACCCGGGCTGGAGTGCAGTGGCCGGATCTCAGCTCACTGCAAGCTCCGCCTCCCAGGTTTACGCCATTCTCCTGCCCCAGCCTCCCAAGTAGCTGGGACTACAGGCGCCCGCCACGTCGCCCGGCTAGTTTTTGTATTTTTAGTAGAGACGGGGTTTCACCGTGTTAGCCAGGATGGTCTCGATCTCCTGACCTCGTGATCCGCCCATCTCGGCCTCCCAAAGTGCTGGGATTACAGGCTTGAGCCACCGCGCCCGGCCTAGCTGTCATTTTCTTTTTTTTCCTTCAAATAATCCCTTGAATACAAATGTAATTAATTTGGAGACGGGGGTCTTGCTATTTTGCCCAGGCTGGGCTTGAACTTGCCATCTTCCCATCTCAGTCTTCCAAGTAGCTGGGACTGCTGGTACACAGCTTTGTCATTCATTTGCAAATCAGCAAGAGCAGCTGTTTTAAATTGAGCTCTTGGAAGAGGCATAAAATTTGTCAACTCCTTTGTTTGCAGGTCTGCCACAGGATTACTGTGGGGACCCTGTCAAGGGGGACAGACCCAGCCAGGAAGCAATGGGCTCACAAAGCAGCAGAATTAGAAGCTCCTGGGAATTAGCAAGGGCTCCAAGGCTGCCCCCATCCCCACACCAGCCAACTGAAGTGATGCCACACATCACAGTAGCAATGAGCAGCCTGAGTAGGAGCAAACTGGTGTTGGTGTATGAGTGCAGATGGGTGGGGTGACTTCACTGCCAATACTGATGTCATGACATTTTCCAAACCCTCACTGTATACCACATTAGACATCGCCGTCAGCAGCAAGACAGTGAGGGGCAGGAGCCACAGTGGCTATGAGAGCAGGCTTAGGGGTTGTCTTCCTGGGTTAGAATAATCCTGTTCTATACCACTTAACCAGCTGGGAGACCTTTGGCAAGTGACCTGTGTGTGTGCATTCCCTCATCTGTAACGGGGAGTCAATGATGATCAAGTACCTACCTGACAAGGCTGATGGGAGGATTAAACAAATTGATATATATAAAGTACTTGGAATCACACCTAGTACATCAGAAGCATTCAATCAATGTTAGCTATTATCTTCATCAACATCATCTCCTAGTCCAACCCTCACAATTTTACAAATGAAAAGATTGAGGCTTGGAGAAGCAAAATATTTGCCTAAGATAACACAGTGAGTTAGAGGCAGAGCCAGGGCTAGAATCCACGTCATTTATTCATCCCTACAGATCGCTTCAAAATGTCACCTTTAAAGGCATCTAAACAACTTCTATTATGGATGGGGGTTGGGGACTGTAAAAGAGTCCCTGGGGAACAAGATCAGCCTTATCAGGACTGTATATAGTGACAATAGTTAATTTATTCTGAAAATCAAAATTCATTAAGGAAATGCAAAAGATATCAATCAAAAGGGACACTCATTATCTGAAAAAACAAGCTATGGTAAACTACATCAGGATTTATTTTGATACTAGTGTGCTTTCTCCTCATTCCCAATCAACTCTCTGGTCACACAAGGTTGAAATAAAGATTTAACATCCTAGATTGTCACCAAAACAACAGTGCTGCTATTCCTTAAGCTCAAGGTCAGAAGAATCAGCACTTCTCAGCAAAATGTTCCTCCAAACAGGTGACTCAGAATAATTTTAGCCTATACATTACCTGCTGAAACAAAACCTCTCTCCTGTGCATAGTTTACTGAGGTCAGCGCAGTTTGGGAAGAAGGGGGAGTTTGGGCCCCGTTAATTTTATTATACCCACTGAAGCCATCTATCCTGCACTGAAAGCAACATTCATAGTGTCAGAGTAAGAGAAGCACAGGGCATTGTCAGGATTCCATAAACCCCAGAGGTTTACTTTGTTGGTCTTTTACAGGCAAGATACCACCCTTTGGGGCCCTCCTTCTCATTATCTCTCATTCATTACCACCAAAGCAAAAACTAGTTTATTTTATTTTATTTTATTTTAATTTTTTTTTTGAGATGGAGTCTCACTCTGTTGCTCAGGCTGGAGTGCAGTGGCGCAATCTCGGCTCACTACAAGCTCTGCTTCTCTGCCTCCCAGGTTCATGCCATGAGTAGCTGGGACTACAGGCACCCGCCACCATGCCCAGCTTTTTTTTTTTTTTTTTTTTTTTTTTTTTTTTTAGTAGAGATGGGGTTTCACCGTGTTAGCCAGGATGGTCTCGATCTCCTGACCTCATGATCTGCCCGCCTTGGCCTCCCAAAGTGCTGGGATTACAGGCATGAGCCACCATGCCCGGCCCTGACTTAAATTTTTAAAAATTTCATTCCTTAACCTATACTTAGTGCCCTTGGAACTGATCTTTTTCCTGTCACACCCAACTTCCATTCTAACAATTTTGCTTTTCTTAGTAAAATTGGGGAGATTTTAGTTTAATATAGGCTAAATCTCAATGTGATGTTTTAGTAGTAAGTACTTTCTGCCGAGTCTTAGCTACCAACCACATTGCAGACACATGCCCCCCCTTGTGGCTTTTTTTTTTTTTTTTGCTTTATTTACACATCCTCTTTTATATTTATCTGAACAAACAGCCCAACTGTATACCTTCGTTCATACTGGAAAGCCCTCCTCCTCAACTACTAATGTTCTACCCATCCTTTATAGCCCGATGTGGGGTTATATCTTCTCCCAGGATTTAAATCCCTTATACTCAAATCTGATGCTGCAACAATACCCAATAAGCTGCAGCCTCCTTCCCAGCCTATCATGTAATTTTGTGTCTTTCCTCGTCATCTGCCCGGATATTTAAGAAACTTTGCTAAGGACCCATTGTGCAAGTTTCCCCACTCTCCATCCCATTCTTCCCCAGCAGAGGTTCTCTCCCCTTTCCGGGCTGCTGGTCACTGACACCATCATCATCACTACCACCACAGCATACAAAGCACTGCCATGGGCTAGGAACTCTTAGAAGCATGTACCAACTTATTCAATCCTTATAATAATCCTACCTCCCATGAGGTAGGATTATTACTCCCCATTTTACAGATGAGGAAATGGAGGTAAGGAGTGGTTAAATAAACTGCCCAAGATTACATGATCAGGAAATGCCAGGGTCAGGATTTGAACCCAAGCAGCATCACTGCAGTCTATGCTTTTGACCACTGTCCTCCAGCTGCTTACTCTTGTAGCTGTTTGTATTATGGGATTACACTCTATCTCAATCGTTTACATGTGCATCTTCTCAGTAGCAGGATCCTTGGTTAGGTCAGAGATTGTTTCTTATTGAATCTTTCATCCTCTGAATTTTGCTGCATTTAAGTCAATTTCTCTGAGCACCAAAGATTACAAAGGCCACTGTTTATAGTCATTTATTCCTTCCTTATTTGTTTCGTGTGTTTAGGTCTTTTCTCTCCAATTAGATTTTAAACTCTCGACGAGTAGAGACAACCCCTCAGCTTTTTCTGAGTCAACCTCGGTACTCAGCACAGTAATGAGCAAAGCATAATTGTCCTATAAATACCCACTGGGAGACTGGGTGGCTTTTTTCCTCTCATGATGGTATTGTCCACTTGTCCTTATTCAACATTATTTTGTTGAGTTTTTCAATTAGTCACAGTCACCCTGAATCCTAAGTTCAATCTTGAAATGTCCTAGCCACAGCTGCTCAATTTAATCATACAAATAACCTTGAGGTGTGCTCCCTTTAATCTCTGGGAACCACTGCAGACAGGGTCAAAGAGAAGCTGCAAATTCACTCTGGCAACACAAATGCATACCCCAGAGCATGCTGGAAACAGAAAACAGAAATTGTTAATGGCTTTCAGGAGAAACATGACAAGTATCTACTGTAAAAGGAGGAGAGCTCTTTGTACCTAAGTGAAATAATGATTTTATACTTTGTAATGAAAATGAAGAGGCAGTAGCAGCATGAGGCATCAGCTAGTGGAGAAAGACTTCATAAGGCCTGAGAAAAAATGGTAAGAGGACTTTCCAAAAGACTAGAAGGAGGAGATTCCAGGAGAAAAGCATTTCTTCTTTCCTTTTCTGATACCTATTTACTCTCTGTTTCATCCTACCTTTGCTGTGATCTTGGCTAAGATCTGTGAGCCTCAACCTCCAATCTGCAAAATGAAGATAATGTCTGCACCATGGGGACAAAATGGGAAAGCACCATGAAAATTACACACCATTAGACAAAATTCAGACCTTATAGTCTGTGAGAGTTTGAAGGAGTACATGAACAAAATTTAAAGAAAGGATCAGAAAGTGAATTAAGAGGGGAGAGTGAAAGGAAGGAGGAGGAAAGAGGCACATAGTTCTTTTCTCTAGATTTCAGTTTCAGGGTACACCAGAGAAGGGCATCACAGAGAGAACCCCGCTATTGGGTAGAGATGGTCAGAGGACAGCTACTTCCTTCAGAGAGGGGTTTGGACTCCTTTCATCATAGTTAACTCTGTCAACGCCACCCTGAAAGTAAAGATAAGCAATAGGTTCAGCAAGTTAAGAACAACATACATGCCTTCCCAAGGGAACTTGCATTACTAGTATCATACAGTTTTCTTTGTTCTTCAACTACAAACACACACCTGGAAGGGAAAAGCTTCACTTGAGAAAGTTCAAAGCCTCTCTTCAGAACTGTAGACAGTAGACATTCTTAGAGAGGGGGCTGCACTCTGGGCATTAATCATGCTGCAAACATACTTGAGACCTCCCACTGGGAGGCTGTGTACCAAGTATCCAAGGCCAAGATTCTACACACAAATCCTCTAGCAGAAAGACTGAGCACAGACTTTGGCTTGAAATCTGACCAGGCACAAAACCCAGCTCCCATGAATACCTAACAGAGGACCTTGGGCAAAGCGTCCCTTACCTCATGTAAATGAGGATAACCAATCTCACAGAGGTGTGGTGGGTATTAAATGAAATATAGCTAAAGTGCTTAGTATTGTGCCCAAAACATACAAGTGCTCAAGAAATGTGCTGCTAACCACTGTTATTCACTCTCCAAAGCAGAATCAGCCTCAGCTCATAGGAAGATATCTCCTACTTAATGTGATTTGAGAAGCATGAGATAGATCTTTCTCCAATCTTTCCTTCCCACACAGTAAATGCCAGACTTCTTACAATTTCATTTTAAATGCATATTCTGTAAATGTTAGCATTTTAAGAGAGAAAATACCTTTAAAAGGCAACAAAATAGTGACTCTTCTTAATGAATATGTGATTTAATCAAGTCAGCCTTGGCAAGGGGAGGAAGCGCTTGCTTGTTGAGGAGATGTCCACTGAAAGTCTCTCTCTCATCACAAACAGAAAATGTCCAGGCTTCTCCTTGAACAGTAAATGCTGTGGACAAAGAGCTTTGGGGTAAAGTCGGCCTGGGTTCCATTTCAGGCTTTATCAGATAGGTAGTAAGTACCTAGCTGATTTCAGTACAATCTCACTGAGCCTCAGTTTCCATATCTGTAAACACAATAAGATGCAATCTTGGGAGTTGCCCTTTTGTTCTCATATTTTGCTATTATGATATTTATGAGTTTTGAAAGGGGGTGAGGAAGAGGCCAGGAGAAGTAGAAACATGTTAAATGTGGAGTCCAGCACAGAGAAGGGGCTAAAGAAATGGTAGTTTCCCTTCCCCTACAAGAAAGGCACCCTAAACATTCAATCTTGAAAAACTAAATTTCAATTACCTTCAGGCTTCTAAAATGCAATGAAAATTCAGTTTTGACACCAACATGTTTTAAACCTACTTCTGCTTCTCCTGGCGTCCTCCTTGTTCCGTTTCAAAACCCATGAAGATAAATGACAGTAAAATATGGGACAGATCCACTGTAGTACAAAACTGTCCATTTTTGCTTGTGTATATATTTTTAAAAATCCTATTCCATTCATGGCTGAGTTTTCTAGGAGGATCCAGAAAGAAGAATCTAGAAAAATCTAGAAGAATTCTGGTAAATAGAATCACAATTAGAAAATAAGTGGTCGTCATATGAAATGTGGCATTACAATGAAAGTGAGAAAAAAAAATATTCTCATCCCTTTAGGATATGAATCATTGCTCAGAGATGAGGGAAAGACTAAGCCTGAACTTGAAGTTGCCAAAGCAGACCCCACTGATGAAGACAGTGCATACATTCTCACCCAAACCAAAGAAGAAGCAATAGAACCATCCCATAAGAACCGTAACCCAAGAACAGGTCATATTTACATCTAACAATAACCCAGTATGTGGCAGAATGTGACGTGCCACGAGAGAAACAACCATGTGCCACAAGAGTACAGACAGCAGGAAATCACTTCTCACTAGGAGAAGCAAAAACAGATTTCACAAAAGGTAGGATTCAAACCAGGGCCTACGAGATAGAATGGATTCTGATGGCTGGGGATGAACAAAAGAAAATATTTCAGGCAGAAGGGAAAATATAAGAACCAAATCAGATGATGTAAAGGGGCCATCCTACATAGCATGTGAGTGCTGGACTTGTGTGCTAGACTCAGTGGAATCCCTTCTCCACCACTCACAGGTATGTGACCTTGGACAAGTTACATAACTTCCTTAGTACCCAGTTTATTTATTTTTTCTCTGTAAAAGGGGGATGACAACAGACACCTCAGGGGGCTGTTACAAGGATCAGATGAAATAATGTGAAGTAAAACACTTAGGTCTGTGACTAACACTAAATGCCCAATAACCCAGAGCTGCTGCTATTCTTATCTCATTATCACATGAGAAGTCCCTTCTAAAGACTAAATAAATATGCCTTTGAGGAGACTTTCTAGATGTGGCTGGGGAGAGCTTGCTAAAACAATTCCTTCTCCATATAATCGGTCAGAGGCAAAGGGTGTCGTAAAGATAGCTAAATGTATTTCTCCATGTACACTAAGAGGCTTCTACCTATTAAAGCATTAAAAGAAAAGACACTTAAAGCCTTTCCCCAGCAAAGTCCCTGCTTGCTGTATGCCTTAAACCCCTGTATTCCAGAGAAAAGCCTTGAATATCCAAAATGCTTACAGAGCATCATACTGGGCTAAATTGAATTTTCTTATTAACCAAGAATTAATAGAAGACCAATTTGTCTTAACTCAAAAAAATCTGAAGCCCATGAGTACACCCCTTACCTTAGAACATGCAGTGTGACCATAATTTAATCTGTCTTTCATGATTAAGACCTGGCAGTGCCCAAGGCCCATGTAATTAAGGAAGGTTCCACACAATTGAGGCTTTGCAGAGGAGGAGCTGGCCCAACTTTAAAGGCAAGCTGATGCGAATGGCAGATACTTTGAGACTAAGGTAGAAGATAGGGCTCTACAATCAGGGGCTTCCAGACTTGACCACGATCTACATAAAAATCAGATTTATGCTGAATATCCATATACATACACATATACAGCTTCAACATGGCTTTCTCAAAACAATACTTACCTCAGTATGAGCATGTATTGTATTTTCTACTCCGTTGTATTCAATATTTTAAAATGTTGATCATGACTCACTAAGATGATCTTAGTAACCCACAGTGTGAAAACCTTTTAGAGGTAGCACTCAGATTATAGGATAGGGGGCCTGCCCTGTGATTTTGGAGAGAGAAAGTCACATAGGGTGAAGGAGGTAAGTCAATACAATTTCAATTTTTAAAAAATGGGCAGAAGATTAAAGACTGTAGCATTTTATCAGAAGTGGGAAGTTAGGGGAGAGAGAGGTATAGCTCCCTAACGTGCAGTTATAGGAAGGTGCCCGTTCTCCCTGCTTCGCAGAATTAGCCAGGGACCCATGCCATGCCCTACAAAGTAGGGGTACATAGTGTGGAATCCTTAACACTTCCGTTAACAGGCCAATCATGGGTAGCTGCCTATAAGGGGCTCTCTGGTGGCTCCAGGTCTGATGTAACAGCCAGTGAAGCCCCCCTGGGGCTGGAGCAATCTGTTACCTCTTGAGGGGCCTATAGCGTACACTAATATTGACACATCCTTCTGCTGCAGAATAAACCAAAAGTCACTAAAATATGAAAATATTTTTTTACTTATTCAACTGTCACATATGTCTGTGGGAACCCCAAGTATGCCAGAGGCACTTCTCCACAAAGAAGCTTCTATCAATGGGGAGCCTAGTGTGTCACAGACCACCTGTGTGGCACAGTACTGCCATCCAGGGAAAATAAACTTGCAACTAGGAGAAAACCATTGGCAGCCATCCACGTTGGCAAACCGCTGTGTGCATGTGGCACATGGGAAGATTCCTATCAGCAGGGGCTTACTCTCCTGTGGGGAAAGATGGCTGGGTTTCAAGAGGCACTGGGAAGGAAAAAGTGAGTTCAGCAGCCCCAACAATAACTAAGCAGCACATGAAGGAAAACAAGCTCTGCTGAGCTGGGCCACCCAAGGCATCTGGGGTTGAACTGAAGCAATGATAGCCATGACATTTTTAAGTCTAGGAGCAAGGACACAAGATTACATATCTCTTTTAGAATAGACTGGCCTTGAGTGTGTAAAACGGAAGCAAACTGGGGAGGGAGTTTTAGAGGAAGTAAACATTTGCCATGGTGCACAAGGTTAAAGCAACATCAGAATAACCGTATTCATGAGAACATACAGGTCATATGAATTAAAAACAGTATTTTTGGAATTTTACAGGAAGGAAATCTGCCCACTAGAATACCCAAAGGCCAATATGCAAGACATCAAAAGCAGCAGTAAGCTGAAATCCTAACCAGGACACAGGAACTTCCAGGGTTGCTAGCTAAGGAAATACCTCCCAGAAAGTCAGGATGTAACGAGCCTCAATTTTGAAGGGGTTATTTCTTACATAGTCAGGTGCTTTGTAACATCTTGGCTATTTGTCCTGTGATGTTTCAACAGGACTATGGTTTTATCAGAGAAATTATGGACAAAAAGAAATCTGGCCAGGCGTGGTGGCTCACGCCTATAATCCCAGTACTTTGAGAGCCCAAGACTGGCGGATCACATGAGGTCAGGAGTTCGAGATCACATGGGCAACATGGTGAAACCCTGTCTCTACTAAAAACACAAAAATTAGCTGGGAGTGGTGGCAGATGTCTGCAATCCCAGCTACCCTGGAGGCTGAGGCAGGAGAATTGCTTGAACCCGGGAGGTGACGGCTGCAGTGAGCCAAGATCGCGCCATTGCACTTCAGCCTGGGTGACAGAGTGAGACTCTATCTGACAAACAAAAAAAGAAGAAGAAGAAGAAAAAAGAAAGAAACCTCTGCCCTACCCCTGATGCTGATTCTGTCACAGGGAATACGGTCCTGGCCTCTGCGGGCCTGCCTCCCACCAGGTGCCTCAGCACTGTCCTCTTCTGTTGGTGTTATCTCTCACTTCTGTTCAATATGATAGCCTTGGGGCTGGAGTTCCACAATTTTCCATGATGCTCTGATCTTCGAGTTCATTGTCATCCAAAACTTATCTTGGGGATTTGCTTATCAGTCGCACTGATCCTAAGTGCAAGAAATTTGATTTTGAACAGGGACAACTGTTTGGAACAGAAAGTAACCTGCAATTTTAAATGTTTCTCTACGAGAAGAGAATGAGTGACGGTTATTCACTCAAAGTCAGGATGATGGTTATGAAAGAATCTGTACGAGCGAGGGAAAAGAAAACGGCTTCTGTCCTGCTGTTAAGCAGGTTGACTTGTTAAACAGAGGACAGGGCAGGTATACTTAGCTGTTCTGATCGACAGTGAGAGGTTTATTGCACTCAAATGTGTCTTGATTCTGGGGTATAGCCCCTTTACGTTTTGCAAAAATAAAAAATAAATAAATAAAAAAACAAAACAAAACAAAAAACCCTAATTAGCAAATGCATAAAATTAATGGGGCTACAAAGAAGGAATTTTTAAAGTTTCACCTGAAAATGAATAATTGAATCCTTTGCCAGAAATGGGAAGTCTGTGATGAACTTCATGGGGTACTACTCATAAAGGCCTGCACAGCACAGGGCCACTCAGACCCATGGCCTACCTACCTCAACTGGAAGGGCCCACATAGCTAGTGGTAACAGTGTTTTGGAAAGTGGGCTTTGGGGTGAGACAGAGTTGTTTTGTGTTTGAGTCCTACTCTGCAATTTACTGCTGCAGAACTTGGGACAAGCTGTTTCTGCTTCAAGTTGTTTCTGCTTCAATTTCCTCATCTGCAAATGAAGCTAATATTAGTACCTTTTTCACAAGGTTCTACTAAGGACTGAATGAGGTTAACACATAGCGTGGGGCATATAGTAAGTGTTCAGTAGACATTAAGTATCATTATCATCATTTTAGATTATTACAGAATTTACTTTTCCTCTCTTTCTGGCAACGATGTTTCTAAGAACAAAAGAGCATCAATTTTCATCAACCGAGATGGGAAATGGTGTGAATTTCTTAAGAGATGTTACCAGAGACCTACATCATCTTCCTCAGGAAATGGAAATAGTATAGAAGTAAGATCCCTTTATGACACCACCTCTGCCCCCAAGTCTTGCCAAAACCTAACAGAAGAGGCATTTCATAATATTTTTCTACCTTTGAGGGCATCTTGGCCTCAACTAGAAAATCCTTGCACCTAAGGTAAAAAATTCAAACTAGATCTAGGGGTGTGTTTCATTTAAAATTAACTTAAAATTGACTTAATTGACTGGACTAATTAGCTCCTTTCTCTTCCAACCTTCAGGGTTCCAGGTAAAGGTATAATTTATTTTCATAGAAGGAAGTTACAAGTCATAGAAGTATTTCCAAGTACACATCTGTATAAGGCAGATTAAAGAAAATAATTTTCAGTGAATTTGTTGGCAGAGGCCATGTTTATTCAAACGGTGTCTATGCAAATTGATGAGGCACTGAAATTCCCAAAAGAACTGTGGCAATTCAAAAACACATCCACCCCAATCCTCACCAGTTCTTTAAATTTTTCTCAAATTTCCTGCCATAAAATGCACTGAGACCACCACTATTAAAATGCCAAAATTAAATAATTTATAATCAATGTTTAAAGACTCAGATGGTAAATATTTACTTTCATGTTTGGATTTTTCAAAAATCAAGAAAATAAAAGCCATTTTTTAAAAAATTATTACATCTATGAATAATGCAGAATTCTAGTCCACTGATCATTTGCTATCCAATTTAAAGGGGAAAAACATACCCATCCCTCTTTGACCCAAAGTAATGTGTAAATGGGCAGCACAGGTGAAAAGGTTAGTATTCAAGATTTATCGGCTGGGCACGTTGGCTCACGCCTGTAATCCCAGCACTTTGGGAGGCCGAGGCGGGCGGATCATGAGGTCAGGAGATTGAGACCATCCTGGCTAACACAGTGAAACCCCGTCTCTACTAAAAATACAAAAAATTAGCTGGGCATGGTGGCCTATAGTCCCAGCTACTCGGGAGGCTGAGGCAGGAGAATGGCGTGAACCCGGGAGGTAGAGCTTGCAGTGAGCTGAGATCGTGCCATTGCACTCCAGCCTGGGCGACAGAGTGAGACTCCATCTCAAAAAAAAAAAAAATATTTATCTAATTCTTAGTGCTATATGTCTGTTCTCACATGGCACAGAGGTAGAAATGAGCACTGCTCACTTGTCATCACAGATGGGGCATTTCTGACCGACTGTGGTGCTGATGACTGGGGTCTTCTCAAGGCAACTTAGGGGTACAAAGAGATCATCTGGATCTATCCCAGATCACATTAAAAAGAGAGTTCTAAAGGTTAAAGGAAAAAATAAGAGGGATTTAAAAAGATATGCAGGCTCCCCAAATGGCCTAAAGGTATACCATGAACATGACATAATTATTACATCAAAATAGTAGAGACGTACACAAAACTACCATATTGCACATATTTGGTCCCCATTTGTATGTGTAGATTTAAAATTACATTATATTGAGGATACTGCTATACTCATAAACAGTCTTTACCTGGACATACCAATGTGACATAGTCCTCACCATCAGGCCTAACTCCGAGGTTAGATGGAGGTAAATTCAGTCATATCATAAGACATAGACATAAATTTAAAAAAAAAAAACTTTTAGACTAATATTTGTTAGGAAGTACCTGTGTATTTACCACCCTTTAACCATGTGGGTTGTTGATTTCCAAAGTCATGAATATAAAGATGGCTACAGAACAGAGCAATATATCCACTATATATTTTCTTCTAGAAACAATTACACATTTGGCAATAAATCAAAATCATAAACTTAACAGGGCATGGTAACACTTTTTAGACTACATGAAGGACACAATCATTTTCTAAACTGATTTGGACATTTTGGATTGTAACTTGGCATAAAATAGCTAAATTAAAATGGGGAAATTTAAGTTATCCCTTTTTGTTCATTTCTCCTTAACAATATTCTAAATTTTGAAAACATCTCATTCTTCTCAAGCATAACCATAAGAATCCTAAACCTTCCATAGTACAAGATTGTAAACGGGAAGCCAAACTCATTCTGGCTGTAACTATACAATTAAGCCAATTTTAGAGCCCAAAGGAAAAAAAAAAAAAAAAAGTCAATACCTTTTAAATGAGAATGAATTGGTTTCCAGAGTCTATAGACAAGATTGTAAAGGCACTCTATCATTGTAGAACAGCAAATACTAAATTGAGCAGAGACTTAAATTGATACAAGTCTGGGTTTCCCCAGAATTGTTTTCTAAAAAGCCCACGAGAAGGCCAAATTCCTGTAAGTCCTACATATACATGCAATGTTAGACATACTTAAGGGGCACTGGAGGCCCTCAGTCAGAGGAACATTAAGGTGGAACAAGCTGTAGTACTCTTAGATATTTGGCCCTAAGCATCACACCTCCTGTCCCTTTTTCCTAAGAGGAGTGCTCTAAAGTGGTGAGTCTTCTATCGTGTATATGCATCCACATAGATACTGTCTCTCAGAGCAGCTAGGCTCAATATTTCTTCTTAGCTTTGCTATTCTAAAGCTTTTTCGGAAACACCATAGTGGTTCTCAACACATTTTCTTCCAGTGCTACTCAAAAAGCAACAAGGTGCTAAAGGGTAAGCAAGTGAACCGTGTGATAATTAGGGATGCAATTTAAGTAATTCAAGTGTATTGTCCCAAATTTAATCAAGATGCTGCTGCTTACAACAACAACAAAGTACACAAACCGTGGTGGAAGATTCTCCACATCGTATCACATCACCATCTTAATGCTACAGGTCTGTGTTATTCATTGAACTAGCCAGTGGCTACTGAGCACTTGAAATGTGGCTAGAGCAAACTGAGATGTGCTCTAAGTGTGAAATCCACACCAGATTGCAAAGAATATGAAAAATAAAGAATACAAAACATTTCATGCATATTACTTATTTCTTTTTACTTTTTAATGTGGGTACTAGATAATTTAAAATCACTCACAAGGCTCACATACTGTTTCTATTGAACAAAACTACCATAGATTTTATTTAAAAAGAAAACAAAAATATCAAGGGGGGAAAGCATTTGAAATACACAACAGGGTTCTTGACTATATCTATGTTACTTAGGACAGGCCCAAAGTCCATCCAAGGCCTCAAACTTACTGGTCATTAAAAATAGCTATAAAAATGCAAAGCCACCTGTACTGCACAAACCTTAATAGACTCCAGTGAATGGCATTCCTTTTAATGATGATGTCATCAAGTCCTCCAAAAACAAATACTTGGTAAATGTGAAGTGAGAATCAAGTCAAGAAATTGATAAATAACTCAGTTTTCCAAATCCACCAAGGAATGGTCAAGAGGTCAGAGGTGTTAAAAACCATCAGAATACCTAGTTGACAGCTGAATATAAAATAAGGAGCTTTGACATTCAACTCCAATACTGACCTGAGATGACACAGAAGAATAAGGCACATAGTGCAATCTTGCATGCAGAGATTTTTATTGTGCTATTTAAGTCAAAATCCGTGACATTCATGTGAAAGCCTCCACAGATGGGTACTATACACTCTGCCCACCATGCATAGGTAAGGACTCTTTCCCTGCTCAGTAAAAGAGGACTGGAATTGTTTTCTTCTCTTTTTATTTTAACAGAATTGCCACCGTAAGTGTTCCTAAGACAAAAAAAAAATCATATTTGCCAAAGTCTTTCCAAAGCCACCTTCATAAATTGGTCCTCACTCATAGATGTGACCAGGATCACTCCTGGAGTCATTTGCATACCTTGCTTGGGACTTAAACAGGATGCCCCTGGGAGTCCACTTACCAATACAGCTCCCATGCCCCACAGCAGGCATTGTGGAGGGGGGTGTAAAGAGTACTTGGCATTAATGCCAATGGACTCCTATTTCTGGACATTGCCCAGGAGAAGACAATATGATCTAGAACTCTGCATCTGAAAAGCCTGTTCTAGACAGCAGGGAAGTACACCTTCATCCAAGGGAGTTCAGAGAGACAGCCCAGTGCAAGCCACTTGAAGTTAGGCTGACCTGCTTCCCATATTCAAGTCCAGAGGGCTCTCAGCAGGTGATCTGAAAGAAAGCAAGCTGTAGAGTCCTACTGTGGCCACCAGAAGACTTAGCAAGGGCTGGGTGGAGGGCACTGCCCTCTAGAGGAGGCATGCATTATTACCAGTTTAGGGTCTGTACTCTGTGCCATCGTATGTCAGATACATATGTATCTGGTGCCATCCCCTCACAAGGGGCAAAAACCACTCAGTCAAACTGAGTATACTTTCAAAAAGTATACTAGAGATAAAATAATTTTTAAGTTTTTTTTTAAACCATAGGATTTGAGTCACTTTAGCTTTGGCAGGGGTTTGAGACAACTATGCAGACTTTACATGGTAATCTGGCCCCAACATTCCTCATTGTGGCTCTCATGATCTTGACTGGGCTTACTCACATGCCCGGTGACTAGCTACCCGGCAGCCTATCTATGCTGAAAAAGGGTGTTGGACTAGTACACACATTCACACCTACCTCCATATTTTAAGTTTATTGTTTACAAAATGCTTTTGAAAGTATTACCTCACTAACCTAACAGTCTAAAAAGTGTTAGCATCTCCATTTACATATGCAGAAACTAAGGCCAAGAGGGTAAGTGGATCAGTTTCCTCTGAGGGGGCTCTGAGTGCCCACTGCCAATCCATCAGATAGATGCCTACTGGAACCTAACGCTTCTGCCAGCCAACCACCACACCGGCTTAACTTACAAGTCATCCTTGCTCATCCCTCAATGTAAATTCTTCCAGCCATAGTCTCTTCAATTTTTCTCTTTATCCACTTTCCCAATGTGTGATAAATTGCAAAAAATGCCCCACTTCCCCACCTCTTCTTATATCCCTACCCTTTGCTATATAATTTTGTGACTTTGAAACTTAGCTATGTGACTTTCTTGGACTAATTAGATGTTAGCAAAAGTGACCTGACCCAAGCAGAAGATTGAAGAGCACTTAAGCAATTCTGCTTGCTTTCATTCTTGTCTCTGTCTTTACTATGATAAGGCCACATCCAGGCTAGTCTATTGGTCCCAGATGAAAGATGAGATACACACAAAGCAGAGCCAAGTTACCCCAGCCAAAGCCAGTATAGATTAGCTGACAGCTAGGTAACCCCTAGACATGTATGTAAGTTCAGCCAAGACCATTAGAGCCACCTAGGCACTCCCCCCCGAATCTGACTCCAGAAACATGCACAATAAACTTATTATTGAATGCTCTCAAGGATTTATGGTTTCCATGCAGCATTAATGTGGCAAGGGACAACCGGTACTCACTGCAACACCCTACACACCTACCCAAAGTCTTCCCATTGTTACTCAGTTCTTTTGTTGAAAAATAAACTCCTCTCTTCTGAATGTGCCTTTCACTTCCCAGCCCTCTCTGGAACCCAGATCTCCTCTGAGGGTACTGTGTCTTCTGTGGCCCTTTCTCCTACACCCAACACACTCATTGCCAGGAGGCAGGGTTAACATCTTTCTCATGCCCCAGTGCAACTTCCAGATCACTGCCCTTTCACTCTCGAATAGTCATCCTGCTCTCCTGATGCTCAGACCATCTGGCTATACCATAAACCATACTCTATCACTTCCTATTAATGTCAAGTACCAATCTCTTTATATTTTTAAAGATTGACAGCTGGTTGATGGTTATACTTTATTCCATGCCCTATTATCCAGGGTGACTTCTTGCCCTTAGCGTCTCAGTCCTGAAGTATTCCCAATGGCAATGATCTTCACCTTCATTCTATGTCTGCCACCTACTCCTATAGCCAGAATATAAAATTTGTCAGAACCTGAAAGTACTTCCAGAATAGTACATCTAAAATCCCACTCTTTGACCATAGCCCTCTCATTTTTTCAGCTCTCACTTCTTTAGTGCCACTATATTTATTTTTCAATCATTTATTCAAAGCCTGCCCTGTCCCAGGCACAATGCCAAGCACTGAAGAAATAGCAGTGAACAAGAAACAGTCTTTGCAGTGACAAATTCACGTGATTCCCATCCTCAATAGATTCCTGACATTGTCTGCAATTTTCTCCTGTGGATCTCTTTTCCATTCTCCATAAGATAGTGTTTTTCAAAACACTATCTCCTCAAACTACTTACTTGGTCCCACGAAGTTCCCACAGATGACTTATGTCTTATACATCACAAAGAAAATTGAAGCTATCAGAAAGAAAATTGCCTCATACCTCTAAAATTTTCATGTATACACACTTGTTTCATCCTCCTTCCCAATTCTCAAAATCAAAGATGTATCCTGTTCAAAACTAATGCTTTCACCTGTGCTCTGGATCTCATCTCCTGGCATCTGTATTGTTTTCCCCTCTCCATTGGGTCATTAATACACAGTATTTATCTTCAGGTAGGGCTAGCTGCTCAAACAGATAAACCCTCAAGTCTCTTCCTTAACATATTCTTCTTGTTCACATAGAATTACACTGTGAATATTTGGAAGGGAGCCATCCAAAGATGGTCCTCAGCTGTAGCCGACAGATGGGGAAAGAATGGAATATCACCCGGGGAGGCAAGGCTTGGAGGTGGCATACGTTACTTCTGCTTTCCTTATCAACTAAAACCCAGCCACCTAACCACACCTAACTCTGAGGCAGGCTGAGAAAGGTAGTCTAGCTGTGTGCCTAGGAAGAAGATGGAATGGGGTTTGGTGAATCCTACTAGACTTTGCCTCAGTAGTTAAGAAAAGGAGTTTTAAAGTCAGAGAGACCAGGGTTCAAATCTCAGGCCTGCAATTACTGGGTGGGTGGTGGTGAGCTGATCTTAGGATTTAGACAGATTAAGGGAGACAATAATAAGAACCTCCTAAGCTCAACAGGGTGGGAAATGTATCTGCTCCATGCCTTGGTAACTGGCTAGATACATGTTGCTAGTGCTCAAGAGTCGGGAAAAGTATACTGTTCACAGGCAAGCAGAACTATTTTTCATCTTTATATCTTCCATAAATGAGTAAAAGATATGGAAAATTCCAAGGGTGTCTGGTCTCTTACAGAAAACAAAAAAGTAGGACAGACTTCTGCAAACTGCTTTCAAGAATTCATTGTAGAAACTCTCAAACCTTAGTTGTATATTAAAAATCATCTGGGGAGCTTTAAAAAATCCTGATTCCTGGGTCACACCCCAAACCAATTAAATTAGATTATCTGGGGGTGAAACCCAGGCATGACTAGTCCTTAAACCCCAGGTGATACCAATGTACTGTCAAGGTTGAGAACTACCACCTTAGAGGATTGAACACTCAATATTGTATTTTTGCTTTCTAATTCAAGGGAGCAAGATACAGAAAGATTAAATACACTACTTAAATTGGGCAAGGCAATTCTGCCTTGATTATTTGTTTCTTCTTGACTTAAACCTTTAGGCTCTAGTTACTATTAATAACTAAAACCTATTTCTTCAGTGACCCGTAAGGTTACTGAGCACAACTAACCTTACTTAGAGAAGTCAACATTCATTAGTCAAAAAACAGAGAAGTCTCTGAACTGTTAACATAAATAATTTAACAACCTAAAAATAAATACAATGATTGTCCTTCCGTAGTACCTTTCGTCACGAACCTGGTTTTCAGGGTCTCAACAGACGTGTGTGGTCAGAACCAATCTGGCAGCAACATTTCCTCCAGCTGGTAGGCATAACACAGCTTTACAATATGAAGCTTTAAATAACATTTTGATGGCTGATCGGGGCGGGGAGTCATAGCTTACTAGGTAGATAACAGAAATGCTGAAAGGCAAATTATGTCTAATATATTATTTGGTTGTGCCTCTTGCCTGGAGCCAGCCTAGGCTATCCATCTTTATAAATGACTACACTGTATGGCTCTGAAACAAATGAAAACAAAACAAACAAACAAAAAAACACTCAAAAGTTCAGAGTTATTTGCCAAGATAATAAGAATCCATGCATCCCCAGTGTGACCTTGGGTCTGCTTCCTCATCCTTAAAATAAGCACAGTGGATGAAAATGTGGGTTGTGTTTCAGTTCTAACACTGAGATACACTTATTTCTCCTCCTTGTGACTCTACCAAAGGCACTGGGGAGTGTGGGAGGGTCCATGGAGAAGTATCTAGAGTATCTAGAGCATAATTTAGGAAATAAAATGTGGGGTTTAAGGAAGGGTACAGCTGTGGGCAGAACTGGTTTTGTTTTGTTTCAAGGGAAGAAAATCTGTTCAGTTTGAGGGCATATTGAGTTTGGGATATCAATATAGAGATGGCCATGGAAAATGAGTCCAGATTTCAGGAGAAAGTCTGAGAGTTTTCAGGATTGAGCTATTAGGTCGGTGCGAAAGTTAGTGAGGTTCTTGCCATTACTCTAATGTCATGAGATGGCATGAGGTCACCAAACGAGTATAGAGGAAAGAGCCACAGACTGAGACCTGGAACCCACCCTGCATTAAGGGACTGGGGAGAGAGTAAGAACTAGTAAAGGAGGCTGAGAAAGAGCAACCAGTGAGATAGAAGGATAGCCAAGAGAAGGAGGTGCTTTGGAAGCCAGGTGGAGAGAAACTCCCAGAACGCACAGTGAGCTTTCAACTTCTCAGTGACTGAAGTTGAATCCTCTTCATGATTATTGGGAGCAATGGAAGCTGAGTTCCAGGAAGGTCTTTGATCGTACTACATGGCATTAGCTTCAGTGCTGGCCTTGTCATTCAAAAAGAAAGCCAAATTTCTCTGAAACCAAAGGGTCTGCTAGTAATGCTTACAAATAGGAGTAAATAAAACTGACAATGATCACACTTCAGTGTTAACAAAGTGCTGCCTCACATGGGCTCTCCTCGGATCTCCACAACTTCCCTGTGAGATGAGAAGGGTTAGCTTCAACTGTACAAAACAACAAACTACAAATCAATCAAGATTTAAGACCAACCATCTAGATTGTAGAAAAGCCATAGAACTTAGGTCTTCTGACCTCAAATCTTCGGTTCCATCTTCCATACCATATTACTTGTTATGTAAATGAGGAGAAACCCAGCTTCCTATTCTCTTCAGTGAGCAAGGCTATCCCAAACAAGAGAAATATGCACACAACTAATATTTGCATATTATTTTGCAGATCACGCTAGCATGTGATCAACATCAGAAAAATAGGGGAAAGAACCAAGTCTGAACTAAACAAGTTATAGAAACCAAGATTAAAGACAGGCATGAGAACTAGGGCTGCTTTTCTTTGTCTCACCACGGGCTTACTTTACATTCTACTGAAGGTAAATTGCCAACATGGCACTCAATCCCTCCACCTTCCCAAGTAGGACCCAATTCTGAACTAATGCAAGATATGGCATACCAGTCAGAATCCTAACTAAAGTTACAGCTTATTTTTTTCTTTTTCTTTAAAGACAGGGTCTCACTCTGTGGCCCAACCTTGAGTGCAGTGGTGCAATCACAGCTTACTGCAGCTCAGAACTCCTGGGCTCAAGCAATCCTCCCAACTCACCCATCCAAGTAACCGAGATTGCAGGCACATGCTGCCATGCCCTGCTATGTTTAAAAAGCTTTTATAGAGACGGGGGTCTCGCTATGTTGCCCAGACTGTCTCAAATTCCTGACTTCAAGCTACCTCCCTGCCTTGGCCTCCCAAAGGCATGAGCCACTGCACCTGGCCCAAAGTTACAGCTTCTTATTTAGAGCCAAGGATATTCAGTTATTCTGAGCCTTTCAGTCCCAGTCAAATCAAAGAAAGCATAGATCCTAGAACTAAGCATGAAACATTTCAAGTTATTTTAACTAACTTCAGGACCAATAACCAATATACTGTGGGGTCTGGCCACGGCGTGGCAACTTGAAATTTTCTGACTCACTTCAGGGATCCAGAAGCAGAGTACTACATTAAATCAGTAGTTTTGCCTTTATAAATTAGTTTAGATATTTGTGGATTATTAGTCATAAAAAGTCAAATGGTAGATTGTAAATGCAAAAGTTACTTACATACAGCATACCCTGGATTAAAATTCTGCATCTGCATCTGTTCCTGAAGTCAGCCTCACTAGAGAAAGTAATTATAGTACATCAGCAAAACTAAGTGGGACAGGTCACCACAATCGCATCAGTTTGGATGCTATGTTTCTGAAATGCAAGTGACAGCAATTATTCCCTCTTTCTGATCAGGAAGCCAGTGCAGTTTTATTTATTTATTTCTGAAAGATCACAAATGAATGTAATACAAAATTTAAAAGATACAAAAGGATATATGGTTTAAAAAATCTTCTTAGCGAAAAGCATGGGAAAATATGCTTAAATTAGGAAAATCTGAATAGCTTCATTTTGGTTCGGAGCATATACTTCCTTATTTTCTTTATTTCACTTCCAAATGTAAGTTCATAAAACTTCTGTATTTATTACTCTCTGCAACCCCAAAATAAGATGATTTATACAATACAGGAGAGCCCCAATCATAAAAATTCATTCTTAAGTTATATACAATTTTACAGTTTTGTCAGAGTATGCTCTGTGTTGGCATACTGTGGATGTCAATACTGTGGATGTCAATACTGTGGATGTCACAGAGCTGCTCAGATTTTCAATCTAATTTAGGAATAAAGGGTTATGAATCTAAAATGACAATATGTCCTGCCTGCTAAACAAGCTCCTATCCTCCATACAACTATCAACCCCCTTAAGGCTTCTGTGATTAAAATAAGCAGCAAAGCATCATTTAGAGACAATGCAAAGGCCTTTCCTATAGCTCTTGAGAGAGACTCAAGGCTGAGCCATGCCTTGGCTAATAAACACGGATAACCTATGCCATTTCAGGTGCCATTTGGAGTCTAAACAAGGTGAGAGCATGAACAATATCACCTGCAAAGAACACTTGCTGTGCTCTTTTAAGCAGCACCAAGTACTCAAAGAAGAGTGAATGCAACAAGGGCAGCATCCCAAATTCCATAGCAGGGCAGACTCCGATGCTATGGGGGCCCCGGTGTGAGTGGGGCCCAAACAGCTGGTGTGGCTGCTGCCTCCCAGTCAAGCAGGAGGCCTGAGATATCCCAGGGGCAGCAGTGGCCAGCACCTGGACACTCTTATCACTTAGGCTCTTGAGGCTAGCAAAAATAGTACATTTCTTGGCTGTCTGAGATTTTTCAGTGCGTGGTAACTTGCCATTTCCAGCAAAATTGGCAGGTCCTAAGATATAATCTCAGGACAAAGACAAGATAGGGATGAAATCCTTAGCAAGACACAGGTGCCAAAGTGCAATGTCTTCAAAGACACAGCTTCACCGCCAAGAAGAAAAGCCATCCAGCTTCCACTATAACACAACTACTTTGTTCCACAGTCTGTGCCACCCAGATGCCTCCCCACCACCCACAGAGAGACCACCAACTCCCAATCCCATACAGCCAGGATCTGTGCCCATTGTCCAATGAAGCCCCTAAACCTAACACAGCATCTCACAGAGAATCAGATGAAGGAAAATGTCTGCCCTGTAAACTGCTGAACTCACTGAGCAAAGGAATTAACATGAAGACTCTCCTAGCTAGTATGAAATGGTACCACTCTCAAGGTAGCTCAGCGACTAGCTGAGAAGCCAGATGGTTTGAGTAAAAGATTTGTGGGGGAATGAACCCTCCTTACTCTCCCACTCTCTCTCAGACACAAAAGTTCCCGCTGGAAAGCAAATCAGAGGGGAAATTATGCCTCATGCACCCTGACTTGACAGTAACTTCCAAATACACGCTATCAAGAACACCCACCCAACCATCTGTCTGTCTGTGATCCCTTTGCTTATTCACACAGAGAAAAAGCCCAACAAAAAGGAAGTCATCTGGCTGACAGTCTGGGGGCTTTCTGAACTTCCCCATCCTCCGGAAATGCACAAGCCAGGTCTGCTGTTCTATCCAGAGAGGAACAGCATTTGATGGAGATGCACAGTGGCTGACAGTTAAAGATCAGTAAGAAAGTAAATGTATAATGGATTGTGAACTTAACGAGTTCTGACTTCCCTAACATGCTCACTGAAGTCTCTGTACTCCTGATTATTTAGAATTCATGCTTCCTGTTCTCCTAGTCTGTACCACCCTATGGTCCTTCCCAGAGATGGCCTGATTCCCTCCATCTTCCTTCCTCCACCTTCCTGAGGTTCACTGCACCAACAACTTCCAAGGTTCATTCTTCCTCCATTACAAACACATTCCTTAATCTGCCCAAAATATTTTTAAATCATTGTATGGCTCAAGTCTCCATCATTTTGTCCTTCTGACATGAACAAACAAATAGTAAAATGTAAAATGAGGCTGTTTTCCCAGTAGTCAATCTTTCCCTGTCCCTTCCAATCCCCACAACAAAGAAAACTATCACCCATCTGATCAAATGGATGGGTAAGCCTCACAAGATGAGGGCTGATTTCCCTAAATCAGAAGAGAGGCTCAGAGCAGAAGGAGTATTCTAAATAAAGAGAATAGCATACAAATAATGAACCAGTGTTGCTCAAAGTGTGACATGAAGTCTTCCTGCTTGACCAAAGCTTTGGGAGTGTTCAAAATGCAGATTTCTGAGTACAACATGAGACCTACCGAACCAGTCTTTCCAGGGTGCATAAAATGCAAAACTCTGTGTTGCCTTAGAGCACATCCCTCTAGGTTATCAGGTTTTAAGCTCTCACTGCCTTTGAGCTATTTTGCAACTTCATAAGTTGTAGGCAACTGGAAGATATTAAAAACTCTGTCATTGTCTGGTTTTGCCTGACTTCCCTCCCCATTTAGGGGAAAAACTCCCCATTTAGCAGTTCTGCTTCCATTTGCAATTCTATTCCTTTACTCAACATAAATTTGTGCTTTTTGACTTTTTCCCTTTGAACTGCTTATAACTTCTGCCAGGTTCCCTCACGTGAGTAAAATGAAATCTTTAAAACATGTTCATCCTTATCTGTATGAAAGTAATGATTTTGCCTTTTCTGAATATTATCTTTTAACAGAGGTAGGCCCAGGAATCTCTATTTGAAAAAGATGATTCTTCAGCACAAGAAAGTGGGAAAACCAGCACTCTCTGGCCGAATGCAACCAGCCAGGCTCTTAAGTTTTCTTGGAATACAGCCACGGACAGTGTGGCTGCTTTCGAGCCGCAGTGGAGTAGTTATGACAGAGACCCTGTGCCCTGTAAAACCTAAAATACTATCTTGTCCTTTAAAGACAAATTCTGCCAACCCCTGCTTTACTGGAATAGCTTTCAAAGTTGTTATTTATCAAGGAAATCTTCTAGTCACTGCAAGGCAATTGTGGATAAGCTGGCCATGCCACGGAAAGCTCAGTGGAAATACTGACATTGAGTATGGTACCAGCACTCAAAGATGAGAGGAGGTTCACAGGGGCTCAGGGAAATTGCAGAGTGGCTCTGAGGAAAAATACATTTTGTGTAGCAAGAGTAGCCCACCTCAGTAAGCTATGGAAAGTGCTTCATACATTCATTCAGCAAGCACTTATGGAGAATCTACCATCACCTATAGCAGGCAACGGGTACTCCATAGATCAAGCTTGTCCAACCCACCTTATTTTGTGGTTGTTCTGTTTTGTTTTTAGGCTTTTAGCAGCCTGAAGCCATTGTTTTAAGTTTTGTCTTTAGTGATAAGCGGAAAAGAGGGATGAGGAAGGGGCTTTGCTGGCCAACCAGAAACAAAAACTAAGAATCCATGACTGTATTCTTGCCCTTGGACACCCCTGCCATAGATGAATGAGGCAGGAACTCTGCCCTGCAGATGACCATGATTCAGATCATCATTATCAGCCACCCCTGTGTAGTGGATAAGGTATAGCTGTTGAGAGAGAGGCTCTGGAGACAGTCTTTGTGGGTTTAAAGCCCAGCTCCACCACTTTTTAGCTGTATAACCCTGGGCACACTCTCTGTGCCTCAGTTTTCTCATCTGTAAAGTGGATATATTAATATAGTACCTACCTTAGAGAGTTGTTGTGAGGCTTTGGTGAGTTAATACACGTAAAACTCTTAGAACAGAAGCTAACAAGTACTAAACGCTGTCAATTAGGGCTATGACTATGATCAGAACCTACAATTACACGCCACTTGCCACAGTAGGTCTCTAATGTACATTCCCTCTAAACCTTATAAGAGCTACGCAAGCTGCAAATTATCCCCATTTAATGATGCAGAAACAGGCCCAGAGAGGTCAATGACTTTTCCAAGAATGCAAGGTAGAGATAGGATTGAAACCTAGATCTGACTCTGAAGTCCAGTTTTCTTTCCAGTCATTTTCCCTTGTGCAAGGTTGTCTAGAGTAATGGTGACCTCGAAATCACAGGTCTGCCTTCACGAGGTCTTCCACATTTCTCATGGGATTCAAAATCTGGCTTTGGAATAGCAGATTTTTCTACTATGAGACACCTAAATATTTCTCTTTAGGCAAGAATGGAAGAAACGATATCCTTATGATGAAAAGTGTTAAAATAAAATATTTTAATACTTTAAGCATTTTATTTCTCTCAAAATACTCATGGGATATGTTACTCATCATTTTCTTCTCTAGGTAAAAGGTCTAGTTAAATTTGAAAACCAATATAGTAATGCAGTTTATGGAGTGTCCTTATAATGTTCTTTTAAAAAAAAAATCTTGAGAGGACATTAAAAGGCCCCGAATGTGCATTTTAAGGAGCTGAAAGTGGTCCAGTGCTCTTTCGATCCCTTTAAATGAAAAGGGTTCTCTCTGTAGAAACTAAAAATAATTTGACTTGAGACACTGTATGAAAATGGAACCCCAGCTCATTTCAAGGTTTCATAGGCAGAGGCAGGTTGATATTATTTTGCATTGGGAAAAAAAAGCTTATTTTCAGCTATGTGTAAGTATTTTATATTACATTCTTGTAGAAAAAGCTATAGTTATGGAAAAGAATATAAACAGAATCTTGTACTTAACTAAGCAACCATGCTTAGAAAGCTCACTGAAGCTGAAACATGTTATAAAAATAACACCCCTCGACACTCAAGGGGAAAAAAGATTTCATTGTTTAGCAATATTTCTAACACTCTAATATTCAAATCCACCCAGTCCATACTTAAGGCTATAGGCAGTTCTTTAATGCTGAAAACAAAGTTTTTGATACATAATTTGGTCTGAACAAATTGGTTTGACAAAGGTTTACAAAAAAAAGAATAATTAAATCTGTAAAGACTCTACAGCTCCCATTGATGGCTGTATCCATTTTGCAAATCAATGGCTTCATACTGTTGCAAAAAAAGCAAAACTCTCAATAGGGAAATGTGATGCTGGTGCTCATGACACTGAATGGGTAATGAGTTACCTAGCCTTGTGGCCATATAGAAAATAAGTCCTTCATTACTGCACAATATCACCCGTAAGACACACATTCTACTGGGTGGGCCAGAAAACCATGCATTCTTTGTTCTCCAGATAGACGGCACAACAGTGCCCATGAATGACCTTCAGCCACACACCAAGCTAGCAGGGAGGTGAGAGTCCCTGCAGCTGGGGAAAGCAGGTGCTTCTCATGTTTTGTGGGTGCCCCATTCACTTTGTAAAAGCCCAATCAAGGTTACACAACTCAAAACATGTCAGAATAGTTTTCTCCTTCAAAGTCCAGTTAACTCATAGAGATCTTAATAGGATTCACAGGCATTATTTCAACTCAGCCCCTGGTGTACGGGAAGAACTGGACTGGGTAAAAACTTTCACAGGGTTTCAAAACCCAAATATTGGACTGCATTCAGATCCCAGCACTGCCACTTTTTAGCAGTGACCTTGGATGCACTGCTTAATCTGAGTTTCAACTTGTCTTTTGTAAACTAAGGATAATATCCATTTCTACTTGCATCTCTACACATGAAAAGAACTCAACAACAGTACCTGGCACAAAGGTGTTCCATAAATGGTCAGAAGCCTTGGGCTTTGAATAGTCAAAAACGTACTGGATTCAATAATGTAAAAAAGAAACAACAGTTCTACCTTTCAGGTTAAGTCGGTGGAAATACATACATCTCATTTCACTCTCTTGAAACACCATAAAAACCACATAAAGGAATTGTTTTTTAAAAGACAAACTCAGGAAAACAGGAGATGGGACAATAGGAACAACATTTTGGAAGCTCCAAAGCAGACAGATGAGTGGTAACCAACTCAGCAGGCAAGGGAAAAAGATAAAAACAAAACAAAAAAACTTCAAACTAGCAGTGAGCAAAGCTGAAAATGGGCACAAGGCTTCTCTGGAACTGGGGGACAAGGGGGTCTCAAACGTGCAGAGGCTGGAAAGGAAGGCATCTGAGAAACTGTTACGTCTAGCTCCCCTTTCCATTCCACAGAGGGACTGCACTTTCCCCAGCCAGGAAAATATCCAGAGGATTATTTTCTAAAAAGGGTAAAACATAGGGTACCTATCCTGGGAGGCATAGTCAGGTCATGAGTATTCGAATGAAAATAGGGTCATTAAGTGACCAGATACACACTGAACCCTGAATGCAGAGAGACTACCCTCAAGTCTTCTTTCCCCAAGAAGCTCCCAGACTAAACACTAGACCTACCCTTCCTGCAGCAGACTTGAAGGCTTCTCTAGGGCATCTAATGACCCAAGGTGAAAGACCTAAAGATATTGTCATAGGCATTTCCCAACAAATGCCCAACCCAGATCACGCTATAGTGAAAAAAAATTCAACAAGCTCCACCAACCTGCTTGGCTTCACAGCAGCTTTCTAGTTCCCAAGAAACCAAGGATTACCAGACATCTGAGAAAAGCCTCTACCAAGGAAGACAGATCAAAATAAGCAAACAAAAGAGCACTGGGAACAGAGACTATACACCTAGGAGAAAATTAAGCAAATATATATCAATGATATCCTTGGAGACATAAGATACTACATCCATAAAATAAAAAAATGATTTTTTAACCCAGAAAATTAAAGAACTGAAACAAACATTTTTGGAATTGAAAATTATTATGAGAAATCAAAATAAGAAGATATTACCCCAAATTAGAGCAAATACGAAAAGATGAAAAACAGGAGAAAACAGAAAATCAGATAACTGTTATGGAGATTCCAGCTCCTGAGTGTTAGTTGCAGAATGAAAAGAAAAATGGAGAATAAATGTTTCAAAAATAATTTCCTAAAACTGAAGAATTGAGGTGTCGGAATGAAATGGCACATAGTATGTCATAGAATGCCCAGCATAGTGGATGAAAACAAACCCATGTCTTGGCCTATTAGTGTGACATTTCAGATACCTGGGGACAAAAAGACTTTATAAACTTGTAGAGAGAAAAAGAAATCAGGTCCTAAGTATCCTATCAGGAATCAGAATGGCTTCATACTTCTCTACAACCATAGTAGAAATAGAAGACAACAGATCAATGTATTAATTTTCCTTTAGAGCTTTGAATTCTACTCCCAAACTCCCATGAAGTATGATAGTAAAATAGACATTTTCAGGTATGCAAGGCCTTGAAAAATTTACCTCCCTTGTACCCTTTCTCACAAAGTTACTGGAAGTGCTCCACTAAAACCAGCAAGCAAAACAGAAGATATAAAAAGAAAAGAAGCTCTAACTCAGGAGAGAGGCCAAGGGAAGCTCCGGATGACAGCTGTGTACTAAAAGAAGACAACCAGTCCAGATTGGTGCAATGTGACTCAAGAGAGGGGCACACTGAGAACTTTCATCGCAAGACGCCTGCTGCCGTTAAACCTGCCGTTAAAACAATGATGGGGTGAGCTGGATGCAGCTTCCTCTGTTTTGCTCTTCCTGGCATGGGCTGAGGAGATTCCTGCTCTTCTCCACTGCCTGAACCAGCAAAGGACTCATTTCACTCCAAGGCAGCCTTCTGAGAACTGGAGGCAGGCATCAAAGAGCTGGAGAGCAGGAAACGCAGAGCAGCCTGTGCCCTCACCACACTCCTGCTAGGCGCTCAGTACCAGTCCCACACTACAGTGTTGTCAAATGTCCTGCCTATCAGGAGCCCCATTTTTCCTCAGATTCACTCATGGCCTTGCCCACCAACTTCCCCACAATAAGCTGTGAAAGCAGAAGCCAGATTTCTCCCAGAGACCTGATGGGCTTGCCTTCTCTTGGGACTTTCATCAAACAAAACCAATGTCTCTCTTTCCTTCCACAGCTAGGTTTCTATTTGCTGCTTGGTTTTCAAAACCATACAATATATTGTTTAGGGATACATACATAAAACTCTGGCTGCTAAAAAGGTAAGGAAGAAAATGAGTGACAAGTCAGGGTAGTGGTTATCTCCAGAGGTTATGCTACTGGGAAAGGGAACAGAGGAAGGGTCTTTAAGGAGCTATTTTCCCATTTCTTAAACTGGGGGTGTGGGCCCATGAGTATTTTAAAATCATTCTTTATATTGTACCTATATCTACTAAACATTCTTTTGTATTTACAATACATTTTGCAATTTACAAGATGATTTGGGTCACAGATTATGTTACAAAGAGTACAAGAATCTATACCATTTGTCTCTATTGTTCCCCATAACAGCAGTGGACAGTGTCTGTTCCCACCATCACGATCCTTTAATATGGCCCAAGACAGCAGTCACAGAAAAGCAATTCTAGAAGACACTTCATGGCAGGAACAAACAGAAACAAGACCCTCTGTAATTACCTTTCATATACAGCCTTGAGAAATGTCCTAATGCTCCTCAACTAGTGGGGATTCCTGCAAGCTCACAGGCTTCTGAGAGAAACTGAACGGTCTAGCCGAAAGAGCTTGTTCTCACCATTTCCCCAATGTGACTGAGTCTTGTTCGAACAAACTGGCAATTCCAAAATAAATACCCCAGACAACAGGTTCACTTTCCCAGCATGATTCAGATGAAGCAGCAGAAATGTTTGTTAACTACTGACCCATGCTTGGTTGATTTCCTTAAACACTATGTATGGTATGCACATACCACCATGACTAAAAGTCACTTTTCTTGAAAGGCATCTTGCTATTCGATTTCACTAAGCTGCTCCAACAGAAAAACTCTTTCCAGATTCTCATGTGCTGAATATTTTCCTTCCGTGTCTAGTCAAAGAAAGAAAGAAGTCATTCTACAGCATTCACAGAGGACTGAAGATGCTGCAGCCCAAGTCTCATGCTGTTTAGCCATCTGGCTGAGATGCAGCCTGTCTTCCCTATCCACTGATTTTCTCTTACCTCTTTTGGAATTCAACTCAAAATTCAGATGCAGACAATTGAAAGCAACTGGGCACTGATTTGAGTAAGAGCATTATGTTCCACTCACCTGACTAATAAACTGAAACAGCTGGCTATGTTACAGTAACACCAATGGATTTATACTTTGACTTTTCTAAAATATCACTGGAAACAGCATCTTCAGAAAGAACAATTTTTCTCAGACTTAAATTGCCTCCACTTGAAGAAGACTGCTCCATTGTGAATAGGCTCACCTCTTAGAAGACTCAGTGAAATGTGTCAAGACATGGCCACAGTACTTTTTCCTCAGATGTTTCTGATAAAGTATTGGCCATCAATAATGACTCTTCTCCCCAGATTAGAGCTTCTCAACCATGGCTGCACACTGGAATCACCTGGGGAGCTTTAAAAACTACTGGTGCTTGGGTCCCACCTTCCAAGAATGATTTACTAGGTCAGGGATGTGGTCTGGGTTGAGTTTGGAAAGCTCCCCCAGTGATTTTAATGCACAGTCAAAGGTAAGAACTATGGTCTATTAGAGAATAATAGTGACTAGTTTCCTCCTGTCAAAAATATAAGCTAACATTTCCTAAAAACCATCACTGCTGTAACAGTATTTATGTTTATATATGCCATGCAGCATAGCTAAGTAATTAAGAGTACAGAATCTTGAGTTAGGCTACCTGGGTTTGACTGCTGGCTTTGCCACTCACGGGCTGAGTGATCTTGAACAACTTACATAACTGCTCTGTGCCTCAGTTTCCTTATCTGTGAAATGGGCTAATATGAGTACCCATAGCTCACAAAATGGTGAGTAATTAATTAGTTGATATTTATAGAATGCTAAAACAATGGATATGACACAGAACATGCCTCAGTAATGTTTGTTGGATAAACTGTCAAGCCAGTTTCTGTCAAGAACCCCAAATAATACAGAATCACATACAACTTTCTTTGGAATGCCAATCACACATTTTTAGTACAAAAATCTCTCAGATTTTTTGTACTACCTCTTATTTTTATAATGGAACTTTATCCAGCTCTGGCCAAAGGGGCATTTTTGAGGGTCAAGAGGGAAATTTAACATAACCTAGCAACATTCTTTATTGCTGGGTCCAATCCTTTTTCCATCATTTCAGACATCCATGTCATTATTAAGAATCTGGTGTGAAATCTGAGCACTA
>NW_016816550.1:300493-301714 GCF_001698545.2 Rhinopithecus bieti | reverse complement strand
TTATATATAAAATTATATAAAAATATATATATATGTTGCATGCCAAGCACCGTGCACAGAAATTTATTGATTCAAAAAATATTTAAAATAGGAGATCAAAACTGAATGCAGTCCTGAACTGTGAGAACAGACACTTGGCTGCACAAGCTTTTCAACTACACAGATAAATATGAAATAGTATTTGAGGAAAAATAGTTTCATACATGTAGCTCCTAAACACAGAGGAAGCCTGATGGTAAACATTTCAGAGTCTCCCTATCTTCCACTAATAATAGAACTGATTTCTTATCAAGGCAGTGCAAAAATGCTGCAGAAAGGTTGTGTGAAGAGAGACAGCTCCAAATAATATTCCGCAACACCACTTCAAATACATTCAGCTTGCTAATGCTTTCATTCAAAACCAACACTTAAATTCTCTAATGTCATGAAATCGCTTCTTAAAATAATGAAAGCTCATTTTAAACATGCAGATTACTCATCAGACACTGCTGAGAGAGTGTGTAAACAGGCTCATTTCTACAGGACAACTTGGTACTATGTATTAAAAGCATTTACAGTGTTTATCCTCTAACACAGGGATTTATCCTTAGGAAGTAATGGACACTCATGTGAAAAATGTACGTGCAGGCAAGGTTATCATAACACTGCTTAATAGCAAAAAAGAGCACTGATTACTTAGAGGGTGGTATATTCATACAATGGGGTCCTTATTGAGTGAAATGGGAAACATTGAGTGAAATATTGAGTGAAATGGAAAATATCTGCGATAATGTTATCAGGAAAAGGTGGTTAAGTTATTTGGATAGCAGGACTCCATTTTTGTGGAATATAAGGATATTAATCACTGAAAAAATATATGGAATGATGCACAGCAAAATGTTAAAGGAAGTTATCTTTGATTAATAGGATTGTGGGAAATTTTCTTTCAGGCAGTAATTTTAATTATTCAATTATGTATGGTTGGCACAATAAAATGAATAAAATAGCTAAAATTTTCAAAATAAAATGTAATAAAGATATATTAAATAATACTATATATATAAAATGAGGAAGGGGAACAGACCACTTTTCAACTTTCCCACATTTCTCAAGAGTTGTCTAAAATAAGTTCAGTAATGGCACCAAGGAAAGTTAACACATAGTTCTTATCCACTAAGAAATGGCCAGAAAACAAAGGCAGCAGAACTGAACATTTTAAAACCAAATAGTGTCTTCTGAAGT
>NW_016816550.1:287352-300134 GCF_001698545.2 Rhinopithecus bieti | reverse complement strand
CCCAAAGGAAACAGATGTTTAAAAGAACTGAAAGCTTAAGTGTCCCCAATTTACTTCGACTTATTTCTTACAACACTCCCACCTCCCTCCTCTCTGCTTTATTTCTCCAGTTCCCCCATATTTCCTAAAGGCTGGGGTCCTTCCCTACCAGGGACCAGGCTAAATCAGGAAAGATTCAAGAGAATCTAGACTTTGGGGGTGCCCGAGAAACAGAAAGATAGCTTTGAAGCCATTCAATACTCATTTGGTAATCTTAATTCTAACTCAGAATTGGTTCTTCTCTTTCCACCTTTTTTTTTTTTCTCAAGGCTAAAACTTGACCAGAGAGCAGTCTTTTGCACACACTAAACATAGCCATGTTTTGGTTTCTGCAGGATCAGGAAGAAGGTGAGTCCTGAAAATGGTTGGGCAAGTTCAATCGTCAGTGCTCACCTCTGGTCTCACACAGATGCCTCAGATGTCAGAATATGAAATCACAGACTTATAGAAAATTAGAGTTGAAAGTGGCTTTCTAAATATTATAGATGAATGCTACGAAAAGTGTGCTCACTGGTCTAGCAGCAGCAGTACTGCTTGGGTGCTTATTAGAATTGCAGACGCTCCAGTCACACCACAGGTTCACTCAATTAGCAGCTCTGAGTGTGGGGTCTGGGTACCTGCATGTTTACTAGCTCTCCAGGTGCTTGAGGCTCACCTAAGTGAAAACTACTATTATAGAGTAAGAAGCTGAAGCACAGTGAGAGTATCGTTTGTCTTCACGAAACGGGAGAGAGGGAAAAAAAGCAGTGAGACATCTAAATAAAGCTACACTGTTTTTCCGTTTCAAGATCTGCAATGCTGTACCCGCAGGTCTCTGGATTATCTTTCATTCCTAGTTGTCTTTTCGTTTTTACATCACTTCCCTTGGAGAAAGTGTGGCAATCATTACAGAGCAGCCCAATGCAGTCTCTGGAGCATGAAGGAGCGTTTAATTCAAACTCTTTTTACAAATCACTAGATTAATGAAATTCATCATACATGCGAGTTCTGGGGTATCAACTGCATGCAAATCATATCTAACAAGCTAAGCGTAGACTTCTAAAGCAGTTCCCAGAAAATCAGAGCAGCAAATGCTAGAATAGGAACGTGACTATATATTAATGTAAAAGAAGAACTGGAGTCCCTTATCTTATTTTCTCAGGCTGTCCTTCTCCACATCCACACCATGACTCAGAGAGGAGCTCTGAAATGTAGGGAGTTCTAGCTCACAAAAAAATTTACGTTTCCAAAAGATCATTTCTAAATCCTTTGTTTGAAAGCTGGACACATTTCCTCATTAAACAATGCTATAAGTGGTCTTAAATGTCCAATCAAAATAGATTTATAATAAAATTGGCATTATAAAAAATCTAATCATTTAAAAATACTTACACTGGAAAAAAAGTTCAAGCTCCAATTTATGTGCAACTTCACAAAGAGGGCCCCATTAGGTATGGGAGTCACAGCAGTAGCTTCTGGTGATGCAGAAATGTTGGGGGTGGGTATCTGGTGTTGCATTCATCACTTCTAGGTTGTAAATCACCAATATTATGGACTTAGGATTCAGGATCCCAAGACGAAAGATCAATTTACTACATCAGCTACTATCCTAGAAAACTCTGACCTAATACCTTAAAGACGGCTGTAGCTCTGGCTCGTCTGGGTACCAAGACCAAAGTCAACTGATGTCTTACCTTTCTTATCTTTTATATTTTCCAACTCTTTCACCCCCCAAGTTGGGGTAGGTCCTGCCTCTTTGTAATTCTAGTCTCCACTTAATGTTACATAAAATATATCAATGTCTTAAGAATTTAATATCTTTCAAGGGAATTAGTCTAATTTCTAATCCCTTTTAAAATATTAAATTCATAAGACATTGATATATTTTTATGTAACATTAAAGAAACCCTACATCCCTTAACTGTTGCTCCCAAGTCGCCACATATCCTCCAGTCCTAGGCAAATACTAATTTACTTTCTGACTCTACAGATTTGTTTATTCTGGATCATTTTATACAAATGGAATCATATAATATGTGATCTTTTGTGACTGGCTCATTCATGATATAGTATGAATCAGTACTTCATCCCTTTTAATTTCCAAATAATATTCCATTTTATGGATATATCACATTTTATTTATCCATTTCTCAGTTGATGGACATTTGGGTTGTTTCCACTTTTAAGCTACTATGAATAATGTGCCCAAATGCCCACTTATACTCAAGTGTTTGTAAGGAAATACGTTTTCAGCTCTATTGGGTATATACCTAGGAGTGAAATCACTAGATCACATGGTAACTCTATGTTTAACCACTTAAGGAAATGTCACAGTTTCCCAAAGTGTCTGCAGCATTTTACATTCCCACCAGCGATGTATTAGGGTTCCAACTTTTCCATATCCTTGCCAACACTTCTTTTTTATTATAGACATTCTAGTGAACATTAAGTGGTATTTCAGTGTAGTTTTGATTTGCATTTTCCTATTGGTTAATGTCATGCATTTTTCATGTGTTTATTGACCTTTTGTATACTTGCTTTAGAGAAATGTCCATTTAGATTCTTTGCCCATTTTTTAATTATTTGCCTTTTTAATATTGACTTGTAAGAATTCTTCATACATTGTTGATACACGCCCCTTCTCAGATATATGATTTGCAAAAGTTTTTCCCATTCTGTGGGTTGTAACACCCACTTTTTTGCTTATCACACAGAATGTGTCTGTCTGAATAGTTCAGTAGTACAGAATATCCACTTATTCCCGAATACTCAGCTCAAGTGGTTGCAGTCACATACTAGCTGGCTTTCTCACTGCTTGGTCCCACCTAAGGACCTTGTCATTACTCTTCCCTCAGCCTGGAACACTTCTGGAGCACATGGCCTGTGCTCTCGCTGCATTGAAGCCTTGCTTCAATGTTACCACCTTTGAGAGGCCTTCCCTGCCCATTTTCTCTAAAATTGCAACTCCTCCCGCCCACCTCTCCATTCCCTTTTATATTATGTAAGTGCTTTTATATTATGTAAGTGCAAAGAAAATATATCAAGAATTGAGATTTGTCAGAAACTTTTGTTTGCCTTTCTTTGACTACTGGTTAAATTGAATGTTTTCTTGGATGTTTATTGGCAGCCATGTGCATATTTATATTTCTTCTTTGTAAATATACCATTCATGACCTTTGTTGATTTTTCTATTGGCATATTTGTCTTTCTTGTTAATTGTTAGGAATACTATGCCTTTGTCTATTATCAATAATTTTCCCAGCTTGTGTTTTCCTTGTTTATTCATGCTGTTTACCATATGAGAGTTCATTTTTATGGAGACTAGTCTATTTATATTTATTCATTGCCTTTGATGCATTCTCTTTACAGGAATACACAAAAGTGATTAGGTATTATACTTAAAGCACTTATCATAACAATCCCTTTGTCAGACTGCCCTGTGATTTTTCATTCAGAAAGCACATACATCATACTACTGCAGAAACTTGGTTTTCTTTCACACTCAGCTCTCATACCTCATCACAGCAACTAATAGTGTTGCTTGCATTTTATTAAAAGCATTTAGCAACTGAAAGGTCCACTGTGGGAGATGACTACATTAACAACCCCAGTAAGTCACACTTCCCCATATCTAAGCCCTTGTGTAGTCCTCCCTCCCACAACGACACTGGGCTTGGTGATGTGACTTGCTCTAGCCAGTGAGACATAGGCCAATGTTATGTAGACAGAAGCATCAAGACTGCTTGTTCATTATTCCTGAGAACTCATCTGCTATGATGTGAAAAGCTTAGGCTGGCCTCCTGGAATATGGGAGAGAATGTAGTGTGCCACCCCAGCTAAGGTCCAAATGCATTAGTAGGCCTAGATGACACCATGTGGAACAGAAATGGGCCATCCCAGTTGAGCCTAGCCCATACTACCAACTTGCCTAATTGTGAATAAATGATTGTCTTCAACTGTTAAGTTTGGGGATGGATTTTTATACAACAATAGCTAATCATTCCCTTACCAGTAGATGTATCTTATAATTCAGTACAATGAAGTGCTATGTGGCCAGTATATCTTCCAAAACACACACAAAAATATAAAACATTTTTATGCTGGGTTAGAGGAAAACATGGAGGATAAATATTTGTGTCAATGCGAATAAATTAAATGGTAGATGGTTTATGCCAATTTCCATAATTACTGATTGTATTTATATTTATTTAATGTAAATTTTACAAGTTTTTAAATGGAAATTCTTTTAGTAAAACAGCCTTTAAGATCCATCTGTAGAGTATCTATTCTGGGGCTTCTCCCACAACTATACTTACCCCATGGCAGGGACCACCTTTACCATTGTGTTCTTAGAAATGACTCCCTTGACTCTTGTTTGAGCAGTTTTGTGTGATTATCCAAGTCCAAAAATAATATCACCCTATCTGTATGACATACCCTATATGATATGTACTTCCAGAAAGGGAAGTATCCCTGTGTACTAATTAACAACTGCATATTTTCACATCCAGTTTCCATGCCTGTTTCAGAATAACATGGTCTTCTATACTCTACCCTGTAGTATTGATCCCTGTGCTGAGGTATTCATGAGGGGAACCTTCTGCAAAAGAGACTTGCGAAGGGCAGACCAAATGTCTACTCAAGGGACTTCCCTGTGTGAAGGGAAATTTATAGAATTCAATCTGATGTGTATATAATGCTGGCTGATTCCTTGGATGATGGTGTTCATGAGGTCACAGTTTGGCTTAAACAGACAAGTTAACCTATTTCATGAAAACACCACTCCCACCTTCTCAAAAAATCTTGTTCTAAAGCCACAGTTCATTCAAAGCCCTGGGTATGTGATTTTGAAAGGGAGGTGCTAATGTAATGCCCATTGCTATTAGAAAGAATATAAAGCAGCCTTACTGCTTATTGGAAGAAAAGAATATCACTTTTTGTTAGAAACTACCCAAATTCAATCAAGCAATAAGTCTATGACACTTGCTAGCTATGTAGGCAAGAGAAACGAGGCTTGGAAAAAAAAAAAAAAAAAACATTGCTAAATTATACCCTCTCATCCCTCCTATTTATAGGTTGTCAAATTGTAAGATTCCACTCTTAGCTGGGCTGGACAGACGAGACAGAAACAGCATAATATCTCTGGAAGTGACAAACAGCTGGCAGAGCTTATGTGCTTCCCTTGCTGATAGAAGAAACAGAACAAAGGGCCAAAGAAGTGAATGGCAGTCAGTAAGCCCAAAGTGAGATGCTTTTCACAAGCGAGCCTTCCATTTCTGTGCTTTACAAAAAAAGAATGCAGGGGTTGGGGAGAAAACAAGATCAAGGGAAACTTAAGACCCTTTGTATGTTTAGGCTTTCCAGCTGGGTACACAGCTCACCCAAATATCTATCCTCTCCTGCTGTTACTAAAAATATATGGAACAGCTCTTCCAGGAGGAAAACGGTCACATATCACCAAGGAGACAGGAAGATACTCATGATATGGTTTTTAAAATGACTTGAGAATCCAAGCAACCCTTGATTCCTCTCTCTGGACTCTGCCAAGAGGGTAACTAAGGTTTCTGCCTAAAAGAGATTTTCTTCTCAGATAGAATTTTGTCTGTTCACATCTGATACTGGGAATCAGCTGAAATCTAAAGTGCCTTAAAACTAGTTCATTGTGAAGGCAGACATTCTGGCAGGAAAACTAGAAAATGCTGCCACCAAAATAAATGCACATTGTCTTGTACCAACTGCTACTAGAAAGAGATTTCAAGGATTCTAGCAGAAAAGAGAGGACTGACAAGAAATTGAGCATGGGAGTGCTATTGGGAGAAATGTAAAACAAAATCATTTTCAAATGAAGGGTATTTCTCACAAAATTGGAAGGCAAAGCTTTCTTTCTATGATATGCAACATGGAAGAAACAGGATGCATATTTTTCTCACAAGTCTTGCACAGTTGCTTTTCTTTGAATAGGGCCCTTTGCTTGCATCCTGCTGCCAAGAAAATGTAGGGCAAGCTAACACAAGCACTGCAAAATGGGGGACTCCATTAAACCTGATTGCAATTCATCTCCACATCCCCAGTACTTGATTGACTCAAAAAAGGCTGGCTATTTGTGTGATGTTCCCATTATTTTCTCATTTTCATAATGCCTATTGTCTTTGAATTCACCGTTAAATTCACCGTTAATATTACACTTTATATTTGGTCATTTTGTTCCCCTTCTTTCCCATACAAAATATGTACAATTCTTACACGTGTGCTTAATTCACATTCAGGAGAGGATAAAGGGGTGGAGGCTCCCTTAACATTTCCAAAGAAGATTTTTTTTTAATAAGTGTGGAACTTGGGTGAAGATAATTAGATAAATCCTGTTAATCAAAATCCTTGATTCATGAGGACTCATCATGGCATTCTTGTGTTTATTATATTAATATGCACATACACACATGAACCCACTACCCAACACAGAGACTAGAACATGGATAATAACTTACATCTCCATATGTAGTGACCTCCATTTCCTTCCCCTCCCTCCCTCATCCCAGGATAGCCACTATAAAGAACCATGTGTTGTGTTGATCTTTGATATATTCCTGTCATGCAATCATGGGTGACTTACTTTAACTTAATAAGATTCATCTACAGTGTTGTGTATTGCAATAATTCATTCGTTTCTACTGCTGTATACTACTCAAAGTATGAATCAGGGAAAGCAGGAAGTAAAATTTAGGGTATGAATACTTTATTGCATTAATTTATTTTACATTTGTTACTTCTTATGCAAACAAATGTTATACAAAGCATCATTTGTTTTAAAACAATTGACCATATAAAACAAGTTGCTATTGTTTTTATTGTACTTTATAACTAATTTCTTCACTTTCCTTTTTTCATATTTTCAAGAATTGAATGCTCATTTTGGGTTCTATACTGGGTTTTCTTAAAGATTAGTGATATTAGAACTGGTGCAGATTAGGGCTGCTGATCCAAAGTCAGTTTGTTATAACAGTCAAATTAGACTCACCCCCAAATTCTAATTTATTTAACATTTCCAGTGATCTCATGGCCAGAAACTCCTGTACAAGATATAAGGCACTACTGACACCAAGCTGAACAAAACCATTCCTTTTCCTCAAAGTTCTCACTGCCTAATGCAGGGGGGAATGATAATTTTAAAAATCTACAATAATACAAAGGTAATTGCAGAGTCTTAGCCCAGGAATCAACTTCCTGGTAGAAGAAGAAGAAAAAAAAGGGTATACTAAACAGAGGGACATTATGCAAAGGCACAGAGGTGGGAGAGTTATCAAGTGGTCAGGGGTCTCCAAGCATGGAGGTAAGAAAATCAAGAGTTAGGCCGGGCGCGGTGGCTCAAGCCTGTAATCCAGCACTTTGGGAGGCCGAGACGGGCGGATCACGAGGTCAGGAGATCGAGACCATCCTGGCTAACACCGTGAAACCCCGTCTCTACTAAAAATACAAAAAACTAGCCAGGTGAGGTGGCGGCGCCTGTAGTCCCAGCTACTCGGGAGGCTGAGGCAGGAGAATGGCGTGAACCCGGGAGGCGGAACGTGCAGTGAGCTGGGATTTGGCCACTGCACTCCAGCCTGGGTGACACAGCGAGACTCCATCTNAGAACAGTTAGAATACTAGTCTAGGATCCAAGCAATACATGATGTGGACCTGGACTGAAGCGGCTGCATGGATCACGGATACAGGAGAGGAGGACACAGATTTCTGTCATATTTATGCAGCAAAGTTGACCAAAAAAAAGACAGACTCAACAAAAAATGAGTTTAACATACAAATTAGTGGTCTAAAAGTAACTGCAGTACAATTGTTTCAAGTACCATGCCTAAAAGAATAAAAAGTTGCCCATAGGAAGAGAAAAGCTTCTCTGGAATATTGCTTTCATCCCAAGAAACCTTCCAAATACTGAAGCATGTTTTCATAAATTACCAGTTGTTATTATTTGAAATCATACTCACAGAGTACAACCCCAAAATTTTTTATAACAAGCTAATCTTGTTATCATCCACAAAAGAGAAAATGTGATACCCAGTTAAAATCTTAGTCTAATTGTGTTTTAAACATATGGTTCATTCTCAGTATTCACAGCACTTATGTTTTATGAAGTCACCACAAAGACTGAATTAACAAATACTGAACCATTGCTCCTAGGGGAAATATAGGAGTAAGTTCCTACAAGCCTCTGGTCACATTTTTGTTACCTAATCAATACATAACCTTGTTTTATGTGAGTTTGTTTAAAGACACTATATTTAACATATACTTTTGGTTCATTATCATTAACTCACAGCCAACAGTGCTTCTAACTCCTACCGAAAGGAAGCTTATCTAATACACAAATTTTCTCTGTAAGGCACATTGCAGGCTTCTTGTGCTTAGGAACACTGAACAGCCCTTCAGCACTATAGTTAAAGACCACCTTAAACACCAAAATCAACAACATAAAGCACAAAAATCAGGAAAAACACAGCACTAAATAGATTACAAATAAATAGTTTTTTATAGTATGAGAGCTGAAATAAGAAGGTACAGTATTGCCTTGTTTGACTTTAACAGGGAATGTGCATGTCAGGTGAATGAAAGTTTTTCACTTCTCTGTGCATGTCTGTGAGTGACAGCAAAAGCACCAGAAGTATCGATTTGGGGGTTACAAATAGTAATAGATTCTAGCAAGTTGGCAAATTTGCAAATATAGAATCCACCAATTATGAGAATTGACTATATTTCCAAGAGATCATGTCCTACCTTGAGGTCTCAAAAAGCACTTTCGTAGGTGGACAGAGAAAGTTAGTAACAATGCCAAAATTTTAGTTGTGTCCTTTTCCAGAATGAGTTCAAAAGTGTCTCTTCGGACTTCATATCAAGATGACCCCTTTGTTCATCTTCCATGAGCCTGGAAAAAGCTCAGTTTTAAATCAGGTTTTAAATATAAGAAGACCAAAGTTTTGAAAAATTGAGAAGCAAGTTCTTATTTCAGAAAAAAAGAATGAAAAGGACCAGGAATGAATTCTAGATGACCTGATTCCTAAACAAATGTTCCATCTTCTGTGGTAGTGCTTCTCAAACTTTAGTGTGCCCATGAATCCCCTGGGAACTTGTGAATAATGCTACTTCTGGTTCAGAAGGTCTGAGGTGAGACCTCAGGATTCTGCATTTCTAACTAGCACCCAGATGATGCTGATGCTGCACAGACTTTGGGTAGCAAGGGGTAGATCACAAGCTCCCCAAGAAATTTATCAGCCTTGATATGGACCTATGTCCAATAGATGATAATTATTTAGATTTTAAAAGCACTTCAGTTTAAGGTTATATATTAGATACTAAAAGTAAGTAAACTTTCAGAATATCAACAGTTCCACATGTAGAACAGCCTAGAATTGACAATGCCATTGATTTTACTGCCTAAGACTATTAGTGTTGTATGGAAAATAAAGTAATTAGGATCTCAATACTGCTTTCCAAATAGGATCTCAGATTTGGGAGTATTTTCTCTTCTCTCAACTGACCATTAGCAGCATTAAGGACGTAAAGAAAAAATCATCTGAAAGATACAGAATGCTTCATTTGCAGGCAACTGACACACAAGTGGGCAAAGTACCACTTGTTCATTTTAACATGCAGATAAGGGAATCTGTTATCTGCAGATAAAGGCATTTGCTTCTCATTGCCTCTATGCTCTTACCCCAGATACACAGAATAAATCAAAGACGACTTTGTGAAATAAAGGGCAGTAGAAGCACAGATCACACAACCTGTCATTTTGGAAGGAAATCTGGCACTAAAGAGCCAGCGAGAAGAGCAGTTTGATGCAAATGCCCCAGTGAAAATTTGATTTCCAAGATATAATTCAGAGGAAAATTAGTCTCCCACAAAGATTTGTAGAGCTACAAAATAACCATGAACCAGACAAAAGAAGACTGTGTTCACTACTACTGTAGAGGGGCAGACAATTGTAGAGGACAGAGAGTAAGAAAGGCCTCTGGGACACACAAGACTGATTCTTTCAGGCCACTGATTCCAGCTTGATAGTTTGTGTTTAATAATTTAAATTTAAAATTCAAAGTTCCATTTGAGACCAAACATAGAGTTCTTTACCACCTGAGCAAGTCTGATTTTCCTTGCTACTTGAGGACTATTCATAGCTGTTTATTTTCCTTATACCAATTTTCTTTCAGTACACATGGTATCAGTTGCAGTTAAGAAGAAAAAATAACTGTCTTCATTTGACTGTTTCTCACTAATGTAACCTTGTTTTGTTGTATTTTAAATCTCACAACAAAAGACAAAATGCAGATAATTATACTTCAAATGAGGACATCACATCTTAGCTCAAGCTACGAATTGAGAACATTTCAGAACATATGTAATGAGTTATATGAAAATAAATGATTAAAGAAAGAGCAGAGATGATAGTAAAATGTAATGCTCAAGGGAAAAAAGTTAGATATTAGGAGGAGTGTACTTGAAACAACAGACACATTGGAAAATGTCCTCATCTATATTCCTGTACAAATTTGTTTTGCTTTGTTCAAAACAATAGAAGAAAAGAAATGCAAAGAAAAGCTGCTATTTTCTGATACACATCAGAAATTCTTCAAGCACATAGAGGGACAAAAGAACTATTTGTCCCAGGAATCCCACTCTTAGGAATCTTCACTAAGAAAACACCCCAATAAAAAAATACATATGTACAAGATTATTCATTAAAATAGTTTGCAATTACAAAATATTGGAAGCAACCTAAATGTCCATAAATAGAATGGTTAACTAAACTATGATACAGTTACATGACGGAGTACCAAGCTGCTATAAAAAAAGGAGGAGGAAGATTTCTATGAACTGATGTGAAATGATTTGCAGGATAAACTATTGGAAGTAAAAAAGGCAAAGTACAGGTGAGTGTCCTCACCACCACCAGCTCTATGCATGCACAAAATGGTAACTCTGGGTGATAATGGATATGTTAATTAATCTGACTATGGCAATCATTATACAATGCACACATATATGAAATCATCACATTGTTTGCCTTGAATATAGATAACTTTTACTTGCACAAAACAAATTTTATTGTATTTCTATAAATGTGTAAACATTCTTAAAAGCAAAGTGCAAAAAAGTATCTGTAGTATGCTACCCTTCGTTTAAGAAAGAAAACATTCATGTATCTTCTCATTTGTGCAAAATAAATACATTAACAATAAACCAAAACTAAAGATACTGGTTATCTAAGGCAACAGAGAAAGGGATGAAAAGCGGGGGGATGGGAAGGGATGCTAGGAATAAAAGGGAATGACACTTCTGTGTATACTGTTTTGTATAGCCCTGACTCTGAGAAGCATCATCATGTTTAATGTACTGAAAATATAAGTCAGTAATAAAATCACCTAGTGTGTTTGGGGAAGGGGACAAAATGGAATACGAACACTAACAAAAGAACCTAATTATATCACAAGTGAATAATGTAACCATACTGAAGAGAGTGGGGAAGAAAAGAACTAACCTTATTAACTGTGTAAAACAGCATCTTGACTGGCTACTGGCTACTGTATTTTAAGACAAAACAAAACCAAAACAAACCAAAAAACAAAAAAACAATACCCAGAACTACTCTAGTTAGTAAATGTGTTTCTTACAAGGGTACAGGTTAGCAGTTCTGAAACTACTCCATGTCTACGAAGATTAAAGAAATACAGAAGCATGTTTACATATATTGTAGATAATGAAAACCAGGTTTCTCACCATCAGAGAAAGAAGGCTATAATGAACCCTGTGGTATTATATTAGAATCAAAGGTTTCAGTATGAACTCATAGTTTTATAGATGAATGAATAGATGGACAGATAAATAGATAGACAGAAAAGAGAAACTCAGAAAATGTTTTAGTTCATTTTGTGCTGCTATAGCAGAAAATCTGAGACTGTATAATTTATAAAAAACATAAATTTATTTTCTCACAGTTCTGGAGGCTGGGAAATCCAAGATCAAGGTGCTGTCATCTGGCAAGGGCCTTCTTGCTGTGTCATCCCATGGCAAAGGGCAAAGAGAAAGCAAGAAAGAGCCAAAAGGAAGCAACACCCATTCTCGTGTAAGAAACCCACTTTTGAAATAACTAACCCATTCTTGCAATAACAGCATTAATCCATTCATGGGGGCAGAGCTCTCATAGCCTAATCACCTCTTAAGGGTCCCACCTCTTAATACTGTTACAATGGCAATTAAATTTCAACATGAGTTTGGGAGGGGACACACTTTTAAACCATAGCAGATAACTATAGACGTGTGTTTGCACAGTTATTACACTCACGTATATTTCCTAGCTGTTGCTAGGGTCAAGAAGCAATGACACTCCAGCAGCAACAAACATACCTAGCACCCAGCCCCTAGTTTCTAAATACCATTCTTCCATAAAAGGAACCACAAAAGGGTGGGACAGAAAAAATATTTACAGAATTAATGGTCAGAATTTTCTAAATTTTATGCAAACAATAAGCCTACATATTCAAGAAGCTCAACAAACCCCAAGCAATACATGAACTATACCAAGATATATTATAACAAAATTGATAAAAAATAATTAAGAAAAAAAATTAAAAACCACCAGAGGGAAAAAAAGTTACATATGGAAGGACAAAGATAAGGATGACATACTTCTCATTAGAAACAATGTAAGCCAAAAAATCTAAGAGCAACATCTTTAAAATACAAAAATAAAAACAACTATCAACCTAGAATCTATACTA
>NW_016816550.1:278128-284237 GCF_001698545.2 Rhinopithecus bieti | reverse complement strand
TTTAAGTGCTACTAATCATAATCTTATATTAGTAAAAAAGTGGAAATACCTACATATGCAACAATAGGGAAATTGCTAAATAAATGAACCTCAGGATGGAAAAATGCATGGCCATTTAATGGTATTTTTAAAGAACTTTTAAAGACACGAGAAAAATTCTGATTGAATAAATATCAGGACACAAATCTGGTACAGCATGATTCCAAATCTGTCTCACACCCCAGGTTTTGAAAGTTTTACACTGCTCTTTAAGCACTTTCACCAAATTGTGACCTGAAGTGGCTAAGCAACTAAAGGCTTGAGCAGTACCAAATAGAAATTCTGAACTCGGAAAATCCAATCCTTCCTTCTAATGCTAACCTGGCTGTGACCTGGGTGAAATAGCCACAGATCCATCAGCAATGTGGCTTCCACGTCAAGAAGCATGCTGAAAGTAAACAGTAGAAAAGAGTACACAGTGAAGAAGAGTAGAGACAAATGGGAATTTAAATGCCTAAGGTTTTTGTTCATATTCTAGTCCATTACAATGATAAACTGGGATCATTTTATTAGTTCTTTCTTTCAAAAAATAGAATAAGGCCATTTCAAAATATCACTTCAGGATAAGACACTCACTTCTGGATACTCGACTGCCAGTACATAAAAATAGCACCTTGGGATAAGAGGCTAAGGAAGAAGGGACAGAGGATGAACATCCAAACAAAAAAATAGTATTTTATGGGAATTTGAAATATTGTTCCAAAAGAGTCCTGATTTTTGTCAAGTTGGAAAACCATTTTCATCCTCAGTTATGAAATACTGAGGTTACCATGCAGAGCGACACAATTCATCCCAAGATTACATAGTGGAATTGGCAGAATTATTCAACATGACTTTTCTCCAACAATTCTTGATTGGTGGATAAGGCTAAGAGAAGAAAACCAGCAAATACAGCATTTTAAATTTGTGGGTACATTCTTTCTTCCTTTTCACAGAGTATCATTTCAGCACTGCTGATAGTTTGCCTAAAATAAACCCACAAATAAAACCAGCAAGATTCCTATGGTTATTCTGAGCTATAGCCTATAGTATTAAGATATAGTTAAATACCTCTAAATGTTTCCGTGCGCCAATGCTTATCTCATTTTTTGCCATCATGCAAAAATTGGTATATTCTCATTACACCACAATGATGAGGATAGAAATCAAGTTAGACCACCCTTCTATCTAGCTTTTCTGTGTTTCTTCTAGAGACATATTAGCAAACTCCTTCTGAAACCTCGACTACAAATACCACCTTGATTTGGAAAGGGAATTAAAAGGAAAGAGAGAAAACACCTGCCAAGCAGATAGACACACTTATCATTTCAAGACTCATCTCAAACCATCTCTCAAGCTCCAATTACAGCAATTAGTGGTCAAGACAAACCTCTCCCTCTAAGAAGGTGGTTCAGCAATGGAANAAAAAGAAAATCAAGAGTTAAAACTTAGAGCATCTTGAACTTTGAATCAAAGCAACTTTATCCCAGGGAGCCACTTAGAGATTTCACACAGAGGAGGGATAGGATCAGATTTACTATACCACAAAATGGGTGGCACTGGAGAGTGGGCTGTGGGTAAGAACAGTTAGAATACTAGTCTAGGATCCAAGCAATACATGATGTGGACCTGGACTGAAGCGGCTGCATGGATCACGGATACAGGAGAGGAGGACACAGATTTCTGTCATATTTATGCAGCAAAGTTGACCAAAAAAAAGACAGACTCAACAAAAAATGAGTTTAACATACAAATTAGTGGTCTAAAAGTAACTGCAGTACAATTGTTTCAAGTACCATGCCTAAAAGAATAAAAGTTGCCCATAGGAAGAGAAAAGCTTCTCTGGAATATTGCTTTCATCCCAAGAAACCTTCCAAATACTGAAGCATGTTTTCATAAATTACCAGTTGTTATTATTTGAAATCATACTCACAGAGTACAACCCCAAAATTTTTTATAACAAGCTAATCTTGTTATCATCCACAAAAGAGAAAATGTGATACCCAGTTAAAATCTTAGTCTAATTGTGTTTTAAACATATGGTTCATTCTCAGTATTCACAGCACTTATGTTTTATGAAGTCACCACAAAGACTGAATTAACAAATACTGAACCATTGCTCCTAGGGGAAATATAGGAGTAAGTTCCTACAAGCCTCTGGTCACATTTTGTTACCTAATCAATACATAACCTTGTTTTATGTGAGTTTGTTTAAAGACACTATATTTAACATATACTTTTGGTTCATTATCATTAACTCACAGCCAACAGTGCTTCTAACTCCTACCGAAAGGAAGCTTATCTAATACACAAATTTTCTCTGTAAGGCACATTGCAGGCTTCTTGTGCTTAGGAACACTGAACAGCCCTTCAGCACTATAGTTAAAGACCACCTTAAACACCAAAATCAACAACATAAAGCACAAAATCAGGAAAACACAGCACTAAATAGATTACAAATAAATAGTTTTTTATAGTATGAGAGCTGAAATAAGAAGGTACAGTATTGCCTTGTTTGACTTTAACAGGGAATGTGCATGTCAGGTGAATGAAAGTTTTCACTTCTCTGTGCATGTCTGTGAGTGACAGCAAAAGCACCAGAAGTATCGATTTGGGGTTACAAATAGTAATAGATTCTAGCAAGTTGGCAAATTTGCAAATATAGAATCCACCAATTATGAGAATTGACTATATTTCCAAGAGATCATGTCCTACCTTGAGGTCTCAAAAGCACTTTCGTAGGTGGACAGAGAAAGTTAGTAACAATGCCAAAATTTTAGTTGTGTCCTTTTCCAGAATGAGTTCAAAAGTGTCTCTTCGGACTTCATATCAAGATGACCCCTTTGTTCATCTTCCATGAGCCTGGAAAAAGCTCAGTTTTAAATCAGGTTTTAAATATAAGAAGACCAAAGTTTTGAAAAATTGAGAAGCAAGTTCTTATTTCAGAAAAAAAGAATGAAAAGGACCAGGAATGAATTCTAGATGACCTGATTCCTAAACAAATGTTCCATCTTCTGTGGTAGTGCTTCTCAAACTTTAGTGTGCCCATGAATCCCCTGGGAACTTGTGAATAATGCTACTTCTGGTTCAGAAGGTCTGAGGTGAGACCTCAGGATTCTGCATTTCTAACTAGCACCCAGATGATGCTGATGCTGCACAGACTTTGGGTAGCAAGGGGGTAGATCACAAGCTCCCCCAAGAAATTTATCAGCCTTGATATGGACCTATGTCCAATAGATGATAATTATTTAGATTTTAAAAAGCACTTCAGTTTAAGGTTATATATTAGATACTAAAAAGTAAGTAAACTTTCAGAATATCAACAGTTCCACATGTAGAACAGCCTAGAATTGACAATGCCATTGATTTTACTGCCTAAGACTATTAGTGTTGTATGGAAAATAAAGTAATTAGGATCTCAATACTGCTTTCCAAATAGGATCTCAGATTTGGGAGTATTTTTCTCTTCTCTCAACTGACCATTAGCAGCATTAAGGACGTAAAGAAAAAATCATCTGAAAGATACAGAATGCTTCATTTGCAGGCAACTGACACACAAGTGGGCAAAGTACCACTTGTTCATTTTAACATGCAGATAAGGGAATCTGTTATCTGCAGATAAAGGCATTTGCTTCTCATTGCCTCTATGCTCTTACCCCCAGATACACAGAATAAATCAAAGACGACTTTGTGAAATAAAGGGCAGTAGAAGCACAGATCACACAACCTGTCATTTTGGAAGGAAATCTGGCACTAAAGAGCCAGCGAGAAGAGCAGTTTGATGCAAATGCCCCAGTGAAAATTTGATTTCCAAGATATAATTCAGAGGAAAATTAGTCTCCCACAAAGATTTGTAGAGCTACAAAAATAACCATGAACCAGACAAAAAGAAGACTGTGTTCACTACTACTGTAGAGGGGCAGACAATTGTAGAGGACAGAGAGTAAGAAAGGCCTCTGGGACACACAAGACTGATTCTTTCAGGCCACTGATTCCAGCTTGATAGTTTGTGTTTAATAATTTAAATTTAAAAATTCAAAGTTCCATTTGAGACCAAACATAGAGTTCTTTACCACCTGAGCAAGTCTGATTTTCCTTGCTACTTGAGGACTATTCATAGCTGTTTATTTTCCTTATACCAATTTTCTTTCAGTACACATGGTATCAGTTGCAGTTAAGAAGAAAAAATAACTGTCTTCATTTGACTGTTTCTCACTAATGTAACCTTGTTTTTGTTGTATTTTTAAATCTCACAACAAAAAGACAAAATGCAGATAATTATACTTCAAATGAGGACATCACATCTTAGCTCAAGCTACGAATTGAGAACATTTCAGAACATATGTAATGAGTTATATGAAAATAAATGATTAAAGAAAGAGCAGAGATGATAGTAAAAATGTAATGCTCAAGGGAAAAAAGTTAGATATTAGGAGGAGTGTACTTGAAACAACAGACACATTGGAAAATGTCCTCATCTATATTCCTGTACAAATTTGTTTTTGCTTTGTTCAAAACAATAGAAGAAAAGAAATGCAAAGAAAAGCTGCTATTTTCTGATACACATCAGAAATTCTTCAAGCACATAGAGGGACAAAAAGAACTATTTGTCCCAGGAATCCCACTCTTAGGAATCTTCACTAAGAAAACACCCCCAATAAAAAAATACATATGTACAAGATTATTCATTAAAAATAGTTTGCAATTACAAAATATTGGAAGCAACCTAAATGTCCATAAATAGAATGGTTAACTAAACTATGATACAGTTACATGACGGAGTACCAAGCTGCTATAAAAAAAGGAGGAGGAAGATTTCTATGAACTGATGTGAAATGATTTGCAGGATAAACTATTGGAAGTAAAAAAGGCAAAGTACAGGTGAGTGTCCTCACCACCACCAGCTCTATGCATGCACAAAATGGTAACTCTGGGTGATAATGGATATGTTAATTAATCTGACTATGGCAATCATTATACAATGCACACATATATGAAATCATCACATTGTTTGCCTTGAATATAGATAACTTTTACTTGCACAAAAACAAATTTTATTGTATTTCTATAAATGTGTAAACATTCTTAAAAAGCAAAGTGCAAAAAAGTATCTGTAGTATGCTACCCTTCGTTTAAGAAAGAAAACATTCATGTATCTTCTCATTTGTGCAAAATAAATACATTAACAATAAACCAAAAACTAAAGATACTGGTTATCTAAGGCAACAGAGAAAGGGATGAAAAAGCGGGGGGATGGGAAGGGATGCTAGGAATAAAAAGGGAATGACACTTCTGTGTATACTGTTTTGTATAGCCCTGACTCTGAGAAGCATCATCATGTTTAATGTACTGAAAATATAAGTCAGTAATAAAATCACCTAGTGTGTTTGGGGGAAGGGGACAAAATGGAATACGAACACTAACAAAAGAACCTAATTATATCACAAGTGAATAATGTAACCATACTGAAGAGAGTGGGGAAGAAAAGAACTAACCTTATTAACTGTGTAAAACAGCATCTTGACTGGCTACTGGCTACTGTATTTTAAGACAAAAACAAAAACCAAAACAAACCAAAAAACAAAAAAACAATACCCAGAACTACTCTAGTTAGTAAATGTGTTTCTTACAAGGGTACAGGTTAGCAGTTCTGAAACTACTCCATGTCTACGAAGATTAAAGAAATACAGAAGCATGTTTACATATATTGTAGATAATGAAAACCAGGTTTCTCACCATCAGAGAAAGAAGGCTATAATGAACCCTGTGGTATTATATTAGAATCAAAGGTTTCAGTATGAACTCATAGTTTTTATAGATGAATGAATAGATGGACAGATAAATAGATAGACAGAAAAAGAGAAACTCAGAAAATGTTTTAGTTCATTTTGTGCTGCTATAGCAGAAAATCTGAGACTGTATAATTTATAAAAAACATAAATTTATTTTCTCACAGTTCTGGAGGCTGGGAAATCCAAGATCAAGGTGCTGTCATCTGGCAAGGGCCTTCTTGCTGTGTCATCCCATGGCAAAGGGCAAAGAGAAAGCAAGAAAGAGCCAAAAGGAAGCAACACCCATTCTCGTGTAAGAA
>NW_016816550.1:274267-277792 GCF_001698545.2 Rhinopithecus bieti | reverse complement strand
AAGATTTTTTCAGATATACAAAAGCTGAAAAAATTAATTATCAGTGTATCATAAAATATGTTAAAATAAGTTGTTCAAGAAGACAGAAAATGATATTAGATATAAATATGGGTCTATGTAAAGGAATGAAGGGCACTGAAATAACTGCTTGGGAAAATATAAATTTTTTTTTATTTAAATCTCTAAAATATAACTGACTACACAAAAATAATAACAATGGAATGTGGTGGTACCCCATAAATATATACACCTACAATATACCCACAAAACTAAAAAGAAATAAAAATAAAATGTATTAAACAATAGAAAAAAAGGCTAGGAACGGAGAAATAGCTGTATTGTATACTATCACAGGGTTCATAGACTATAAGCAAGGTGGTATACTATCACTTGAAGGTAGAATTTGATAAGTTAAATATGTATACTGTGAATCATAAAGCAACCAATAAAAGCACAAAATAAAGAATTGTAGCTAATAAGCTAACAGTTAAGATAAAATAGAATCATAAAAATAAAAAAAAAGGTGATAAAGGAAGTAAAGAAGAGATGGGACAAATAGAAAACACAGCAAGATAATAGATCTTAACCTAAAAGTATAAACAATTACATTAAGTGTAAGTGGACTAAACATCCCAATTAAAAGGCAGAGATTGTCAGATTAAATTAAAAAGCAAGACTCAACTACATGCTGGCTACAAGAAAGACACTTTACATTTAAAGGTACAAATAGGTTTAAATTTGGGGTGGGAAGAGATATGGTTTGGCTTTGTGTCCCCACCCAAATCTCATGTTGAATTGTAATCTCCAGTGTTGTGGGAGGGGCCTGACAGGAGGTGACTGGATTATGAGGCAGATTTCCCCCTTGCTGTTCTCATGATAGTGAGTGAGTTCTCATGAGATCTGGTTGTTTAAAAGTGTGTAGCACTTCCCCCTTCACTCTCTTCCTCCTGCTCCAGCCATGTAGAACATGCTGGCTTCCCCTTTGCTTTCCACCATGCTTGTAAGTTTCCTGAGGCCTCCACCAGCCATGCTTCCTGTGCAGCCTGTGGAACCATGAACTAATTGAACCTCTTTTCTTTATCAATTACTCAGTCTCAGGTAGTTCTTTATAGCAGTGCGAGAATAGATTAATACACATACTAACACTATTCAAAAAAGAAATGGAGTGAGTGGTTATATTGTTATGTTAATATCAGACAAAATACATTTCAGAGGAAAGAATATTAACATGGATAAAGAAGCTTATTTCATAATGATAAAGAGCTCCGTTTATCACAAGGACATAACAATCCTAAACATTTAAACCTTATGCTTCAAAACAGCTTCAAAACACATAAAGCAAAACTGATAGAACTGTCAGGAGAAACAGACATATCCACAATTATAGTTGGAGATTTCAAAAAGACTCTCTTTATTGATAGAACAAGTATTGAGAAAATTAGTTAAGGATATGAAAAGCTTAAACATTATCAATGTTGACATGACATTCCACCCAACAACAGTAGAATACACAATCTTTTCTAACACAAATGTAATATCTGCCAAGATAAGCTACATTCTTGGCTATTAAACAAAACCCAATAAATCTGTAAAGGATTCAAGTCATATAAAGTATGTTCTTCCCACAAACAAATTAATTTAGAAATTAATAGGAGAAAGATCTCTGGAAAAATCTCCAACCATTTGAAAATGAAATAATACACTTCCAAGTCATCCATGGATTAAAGAAAAAAAATCAAAAGAGAAACTAAAAATAATTTTGAACTGAATGAAAATGAAAAGACAACATATCAAAATTTTGGGATGCAGCTAAAACAGTACTTAGGGAAAATGTATAGCATTGAATGGCTATGTGGAAAAAGAAGAAAGGTCTCCAATCAATGATTTCAGCTTCTACCTTCAGAAATTAGAAAAACAAGAGAAAACTGATTTCAAAGCAAGTAGAAGGAAGAAGATGAGATCAGAGCTAAAATCAATACAATAAGACAATGAAAGAACAAGAAAGAAAAATTAATGAAATCAAAAACTTGCCTATTGAGAAAATCAAACTTGATAAATCTCTAATTGGACTGATTTGAAAAAGCAGAGAGAAGACATGAACCAATGTAAGTACTGAGAAAGGTAACAACACTACAGCTTCTACAGATACTGAAAGCATAATCAAAAAATATTATTAAAAATGTTATGCCAATACATTCAATAGCCTAGATGAAATGGACTAATTCCCTGAAAGAAACAAACTACCACAGCTCCCTCAAAAAACCCCAGACAACCTGAATTGATCTGTATCTACTAAAGAAGTTGAATCATAGTTAAAAACTTTCCCACAAAGAAAACTCCAGGCCCAGATGACTTCACTGGTGAAATCTCCAAAACATTTAAGGAAGACTGGTACCAATTCTATGTAATCACTTCTAGAAAACAGAATAAAAGGGAACACTTACCAATTCAGTTTATGAGGCCAGCATTCTGTTATTACAAAAACCAACAACATTATAAGAAAATTATACACCAACAACCCCTATGAAAATTGATGCATAAATTCTAATTAAAATTTTAGCAAAATTACCAGTTTGGGCAACACAATGAGACTCCATCTCTACAAAAAATAAAAAATTAGCCAGGCCTAGTAGTGCACACCTGTACTCCCAGCTAGTCAGGAGGCAAGGTGGGAGGACTGCCTAAGCCTAGGAGGTCAGGGCTGCAGTAAGCCATGATCATGCCACTGCACTCCAGCCTGGGCAACAGAATGAGACCCTGTCACAATAAAAAAAAAAAGAAAGAAAAAAAAATTTAGCAAATCGAATCCAGCAACATAAAAAGGATAACTCATTATGACCAAATAGTATTTTGCAGAAATGCAAGGGGTTGTTGCGTCATAAGAATGTTGGAGAAAGTAGAATCCAGATCAGACCAGAAATTTGTAGTCACAACACCTTAGAATTATCACCAGTTAGGTCTTTATAGAGAAGTAAATGGAAATTAATGTCAATCTACTCTATAGCATCATAGCTATATATGAATTTTCAAACTCATAATATATTTAGCTTCTACCTTATAAATTAAGAGGGGAATGATAAATCTGGTTTTCTGCAACAAAAACAATAGATTGATAGCTTTAAGGTATAAACATTCTAATAAAACAACCAAATACTACTAACAGAAAGTAGAAAAGAGCAAAAGAACAGAAAATTCATAAAATACAAATAATTAAGTTTCACCTTATAATGTAAAAACAGAGCAAAACAACAAAAAATTCACAAAATACAAATATTTAAGTTTCACCTTATAATATAAAAGGTATATATCATTTACCATGTTTAAATCTATACATTCCAAATTTTAAAAAACCTTTGTCAATGGCAATAGTGTGTTGTGATTGACATTTTCTTATACAATTAATGGGGATATTGGTAAGCATCCTTTCAGAAAGCTCTTCTAGCAAAAATTTTCAATATTTAAAAATATTCATGCTTAATTCTACCACAAGGAAATTAGTTTAAACAAATAATGAAATGTGAAGAC
>NW_016816550.1:272665-274089 GCF_001698545.2 Rhinopithecus bieti | reverse complement strand
TCAAGGTTTCCATTACACTTTACTGCAGACAACTGCTACTACTTACCAAGGTTAAATTCAACCACCAAAGCAACCAACATTCTGGAAATTATCCTTTAGAAAAGAAGTATATATTCTGTTTTTGCCTTCAAACACTCAGTCTTGTTTTATACCTGTAGGAACAAAAAAGACCTAGAAGATGCAAAGAGAATCTAGGAATTTGTAGACATAAAGCTCAGTATTTTATGAGAGACGTTGATATAGATTTCCTGTTTTACAATATAGAAACTCCTCTCAGCCAATCATCCAGGGGTCAAATCATGTCCAAGTAAAATTAAGAATCTTTAGATTAATATTAAAGTATGGTAAAATTCAGAAGTCAGTTCAAGGATGTTATCCTTCATTAATTACCATGTATATTCTACCTAGAATATAATATTATTTAATGAATCCATATTTGAAACTACATAAAATTTAAACATATCAAACACTGTTATGATGGTGGTCACACAACTACACATTTGTCAACATTCATCAAATTATACACTTAAAATTGGCAAATTTTATTGTGTATGTGTGTACATATATAGAATCTCCACAATGAAGCAGATTAAACTATCATATTAGAGCTCCACAGAACACAAATGTGAACTGATAATTCACTCACAAAACATGAAAATAACAGTGAATGGGGAGAAAATGTAAGGAAAGATAAAAACTTATTTCCACTAAAACAGGGTTTCTCAGTCTCAGCACTACTGACACTTTGGGCCACATAATTCTTTGTTGTGCAGGGCCATCCTGAGCATTGTAGGATACTTAACCAACATCCCTGGCTTCTACCCACTAGATGCCAGTTGCACCTTTCCCCTTCAGTTGTGACATCCAAAGATCTTTCCAGACATTGTCAAATATCCCATGTGGGGAAGCGCAAACCGCCCCCAGTTGAAAACCTTTGCATTAGACACTTATTACAAAACCTATTATGTAAATTCAACTAAGGCTGGTGGTGAAAGGTAACAAACTGGGAGAGAGGGAAAAATGAAGAATATTGATGCCTGAGGGGTTATTTAGGACACTGTCAAATATAGGTAATCAATGCAATCAATGCCTTCCTCCATAGCTAATGAGCACATGCTAATTTGGAAACATCTCAAGTACATTTTTCCAGGAATCATCATTATACTCATGTCTCAAGTTTCATAGCCATAAATCATTGCCATTGGCCAAGTCTCTCAACAACTTCATAAATTGGTCATTTGTTCTAGTAGAACACAGAAGAATTAAAGAATTGATCATATACTCTGAGGACATAATGAAAATATGCATTAGACTTTCAATGAATGATTTTCAAGAAATTGGCTTTTAAAATTCAAGTCCCTAAGTTCAACATTTAATTTTAATTTTAATTTTTTAAATTAACATTTTAATTTTTCAAATTAAAA
>NW_016816550.1:265554-271771 GCF_001698545.2 Rhinopithecus bieti | reverse complement strand
CCCCAAAAGAAATTAGATGAAAATATTCAAAGCCTTCCTGATATCAAATATTGCAAAACTCCCAATTCTGCAAACTGAGGTGAAGCAAAAGACACAATACTTTATCAGACACATAAATGATGGTTGAAAGAAATCTGAGCAATCCATCTAGTCCAATGCCAGGTCTCTGAACCACTGAGGGGACTTGAAGGTAGTAAAGAAGGCCCACTGGGCATTTTTAGGACTTAAAAGAAAATGCCTAGGCCAAGGTTCCAGTTGGTGGTGATAAGCTGCAAGATTCAAAGAAGCAAAGAAACACGCTCAGTCAGAACACCATGAGTGATCCTGTATTCATTCATTTGCATTGCGTTGCTATAAAGGAATACCTAAGACTCTGTGATTTATAAAGAAGTTTACTTGGCTTATGGTTCTGCAGGCTGTACATGACACATGGTACCAGCATCTGCTTCTGGTGAGGGACTCAGGCTACTTCCACACATGGTGGAAGGCAGTGGGGACCCTCCATGTCACATAGCAAGAAGAGGGAGCAAGAGAGAGGGGAGAAAGTTCCCAGGCTTTTTTCACCAGTTCTTGCAGGAACTCTCAGGAACCTAACAGAGCAAGAACTTACTCATTACCAGGAGGATGGCACCAAGCCATTAATAAGGGATCCGCCTCCATGACCGAAACACCTCCCACTAGGTCCCACCTCCAACACAAGGAATCATATCCAACATGAAGCTTGGAGGGGAAAAATCTCCAAACTATATCACATCCATTGTGATATATTACATATTTTGTATTGTATTGAAATTATCTGTATACAAATATTTTATACATATTGTATAAAAATTCCAAGAATTATAGAAATAAAAAAGTTTCTTAAAATGTAATTTATTAATCAAAATCTTTCAACTCATAGAAGTTAGGGGGAAAATAAGATGCCTCTTATGGGAAAATGAAATACGGCCCAGAAACTGATATAAGAATAGGCAACAAACAAAAATATATACTTCCTCATTATTACCCAGAGAATGCAAATTGAAGGCACATCTACCAGATTGGAAAAATATTGAGAAGTTTAATAAGAGGAAATGCTGAAGAAGATGTAGACAACTAGAATTATCACCAATATACAACCATTTAAGAAATCAGTTTAACAGTTATACATTAAGTTAAAGATGCATCTATATCTTCACACATGTTTAACAGGAAAGAAAAGAATGTTCACAGCAGCATTATTCACAAAAACAAATTGAGGACCACCCAAATGTCTAATAATGGAACAGATAATTTATGGTATAGTCATATAACTAAATACTATACAGCAATGAAAAAGAATAAATATACCTCCAAGCAGCAACAGGGATGGATCTCAAACAACATTAAGTGAAAGAAGTTACAAAATACAAAGAGTACTATTCAATTTATATAATGTTAAAAAATACACCAAAAAAGAGAAAAGAATTTGGCCACTTAAGAGTTCATTCATAGGTGGTACAACTATAAAGAAAATCAAGGAGATGGTAAATAAGCTTGGAGTTTCTCAGGAAAGGGAAGAGGGGAATGAGAACATGATAGAGAGGGAGGGGGAACTGAGGTGGCTTCCGGGAGTTCTGAGAATGTTTTCTTTCTTAACCTGGGAGATTAACTACGTATGTGATTTTTAATTAAACTATTCTCTAAACTGTACATAAATATTTTTGCAGCCTTTTATACATCTCTCACAACATAAAGACTTTTTCAAACACAAAAAAGACACACAACCATTTATACATATGCAAGTCCACACCTGAATAACATTAACTAGGAAAAGCAGAACTCCACATGTTTGAGATGATTTGCGAGATCAATTTGGATAAGAGAAATAAGTGGAGACATTTTCAAGTTTAGATATAAGGAAAAAGAAGAGAGAAATAAAGGATCATGCAAGTTTCAGGAAATGGCAGAATGGTCCACCCTGATTTCATTAGTTCATCTCAATCACAATTGTATCAACAATNTTCTGTTTCTTCAGGCTAAAATAATTAATTAGAAAGGTAAATCTGGTGTTGCTGTCAATGCAGGGAGAGTGACAGCAAACCAAAACCATAAATTGACTTCTAAGTTACATGCTTCAGCAGATATCAATAACTATAACGATCAGGTTAACAATGGTTAGCAAATAGCAAAAAAACATTGAATTCTGCATTATCTGAATTGTGGATTATGGACCTTCTTATCCTTCAGTACTCAGTTCAAATGTCACCTCCTCAGAGAGGCCTTCTGTGATGACTCTGTCAAGTAGGCTCCCACACCAGCACCTCATGAACTCTTTCCTTTGGAACACTTATCAATGCTTGAAGTTAACATATTGATTTTCTTGTTTATTGTCTATTTTCCTCCCTTCCTGACAGATTATCTTGTCCATTTTGTTCACAATTAAATCTCAGCACCTGGCATTTAACAGGCACTCAATATTCCTAGCATATTTCTTGAATAAATGCGATGAGTAATTGAGGAAGGCTGACAGGTAAGCAAATGATTACGATACAACATGAGCACTATAATGGATGGGCAAAGTTCAAAGGCGTAAAGGAAGGAAAATGACTGTAGAGTGGCAGGGAGAGCATGTCACAAAAGGCAAGGCTTCCCAGAAAATGTGACATTTGAATGAAATCTTGAAGACAAGTGAGATTCGCTAAGCAGAGGAACTAGAGCTGGTGACCAGAATGAAAGCTAAAAAATGGGGAGGGAGTACAATGAGGACCATAATGGGTCTTTTATCAGCACATGCATGGAATTTTGAACTTATTCTTATAGATAACATGAAACTACCAATTTTATCACACTGGCTTTATGAGATTGTTTTAGAATAACTATTTCAACAGAATGGATGGGATAAAATGAGGCTAGAGGTGGGAAAGCCAGGAAACTGCTGTAAAGGTCCAAGTGAATGAAAAAACAGTGGTGAGATGAAAAGAAGGAAAGGGATGCAAGAGCTACTAATTTAATCTAAGAATTAAATTCACCACGGTTTGGTGATTCATGGGATGTGAATGAGGTTGAAAGAAAAAATCTAGGATTTATAGTTGAGGCAACGGGATACAATAAATGCAATAAAAGATTTGTGAGAGGCAGGAGAGAAAAAAGACAAACTCCATTCTTTAATTGCTGGAGCAGGTGTAGGGGGTTACTTTACAAACAAAAGGTAACACAACTTTACACATTCTGCTAAATTTAGACTTAATCTGAATGCAGCTTTCTCAGTCTATCTGATCAATGCCCCATCTTACAAACAGATTGTTTTTCAAATACAAATCCTCCAAAATCCTTATTAGTCAAATCTTTACAATCATAGGGACCTCATTCAAAGGGAGGTGAGAGGCCCCAAAGCAGGGTTGGAAAAATATTGGCATGGTTACAAATGAACACTTGATTTAAGCCAGGTCCGTTGAAATTAGGCCCCAGAGTCTATAACACTTCCTTCTGCCACCTGATAGATCTGGGACAGGAGAATGGTATCTCAGTTTGGTGTGATGGTATTAATAGAAGTAGAATACATGTGCATCACTTAAGAAACAGTTTATGTTGAGCTTTGTATTTGTAAGATATGATAAATTATTGTCCATTGATGTTGGTGTGTAGCTGGTCTTACAAGCAGAAAAAGAGGTACATCTATAGGATGTAATTTTAACAGCCTGGGAGGAATTTCCTTTTTAGAACTAGACTTTCTCCAGTGCTCATACCTTAAATTCTCACCAGAGGTAATATAGCTAATTATCCTGATACAGGCAAGAATTCCTCTTACCATTCATAGGCAGTATACATGACTGGTCAAATTATTTTCTGAAAGCAGGTTCAGGTAGGGGAGGCAAGATCACCCCAGCTGACAAACTTTTACTTGACCATGTGCCAATGAGCCTTACCTGTGTGTCCATGTGCAGATTACTATGTCTAGCTAGTGTTAGCTCATAGGAAAATGACTCATGATCCCCACTGCTTTCAGCTTTGTTTCTTTAAAGCAAAGCAAAAGTAAACCCTGCATCTCCAGCAGCTTTAAATGCCTTGGCTTCTGTCTTGTTCAAAGTGGTTGGGGGCTTATAGCCATAGGAGGCAAGTTCACATTCTTACCATATTTCACAGCAGCAGGAGAAATAATACCTAGGTGTCTGAGCCAGCAATTTGGAGTGTTTTAGGGACAAGTTAATTTTGTTTTAAATGACAGAGTGGAAAGACTATCTATTCCCATGAAAGTCTTCAGGGCTTCTTACGTCTTACCCACAGCAGCCATAAACTAAAGGGGAGAAGAAATGTTTACAGATTTGATATGGTTTGGCTGTGTCCCCACCCAAATCTTGAATTGTAGCTCCCATAATTCCCACTTGTCATGGGAGGGACCCAGTGGGAGGTAATTGAATCATGGGGGCGGGTCTTTCCTGTGTTGTTCTTGTGATAGTGAATAAGTCTCACAAGATCTGATGGGTTTATAAAGGGAGTTCTCCTACACATGCTCTCTCTCTTGCCTGCTGCATGTAAGATGTGTCTTTCTCCTCTTTTGCCTTCTGCCATGATTGTGAGGCTTCCCCAGCCATGTGGAACTGTGAGTCCATTAAACATTTTTCTTCATAAATTACCCAGTCTTGGGTATGTCTTTATTAGCAGTGTGAGAACAGACTAATACAAGATTCAAACCTTTGAAAGTGAATGAGCAGTTGCTCAGTTGCTCGCAAGAGCGCTGGACCCAACATTAAGGTCCCTTGGACCATCTCCAGCATCCACTGTATGTAAACCTCGAGAAACTGAAGTTTTGAGCTGGGACGATAGCCAAAAATGTGACAAGATGGACCTGGCCTCCGTTTTCTACAAAGGAGCCATGTGAGATAATTATCCCCACTACAGTTGTAAACTTTGACCTTTGCGGAAAACAGAGGCTTCTCCCTTAGGCGTCAAGCCTTGGCCAGATTTTAGAAGCCAAGGCTGGAGTCAATGAGAATTTATCCCTCGGGGCAGCAGGGATTCTCAAAGAGTACCCTCTAACCCATCTCTTCAAAGGTTTACCCTGGAGAACTGTACTCCTGGAATGGTACACTGGGCCCAGTGGGGCTGGAGATGTCCAAGTTGAAACCTCACTTTAAACACGACCTTGGGGCACACTCTGGACCTCAGCTGCCTCCTCTCAAAATGAGGAGCAGCAATTACTTCCTCAATAGATTGTTACAAGGAATAAACAAGATAATGCACGTGAAGTGCTTAGTACTATCCTTGACACTTATTAAATGCTCAACGATCACAGTAGCAGCTATTAATTGTAGTAACAACATCACCATAACCTAAGACAGTTAACTGCATGCAGTGGTTACTCCTTTGTTGCTGACAGAAAAATTCATAACTCTCATTTTGCTCCACATGGACCACACAACCCTTTTCTCTCTTCAAGCAATAATAACCCACTTTGAGAAAACTATCTAAATCAAGAATAAAAGTATCTTCTCTCTCCAAAACCACTAAAACATCTAGGAACAGAGCCCATATCTGCCTTAAATTTATTTATTTTTTTGTTAAGTATGGAAAACAGGAACAAAATATATAAAAGCCAAATTGTTTAATATTCAATAGGCTACACTGGAGACCCTCTTATAAAGAATGAAATAGACTAGGGGTTGGCAAACTTCTTCTGTAAAGGGCCAGATAGTAAATATTTTAGGCTTTCTGGGTCATACAGTCTCTGTTGTAGGTGTTCAACTCTGCTGTTTTGGTGTGAAAGCAGCCATAGACAATACATAAAGTTTATTTACAAAAAGAGGTGGCTGGCTAGATTTAGCTCACAGGCCAAAGTTTGCCAACCTCTAAACTAAAGCCAGATCTGTCAACATGGAAACATATTAAACAATGTTGAGCAAAAATGCAAGTTTCAAAACAATATGCATGGCATGATTCATTTATGGTCTTAAAATATGAAAATACTGTATAATAATTATAGATATGTAAATATTAATATGTGTATAAAAATAAGCCAAACTGATAAACTCTGAATTTATGACAGAGAAGAGGAGATGTAGGGGCATCAACTGTAAATTTTTCATATTTCTTTAAAAACTGAATACCTGAGGCAAATAAGGCATAATGCCAAAATCTACTATCTAGTAGATGTAGTAGATACACTATTTAGTTAGTAGATACACAGAAAATTATCATGTTGTTCTCTGTTTTAGGATTACATTTGAAATACATCACCAAAAAAATGTAAATGCCTAAT
>NW_016816550.1:245195-261890 GCF_001698545.2 Rhinopithecus bieti | reverse complement strand
TCTTTTCTTTTCTTTTCTTTTCTTTTTTGAGACAGGGTTTTGCTCTTGTCACCTGGGATGGAGTACAGTGCTGCGAACTCAGCTCACTGCAACCTCCGCCTCCCAGGTTCAAGCAATTCTCCTGTCTCAGCCTCCTGAGTAGCCGGGATTACAGGTACGCACCACCACACCCAGCTAATTTTTGTATTTTTAGTAGAGCCGGGGTCTCACCATGTTGGTCAGGCTGGTTTCAAACTCCTGACCTCATGTGATCCACCCGCCTCAGCCTCCCAAAGTGATTACAGGTGTGAGCCACCATGCCCGGCCTTGCATTAATTTAATCAAATCCCTAAAATGCATGGGGTTAATAAATTATATTACAAATGAGATGATGTGGTGAAAAATAAAGGCACTCCATCTTTGAGACATAAAACTACATACTAGAAAATGTCCAGAGTAATTTTGATTTTTTAAAAAAGAATTAACAATCTTTTCATTATGAAAGTAGTTCATGTTACATATAAAAGGAGGAAAAAACCTTGGAAAATAAAGCACACAGAAAGAAGTAGTCTATTAATTGTCTTATTACCCAACCACAGCTGTTAACATTTGATGTGGATCCCCCTCAGCATTTGTTACATGCATTGTTTTCTTTACAAAAATGGCTTGCCATATATTTATGTATATATGTGTGTACATATACACCCACATATGTATACATATATGTACATAACACATATACACATATGTACACCATACATATGTGTATGTGTATACGTATGTACACATATACACACATGCATATATATGTAATTTGTAGATAGCTCATTTGAACAGTGTTTTTAGTACAATATTCACTTATGTACCTTTCTTTTCCTGTATTTTTTTCTCTCAAAATAATTAGCATGCTATATCTCAGAGTTCACTTCTAAAATCTTAGTTTAAAAGACTGAATTTCCAGTGATATGGAGAAGTGCACCTTTCCTCCATTTGTCATCTAGATGAGAAAAAAGCCCCTCAAAGTGCTCATTGAGGCACCACTCAAAGAGCGGCCTGTTCTAAGTTATTTACATAACCCTCAGGCTAGCCACCACCTCTGTATACCAGGGCTATCTTTTGAAAAACACAACATACCAAGCAGTTACTTGTTTGTCCTCAAAACATCTCTGAAGGATATAAACTAAAACAACCTGCAGCCTCCCTTCCCAAATAGAGCAGCAGCTATTAAGGAGATTAATAAGTAACTTGCTCTTACCCTGTAGGAGAACTTTTATCCCCTAGACAAGACTTTACTGGAATTGTAGGCATCCATTAATGCTGCCGGCCAAATGCTTTGCTGTACCGGTTACACCTATTATCAGCAAGCAACTCAGCATTAATTGCATTTAGAACTCTGGGCTTACTGTGCAATTGAAAAAAACACCATTTGCTATTTTATGCCTCTTAAATGAACATATGGCCTTTCACAACTTTGTATCTCTACCCCAACCTCCTCTTTTAATTCCAATCCTGCCTTTCTAGCCACTTCAAACATCTACCTAATCATCCATTTTGGTTAGCCAAGGGGGTTTAAGACAGGAGGAAATGAGGCAGCTAGGAATCATACCCACTCAGTCAGGCCTCGTCAGAACTATGAAAAGCCACTCTTCAGGCCAGAAGGGAAAAGCATGGGCTGCAGTAGAGCTGTCCAGGGGCTACACAGTCTAGTGACCAGGAGTTCACTAGTCCAACTCCAGCTGTTCACTGCTCACATGTCTCTGCTACTTCTCTGGGTCACTTTCTCCTTCTGCCCCTACACCAACCACGTCTCTTATATCTTCAGTTTGAATGCCTAAAAAAGAACTTCTCCATTCAGATCTTACAAGCCTGATTATCTCAAGTTCCACTGAACACTGAACAAACAGATATTTAAAGGTCAGATCTGCTCTCCAGGTCAATCAACTGTGACCATGGCAGAAAGTGGTGAGGGTCAGGAAGTATAGAGATGGTCAAAAATAAAGAATTGCCTAGGGCCACCTCTATCAATGCAAAATATAGGCAAACAAGCTTCTGAGAACCAGCCTATCTTTTAAATCTACCTTTGTCTCAAACTAAACACATGCAAAATGTAACACATCATATTAGTCTCAAACCCGCTCTTTCTAAGGTCTGCATTTTCATGAGAGTATCACCATCATCCATGCTCTTTAAGCACAGAATACTGGGGTTCTCTCTCACAAACATTCTTGCCACATCATGAAGTAGCTGTCCCCTGTCTTCCATTCTTCATTCCCACTGTCACCCTATATTAGACCTTCATTCTTACCTAGTTAACCTGGTTTCACCACTTCTTGCTTTTCTTATTTCAACCCAACCAACTTACTACTTTCAGAATAGGCCTGCAAAGTATGGCTACCAAAGTTACTACTCCCTGCTCAAAAGTATGGACTAGCCTACTGGCTACTGGCCTACTGGCCAAAGCAGGCCCAAAACCCTAACTCATGCAATCAACCCACAATAAGGCTTATGCCTACTTACCTAAACCTGCTGCATGCCTCACTTTTTATTACAGCTTAACTTATTCCTGTCCTAAACACAGAAACTATTCTGCTGATAGCCTTGATTATCCTCTCCAAGAACCACTTGTCAAAATCCTGTCATTCTCCAAGTGAACTATGTCCACACGACCTTTCCAAATTCCCCAGCCCCACAAGCTCTCTCTCTTACAGTTCATTGCTTACAGTTCATTGCTGTCCAAGAGCCACATATCCAACTTTAAATTAGGGTATTAAAAAGCTTCAATCAAGTCACATTCCAAGTAAAAAAAAAAAGTGGTGAAATTAATCTAACTAGTATATTTAAACCACCATATCCAAAATATTACCATTTCAACATGTAATTAACGTAAAAAAAATGAGATATTTTACAGTATTCATACTAACTCTTAAAAGTCTGGTATTTATTTTACACGTAGAGACATCCCAAGTTTGGACTATCCACATTTGAAGTGCTCAGGTGCTTAATTTATTAGACAGTGCGTGACCAGCTCTTTCAAGATAAAAATCATGAGGCTTTCTTCATTCCCACTCCTATAGGCCCATATTAAACTTTAGATTTTAATTCTTGAGGGTAAGGATTGGACTTTCCTTCTAGTTGTATCCCCTAGAACAGGAATCAGCAAATTGTAGCCCATGGGTCAAATCTGGCTGCAAATAAAGTTTTATTGGACTATAGCCTTGCTCATTCATTTACATATTGTCTATGCTGCTTTCACACTACAATGGCAAAGGTGACTAGTTGCAACAGAGACTATATGGCCCACAATATAAATAAAATAAAATATTTGCTATCTGGCCCTTTACAGAAAATGTTTGCCTACCACTTCTCTAGAGCAATAATTCCCAAAGTATGGTTAGTGGACAAACCAGCGGCTGGTCAGCAAACTGTTGTCAGTCCACATTGAGAAGAAATTTGCACCAGAAAGCAGACTGTTTTTAACAAAGCTTTCTGAATGAAGGAAGCAGTATATTAATTAATAGTCTGACACAAGTGTTTTATCCTACTTCAACTGTTTGACTTTATTGTACCTTTTGTCACAAAATTTTTAAAAATTTTATAACCAAACACATTGATTTTTTATTTAATTGCTTCCAAATCTCCAGCTTACATAAGGCAGTCTCTCTGACTCCTAATTTGTACATATGGTATGTACATTTTCTCATAGGATTTTATTTTCATATTTGAGCATTTAAACCAATTGGAAGTTTTCATATCATCTAAGCGAGGGCTCTAATTTTATTTTCTCACATATAGATATCCTGTAGTATCAGGATCATTTAAATCTAGTTTCTCTCGCTGAAATGAATGCTCCTTTTCATTTATTAAATCATATTCACTAGAATTTATTTCTGGATTCTTTATTGTTCCACTTACCTATGTATTTCTAAGCAAACATCATATTGAATTGATTTTATAGTTGTATTAATTTTGTATTGCTCCATAACAATATTACCACAAATGTAGAAGCTCAAAACAAAACACATTTATTATCTCACAGTTTCTGTGGGCCAAAAATCTGGGCACAGCTTAGCTGAGTCTTCTGTTTCAGGGTCTTGCAAAGCTTTGATCAAAGCATCAGGCAGGGCTGTAGTCTCATCTGAGGTACAAATGGGGAAGAATCTGCTTCCCAGATCATTTGACTATTGGCAGCATTCAGTTGCTTGCTGGTTACTGAGGGCCTCGGTTTCTTGCTATCAGCCAGAGATTGCCCTGAGTTCCTTGCCATGTGGCCCTCTCTACAGGGCAGTTCATCACATAAAAGTTTGATGCTTCAAAGCCAGAAAGGAACAGAGTCTTTCAGCAAGATAGACTTTACAATTTATGTAATAAAATCATGTACACGTAGTCATATGCATTTGATCACTTTTTTATATTCTATTAATTAGAAGACAGTCTCAGGTCTTACCCACACCCAAGCAGAGGGGATTACACAAGGGCATGAATATCAGGAGGTGAGATTATGGGGGACATCTTACAGTCTATTTGCCACAATAGTATATTCTGATAATAAGGCATATTCTTCCTTTTCCTCCCCAAAATATCTCTTGATTTCTCAGGTATTTATTCTTCTACGTAAACAATATAGTTTTATCAAGTACCATCTCCTCCCCCCTCCCCAAAATCCTGTCAGTATTCTATTGGGAAATATATTAAAACATCTTTAGAAAACTTATATTTTATGATACTAAATCTCCCCACCCAAGAACTTCTGGTATCATTTAATCTGTTCAGATCTCTTGTTATGACCCAAAATAGGATTTTATTGTTCTTCATATAAGAGCCTTGACTTTCTTATTAACTTTATTCTGAAGTAATTACGATTTCTGTTGCTGCTGTGAATGAAATTCCTTCCTCTGTTTCCTAAGGATTATGCTAAAATAATAAAAAGAAATTAATTATTGTATATTTCTCTTATATCCAGCCATCTTATCAAATTCTCTTAGTAGTTTTTTCCTAACATCTCTTGGGTTATTTAGTTTACAACAACTACATCTGTAAAAAGATAGTTTTATCTCTTTCTCCAATGTTAATTTTTTTCTTACTGCATTTGCTAGATAAACCAAATCATAAATAATAATGGTAAACAAGAATCTCTGTCCAGTTTCTGATCGGCTCAAATAATTTTAGTATTTTACTACTTGTTTGAACAAATACTTACTGTTGGTTTTAACATTTGTTGAATGAAAATCATCTTTGTTAATAAAGATAATGGTAGATACTCCTTCCTCAAGGAGGTAGAACATAACTCTTCACGTAAGTGTGGACTGTGCATTGTGATTTTCTTTGAAAGAGTACCATATGAGAAGGGGAGAAAGAGCAACTTTATGGTGGAGAAACCTGACGAATTATCTCACCCCGGTGATCAAAGTCAATATCAACAGTGATAAATAATGTCGGTGGTATGTATCCTTAATATGATATGATTGAAATAGCACTTTACCTCTGTGGTCTTCTTCCCCAGAGCACATAACTACATTCTAATCATGAAAAAAAACATCAGGCAAATCCAAATTGAGGGACATTCTACAAAATGCATCACCAGTACTCCTCAAAACTGTTGACAGTCAAAAACAAGAAAAGTCTGAGAAATTGTCACAGCCAAGGGGAGCCTAAGGAGACATGACTACTAAATATAATATGGGGTAGCCTGTAACAGAAAAAGGATATTAGGTAAAAACTAATGAAATAGGAATGAAGTATGCACTTCTGATAATAAAAAGTTATCAATATTGATTAACTATAACAAATGTACCATATTAATGTAAGCTGTTAGTAATAGGGAAAAATGGTGGTATGATATATGGGAACTCTATGCACTAGCTCTATAATTTTTCTGTAAACTTAAAGCTATCCTTAAAGGAAAAGTCTATTTTAAAAAGAATAATGGAAGTCATCAATTCCTCATTTGACTCTAAGTGTCAGATTTATATTTATTCATCCTAGATACGAATACCTTTATCCCAATGACAGTACCAAACTCAGTGAGTCCTATTTTTGGTTCCTGTTCAAACCACTCTGTTAACTTAGCTTTCTTTGGTAGCAAACTATAAAACCCTAAAAGTGAATCATTCTTAATTTCCAGGATAGGGAATGTTCTGATCAATTTATTCATTTAACAAGTATTGATACAGTACCTTCCATGTACAAGAAACTAGGAAAAAAACACTTTACACCCTAAGGAATAATGTTGCCAAAATATAGATGTATCACACTTTAGTTTATAAAGCACTTGAATGTCATTTGACCCTCAACACTTGACTGAGGTGGGTAATCATAGATATCCTCAATTCTAAAGAGGAAACTGGGGCTCAGAGAGAATAAATGATTGCCTAAGGTCACACAGCAAATGTGCTAGTCAAGACTTCATATTAAGTCTAATTTTAAATCTTCTGCAATAGAAGACAATGGTTAAAAGAATATCAAGTGAGTGATACAGTTCAAAATATGAAACAGAAATCTGGAGGGGCTAGAAGTCTGCAAAAGCTTCACCAGAAACATAACTTCAACCCAAATAGAGATGGGGATGTAGAAGGGATGTTTAGCAATATTTTCCACACAGTCATATCAAGCTTTGGGTTCCTTTTCAACCCCAAAGGGGTCTACCTTAGGGAAGTGCTAGTCTAATTCCTGGAAATCTTAAACAATCAATTCATATTTATGGAGTGATTAGAACAATGAACTGATCCAGGAGTTCTACACATCATCATAATGATGTTTGAAGAATGAATGGGAATTGAGATGCAGAAGCAACTTCATTTCACTAAAGAGAATTAGCAGCCTGAGGTAAGAATAAAAGTCTCTATTACTGGGGAGAAAAAGATTGATTATTCAATAGCCACGGTAACTAGTAACCACCAGCACCAACTTTTAAACCTATTTGATTGAGGGCAATTCACCTCAGACTAATTATCAATGACAACTCAACTTGCTTCAGGGAACACAATTCTGGAAGCCAATTACAATGAGCTTCACACAATTCAAGGTCAACCAATCAGCAGCAGACACACGGCAGTGAACATGCTTCTCAGAGTCAATCAACAATAGTCTCACTCAAATAGCCATGCTACCACTCATGCCTCTGTAACCAAAACACCATGATGCTTCCCAAAAAGATCAATAATCTGCTTCACTCATAGACTATGCTTGACTAAGCTGTCTCTTACTTTGGTAAGTAATGAATTCTGGGTTTTGTTTTACATCTTGGATTATGGTCTCTCTTTGGACAGAGGTTTGTCTTTGACAAACCAAGACTTTTCCCTAACTTCTCAGAACAACTATGAAAAAAATAGATTTCCCCTAAGGAATGGAAACTACTCCAAACTCCAAGAGTTCACTTGAAGACCCTTGCCAAAGACCAACTAAGAGGGTAAGAAAAATGCTACATTGACTACATCTTGTTTTGTGGAATACTCTCCTCAATTCAGCTTTATGGTACCACAGATCATATCATAGGAAAGCATTCACGAGGTAAGAACTCATTTATATCAAATGGCATCACAGCCCCAAAGAGCTACATCCCAGGAATCAGAATCACCTTGGGATTTTTTTTAACTCACACACCCAGGTTTCTCTTCATATCATTTAAAACTTAAACTCTATGAGATAGGACTGACAATTTGTGTTTTTAAAATGTCCTTGATGATTCTGATACACATTGCTTTAGTCAGGAATGATTAACATGGTCTCCTAAGACTGCAAGGCCATTTTGGTTTACTGAGAGACACTGCAGGCCTGGTTCCAGACTCTCAGGCAACGAAGACCAAATTAATATTGCCAGTACTAGGTTAGATACTCTGTAGCTACCTGCAGATCCAGGAGGCTCAAGTGAACCAAGCCTGCTATTAGCTACTGAGTTCTCCCTAGATCGATGTTTCTCAATCCTAATTGCACAGCTGAATCACCTGGGAGCATATTTTAGAGTATCAATGCTGGCACTCCGTCCAGACCAATTCAATCAGAATCTCTTAGGATGGGGTCTAAGTATCTTTTTAGGGCCCCTTAGGCAATTCTATGGGCAAACAGGGTGAGAATCGCTGATCTAGACTGTTCACCAGTACCTGTGTCTGACTCATCTCATCATCCTCTAGTATAAGGCACCTGGAATTTCTCCTACAAACAAATGATGATGGGAAAATCCCACTATGTCTTGCAGAAAGCACCAAAGAAAACCTTTCAGAGTTGAAATGTGATGTTTAAACTATTTTAAATGCTTTACACTAAAAGCCCGGACTTCATCACTATGCAATATATACATGTACCAAAACTGCACTTGTATTCCCTAAATCTATAAAAGTAATAATAAATGCTTTAAAAGGCAATAAACAAATAAATAAAATGCTTACCTGTTTAACTGATCAAATAACCAAAAGGAAAACAAAACAAAGAAAACGCTCTCCTTTTCCTCTACATCCTTTTCTTGATGAATAGTGGGGTTCTGCAGTAAAATGAAAAAAATGTTCAGCCAAGAATGAAAAGCATTCTGTCATGGCAAGGGGAATAACAACTAAAATAAGAAATTTAAGAGCAGCATTCCAAAAATCTGCTTGCCATGAGGAGGTAACTCAGACTAGAAGCTGCTGTAATGGGACTAAAGGAGAAAAGACATAAGAATATATTTTAAAGTGTGTTTAAATGGGTTTAGCAGTGCATTAGTCATCTATGTCAAGGGTTTAACATGTTTAAACAAAGAAACACAGTCACAGATGACTTTCAATTTTCACCACCTTCTGAGGTGCTTATTTAAAGCAGAATATAAAGAACAATCACTGAATAAGTAATGCAACTCTCAATAAGGTCAAATCAAGAACTCGAGTTGTGATTAGAATGGAGAAGAGTATTTCATTCTATTTAGACCAAAATTCAGCTAATGTCTAAGCAACGACTAAGTGAAAAAGACTTAATGTTCCCCAAATGTTATAAAAGGTAGTTCACACATCCTAACTGTATACTGCATATGGTAAATTAAGTTGATAAAATAAGAAAAAACTCCAGATTATAATGTACAAGTCCAATAGTAACCATGAAGAGTTATCATTGTAGTAAAAGAAAAACAGCAAAGCAATAATCAGTTTAACATCAAGCTCCTCTCCCCAACACACACACCACACTATAAACACTAAATTAATCAAGCAAGGTCTGAATTAGGTCAGAAGACACATGGGACCTCGTCTGGTGGGAAGAAATAAGAAGGGCAGAAAAAGCAGCAGCAACCTTCAGAGCTTTCCATTCGTCCAGTCGCTGATTACCAGATGACCTTATAGAGGATGTGTCTTAGTAAGCCTGTTCCAACTTAGAACACTTCCCTTGAAATCCAAAAGCTTTTTAAAAATTGAAAACTGGGTACCAATATTTATTAGAATAGCCCGACTATTGCTGTTTTAGATGCTCTATTCAATCACTCACAATCAACTGGGTATTTAATTAGTACCATCTGATGTAGAGATAAAGATATAAAGGACTTCCAGTTAAAGATGATGGATTGAATGCATCCATTTACCTTGGCTATCTCCCAAAACTCCACTGGAATGACACTAAAAGAATGTTTTTAACCTACAATAACAAAGAGAGAAGACAACCACAATGTTCTCTTCAAAGCTGAGAAAAAGTCAAATCTTATGGCTGCTGTGAGAGAAGCACAAAATAAAATATTCGCATCCAAACATCCCCAAAAGACTCAGGAATTAGCAGCTCCATGCATACCTGGAAGTAGGGAGGAAAGGGGAGCTAAAATAAATAGGTTCCCGTAAGAGTTCTTTGAAAACAATTAGATTCCCCACCCCAAACCCCAACGCCAACTTCCTGTCTCTAGTCTCTCCTCATTCTACAATAGGTTCAGATATTTATTCTTTGGAGGGTGAAAGAGATGGTCTCTGAACAGGGGAATATAAGCACAGTGGACATGGATGCTACACCAGAAACAGGAACTTAAGCAAAGGTTTATATACTGTACACAGAGACTTCTATATTCTCACCTTCTTTATTCAGAGAGCAATTAGAAGATTCTTCTGTAGGATATCTGATGGGACCAAAAGAAAGACCTAAAGATATTGACCTTGGTCCTAAAACTCAACTGCCCAGTCAAATCACCCAAATTACAATTGATAAACATCTACTTCAGGCTAAGGGCTTCCAATCAGCTTGGTAGTGCCCCCTTTTAAACATGTACAGAAAAAAGAGCAAAACATGACCATAAATTTGAGGTAAGCCGGTAATATGCCAGAAAACAGAGCAGTTTGAAGGAAACTATGCAGGAAGAAGCAAACTCAAAAAAATCACTAATATTTTCAGAGAGACTTTAAAACTATATTACACTCACGAAACAAAACAGGATGCTAGAAAAAAAGAACATTCAGACCTCAAAAGCAGCTTCTAGAAATTAACATATTAAACAAATGAAAATGCAACAGCAGCAAGATACAGTGGAAGTGATCTCCCAGAAATAGAGCAAAAAGAAAAAGAGGTAGAAAATAGAAGGGGAGAAAATTAGAAGATCAGTCTAGGAGGTCCAACATCCAAATAGGACAGAAAAAAAAGAAGGTAAAGAAAACAAAAAACAAAAGAAAATTTCCCCAAACTCAAGGACCAGATTGAAAGGTATACAGAAAATGTCCAGATTCAAAGGGTGCCCAGGAAATAGTTAAAAATAGACATACACCAGAGCATATTATTGTGAAATTTCAGAGCAAGCAAAAGATCATAATGACTTTCAGAGAAGAAAAGCAGGATTCAAAAAGAATCAGAATAACATCTGATTTCTCAACACTAACAACAAGAACAAGACTTGGAGCAGGGAAAGACAGAAAAATTCTGAGGATAAATGATTTCCAAACTACAATTCTACACTAAGCCAAATTATCAAATTAAGTGCAAGAGAAAATAAGATTTTCACACCTGTAAGAGCTCAAAAAATTAACCCCAATACATCATTTTCCAGAAAATTATTAAACTTGCTCTACCAAAATGGAAAAAAAAAAAAAAAAAAACACCAAGGAAGAGAAAGACATGACATCTCAAAAACTGAGGATCCAATGTAAAAGGAGACAGGATTCACCAGGATGATGGTGAAGGGAGATTATATTGATGTCCACTGTTTCAAAGGCCCAGAAAATACTAGTCCAGATTGAAGACCAGAATGCTTTGGGAGAAATGCCTCCAAGAACAAGAAACTGATATGACACATGAAGTGTTTGAACAGACTGAGTGAAGAAACACAGATCTTGGGGAAAGTACAGGGATAAATTAGCAGTGAGCATGGCAACTAAAAAGCAAAGGATCAAACAAGGCAATTCTTAACTGCAGAGAAAACAAAAAGCTATGCAAGTAATCATAATATAACATGCTACATGGCTCAGCTGTGACTAGGTTTACCTAGTCATATTCATGAAATCACTGATGACCGCTCTAACCAAAATATGACAACGATAAAATGATATGTTAGGGTCAACTAAAATATAGGGAAGAAACGAGTATGGGAGAGAGGGGCAGCAGAGCTAAATCTTCATCTTCCGTAGTGGGAAGACAGTACATAACATCTAAAACTGAAAAGTTGAGAAATAGAATACATGTATTATTTTAAAATGCAGGTAAAATGCCAAAAGCAGCAGCTAGTAAATGCTGGTACGCATTCTATTGATTACTCAATACCTGACATGTAATAGACATGATTGAATTGTATTGATGTGCGAAAGAATAATTATAAACTAAAGTGTGTGCCTGATATGGCTTGGCTGTGTCCCCACCCAAATCTCATTTTGAACTATAGCTCCCATAATTCCCACTTGTTGTGGGAGGGAGCCAGTGGGAGATAATTGAATCATGAAGGTGGGTTTTTCTCATGCTGTTCTCGTGACAGTGAGTAAGTCTCACAAGATCTGATGGTTTTATAAATGGGAGTTCCCCCGCACAAGCTCTCTTGCCTACCACCATGTAAGATGTAACTTTGCTCCTCATTCGCCTTCAGCCATGATTTTGGGGCCTCCCCAGCCATGTGGAACTGTGAGTCAATGAAACCCCTTTCCTTTATAAATTACACAGTCTCAGGTGTATCTTTATTAGCAGCTTAAGAACAGACCAATACAGTGCCCAAATTCAAACTCTTTAAAATGTTAGGAGTCGCTCTTCAAGATGTTTTCTTCTATTTATATCCCAAGTACCTAAACTTTCTGGACAGAAAAAATAAAAAGAATGATGATTGTTTTAAATTATTTATCCAAAAAAGATTAATGATGTTTCTCAAATGAAAAATATTTTACCATAGAAGAATTTGATTGACAAGCTAATTACCTCCTTAGATAATCAAGGAATAAATCAGGCCCAATATACACTTGAATTAAGCAAGGGAAATTTCTCTTCACACATGGTGGATTTAAATCTTAGCTTAGAACTCAGATGAGTATTTAAAATACATAAAAAATGTATAAATAAAACAAAAAGTTACCTGGTAAGCAAAATATTTATTACATTTCTTTGCTTGATCTTGAAACAGTTACATTGGTTGTGAGGAAAGGATATTTTGTTATATATATATATAGGGCAAGATAGATATCTTTTTATTCATGCTTAACAAATTCTAATTAAAAATTCAAATAACCAAAATGACTAACTAATTACAAAAATATAATGATTGAACTATCATTAGGATAAGCAAGTCCTTGTAAAATCTACTATGCCATCTTTTCACACATTTATTGGAGGAGCACATTTAAATCACTACAGGTAGACTAGAAACAACACTGTTTTAAAAAAACTTCCCCATTGAAGTGAGTTGAAATAAATAACTGAGCCCAAGAGTAGTCAATAAAATTTCATTTATTCATTCATTCATTCATTCATTAAGGAAATAAGTCCTTAGTGAGTAAACCTACTATGGGCCCAACATTGTTTGCTAGTCTTTAAAGCACAGGATAACTTACTCCTACGTGTGTTTTTCCCTCCTCTTCTATAAACCTGAAAATAAAACATACAAATCAAGAGAAATGAAGGATCTGTTTACACAGCATTCAGGTGATATTATTTAACTGAAAGACAAATCATCCCATCCATTTGAACACAATTATATAAAGAGGTACCTACCTTTTGTCTTCAAATAATTGTATAGTACACCATAGAGAATGTTTTTCTTCTCACGTGATTGTGCTGCGCGTGCTCTGCTACGGGGATTCCAAACACGAATAAATATACAGAGGTTTGCATAACGCTCCATTTTTTCTTCACAGGACTTACTATTATGTAAGTCCAGTAGTGCAGAGTTTGGTGGCACTGTTGACATTTTGAGCAAGGCAATTCTTTGTCGTGAGGGGTTGTCTCGTGTACTGTAGGATGTTTAGCAGCATCTGTGGCCTCTACCCACTAAATGCCAGTATCATCCTCCCCTCCAGCTATGGCCAAAAATGTCTCCAGACATTGCCAAATATGGGAGGGGGGCAAAACTGCCCCCTTTTGAGAACCACCACTTTAGAGAAACACCTCAGAGAGAGTGTGTGATTACAGACAGAAGAGAAAGCCAGATAAAACAGTAATCTCTCTTTCAAAAGTGTAGACTTCTGGTTTAACATATGCTAAGTACGTCAACCTTTATGATGCTACTGCTCTACCACCATTTTAAGTTCAAATGCCTTCTAGTTCTAAATCTAAATTAAGGTAAAGAATGGGAAAAATTCCTATTAAAACAACTCATGAATACAAAGGAAATAATTCTGTCTAATCTTTCCTCCACCTTCCACTTTAAAGAACACCAAGGTCAGCCGGGTGCGGTGGCTCACGCCTGTAATCCCAGCACTTTGGGAGGCTGAGGTGGGTGGATCACGAGGTCAAGAGATCGAGACCATCCTGGCCCACGTGGTGAAACCCGCCTCTACTAAAAATACAAAAATTAGCTGGGTGTGGTGGTGCGGGCCTGTAGTCCCAGCTACTCGGCAGGCTGAGGCAGGAGAATTGCTTGAAACTGGGAGGCGGAGGTTGCAGTGAGCTGAGATGGCGCCACTGCACTCCAGTCTGGTGACAGAGCGAGACTTCGTCTCAAACAAACAAACAAACAAACAAACAAAAAAGAACACCAAGGCCATCTTTTTGTAAATTACCTAGCACAATCTCAGAAGTTCTGACAAATATTTGAGTACCTACTATGCCAGACATAGTTCTAAGTGCTGAAGAAAGATTTATCAACTGCATTTACTGAGCTGAGAAATAATTCTTACAAACATTTAACAGGCAAATATTTGTGACCTTGGTTTTGGCAAAGGATTCTCAAATATGACACCGAAAGCATAAACAAAAAAAGAAAAAAAATAGGTAAGCTGGACTTCATAAAAATAAACTTTTGTACTACAAAGGACACCATCTAAAGATAACCCACAAAATAGGAGAAAATACTTGTAAATCATATATCTGATAAAGGACTTATACCCAGAATATAAAAAGGGCTCTTACTACTTAATAAAAAAAGCCCTACATCTTAAGATGGTTAAAGGATATAAATAAACATTTCTTCAAGAAAGATATACAAATGACTAACAAGCACATAAAAAAGACATTCAGCATCATTACTCATCAGAGAAATTCATACCAGAATCACCATGGGATACCACCTTCACACCTACTAAGGCTATAATAAAAAAGTCAGGCAATAACAAATGTTGGCAAGGATATGGAGAAATTGGAATCCTCATGGTCAAAGGGAATGTAAAAGGGTGCTGTTGCTTTGTGAAACAAGCTGGCAGTTCTTCAAACAATTAAACTTAGAATTACCATGTGACCTAGCAATTCAACCCCCAGGTATATACCCAATAGAAATGAAGACATATTCACACAAAAAATTGTACATGAATGTTTATAGCACCATTATTCATGATAGCTAAATGACCCAATCAACTCAAATGTCCCCCAACAGACAAACGGATAAACAAAATGTGCTATAATCATCCAATGGAATATTACTCAACCATAAAAAGGAATGAAGTACTGATACACACTACAACATGGATGAACCTTGAAGTAATTATGCTGAGTGAAAAAAACAGTCACAAAAGGGCAAATATTGTATGATTACATTTATATGAAATGTCTGCAATATGGAAATCTCTAGAGACAGAAAGTAGTGGTTGCTTAGGGCTGGCAGGGGGTGGGCATGAGGGTGGGAAGTTGAAATTGGGGGGTAAATGGGATAACAGCTAAAGAAATGGGTTTCTTGTGAAATGATGCAATGTTCTAAAAATGGCTGGGGTGATGGTTGCACATATCTATGAATATACTAAATGTACAGAAATATATACCACTTATATACTAAAATATGTGCTACTTATACTAAAACTCACTGAATCATATACTTTAAATAGGTGGCTTTTATGGCATGTGAATCATGTCTCAGTAAGGCTACTTAAAAATAATGTCTTGTTTAAAATATCCTCACACATCCAAAGAGATCTTATTCTTTTGGTTGTAAGTATGAAATGATTACAACAACCAAAGCCAGGACTGGCTTTGGTATTTAAACTATTGAAAATGTTCCAGGTAAATATTTAAGACTATGAAAATCTTGAAAGTAGAAAACATTAAAATGAAGGCATCAAGGAACTTCCGGAGGACATAAAATGCAATGATTGTTTAAGATGTACTGGGGCATTAAGTAATTAGATTCATGGGGTGGAATGTAAGCAAGGAGAGTTAAAGTGTTCATATGAAAAGTCTCAGTCTGGAAGATATCCTTCTTTACCAGCTTGCAGTGATTCTGAAAGAACAATATTTCTTCATGTGCACTGTAAACCTTATTTTAAGGAAGCTAAAATATCCCCCCTCCCCATATGATTTACTCCAGTAACAAATAGGAAGTCAAGTAAATGATAAAGGGCCAAACAAAAGAGATTTAAGGAAACACATCAAGATAAACCAGTTCCCAGGAATGGCTACTGGGAAGTTTCAGCAATCAGCATGTGTTATCGCTTTTTACAGGCAGAGCATAAGATAATATGATCCGTGCATAGCTCACAATTCCATTACTGAGACATTTCAACCTTTGTCAGTCCAAATAAAGTCCGTTTCTGTGTTTGCCTTGTGCAATATGCCGGTTAATCTATCCTAACTCATTGCAGAGCTCCTGATATGCGTGGTCTGGGGAGTCCACACCTTCCCCGACTTGAAGAATCACCAACGCCAGCGATAAGGAAATGTCCGGGGGCATTAGAAATATTTTTGAACCTCAATAAATTTCTGCTCCTTCCTTGACCATTGCAAACAGTCCGGTTTGCCATCTAGCTGATTCTCGGTACTTCATGCAGTACTGTGCTCCAGTTTCAAAGCAAAATTAGGGCTAATATGTGGTGGTGGGTGAGGGGCGGGGGTGGGGGGTGCAAGAAGAAAACAACCAAAGGTTGAACTGGCTTTCCCTACAGAGCCTCAGATTTCAAAATGACTGCCATCGAAGCTAAAATGACCCAGATTTGGGGGACAAGAGGGGAAGAGGGTCGATATTCATTCCCTTGCGGGGTAGCTGTAGCTTGGTTATGGGAGTAAGCAACTAGGGAAGACGGGGTCATCTGCATGAAAAGAGAAATAACGGGGAATGGTCTTTAAGTACCACGCACCTCTCTCAGTGAATCACTGCAGTGTCAGCCCTGCACTGATTCCATGATTTGCCAAACAGGATGAGGTAAGGCAGAAGCCTGGAGCACCCCCCCTCCCCCT